>NW_026294562.1:180800191-181370747 GCF_007827085.1 Peromyscus californicus insignis | reverse complement strand
AAGAGTTCTTTTCTGGTAAGCAGAGTCACTATTGTGCTCAAATGGCCATACACAGTGCAAAAAGCACTCGCGTCTGTTCCCAGCAAGTTCAGTGTATTAGACGGAAGAGAAGCTACTGTTCTTGTCAGTTTCCTAAGCAGAGTTGAAGTAGACATGTCCCGTGTGTGTAGGAAGCACAGTTATTTTTTTCTGAGCAAGCTCACTGTTCTGGCCTTATAGAAAACACACTAGAGTAAAATAGTGCTGCTTTCTCAAAAGCAGAGTGTGTTTTCTGTAAGGCGAGCTAGAGTGGAATTCCCTTTCATGAACGGAGTTGAATCACATGCATTTAGTAGTCCTAGCAGCAAGAGTTCTTTTTCTGGTAAGGAGAGTCTCTATTGTGCTCAAATGGCCATACACAGTGCAAATAGCACTCGAGTCTGTTCCCAGCAAGTGCAGTGTATTGGACGCAAGAGAAGCTACTGTTCTTGTCAGTTTCCTAAGCAGAGTTGAACTAGATATGGCCTGTATGTGTAGGAAGCACAGTTCCTTTGTTCTGAGCAAGCTCACTGTTCGGGCCATATACGAAACACAGTAGAGTAGAAGAGTGCTGCTTTCTCAAAAGCAGAGTGTGTTTCTTGTATGGCGAGCTAGAGTTGAATTCCCTTTCATAAACGGAGTTGAATCACATGCAGTTTCTGGTCCTAACAGCAAGAGTTCTTTTCTGGTAAAGAGGGTCACTATTGTGCTCAAATGGCCATACACAGTGCAAATAGCCCTCGCGTCTGTTCCCAGCAAGTGCAGTGTATTGGACGCAAGAGAAGCTACTGTTCTTGTCAGTTTCCTAAGCAGAGTTGAACTAGATATGGCCTGTGTGTGTAGGAAGCACAGTTCCTTTGTTCTGAGCAAGCTCACTATTCGGGCCATATACGAAACACAGTAGAATAGAAGAGTGCTGCTTTCTCAAAATCAGTGTGTGTTTTTTGTAAGGCGAGGTAGAGTTGAATTCCCTTTCATAAACGGAGTTGAATCACATGCAGTTAGTAGTCCTAGCAGCAAGAGTTCTTTTTCTGGTAAGGAGAGTCAGTATTGTGCTCAAATGGCCATACACAGTGCAAATAGCACATGAGTCTGTAACCAGCAAGTGCAGTGTATTGGATGCAAGAGAAGCTACTGTTCTTGTCAATTTCCTAAGCAGAGTTGAAGTAGATACGGCCCGTGTTTGTAGGAAGCACAGTTCTTTTGTTCTGAGCAAGCTCACTGTTCTGGCCCTATAGGAAACACAGTAGAGTAGAAGAAAGCTGATTTCTCAAAAGCAGCGTGTTTTTCTTGAAGGCGATCTAGAGTTGAATTCCATTTCATAAATGGAGTTCAATAACGTGCAGTTTCTGGTCCTAACAGCAAGAGTTCTTCTCTGGTAAAGAGAGTCACTATTGTGCACAAATGACCATACACAGTGCAAATAGCACTCGGGTCTGTTCTCAGTAAGTACAGTGTATTGGACACAAGAGAAGCTACTGTTCTTGTCCGTTTCCTAAGCAGAGTTCAACTAGATATGGCTCATGTGTGTAGGAAGCACTGTTCTTTTGTTCTGAGAAAGCTCAGTGTTCTGGCCGTATAGGAAACACAGTAGAGTAGAAGAGTGCTGCTTTCTCAATAGCAGAGTGTGTTTCTTGTAAGGCGAGCTAGAGTTGAATTCCCTTTCATAAACGGAGTTGAATCACATGCAGTTTCTGGTCCTAACATCAAGAGTTCTTTTCTGTTAAGGAGAGTCACTATTGTGCTCAAATGGCATACACAGTGCAAATAGCACATGAGTCTGTAACCAGCAAGTGCAGTGTATTGGATGCAAGAGAAGCTACTGTTCTTGTCAATTTCCTAAGCAGAGTTGAAGTAGATACGGCCCGTGTTTGTAGGAAGCACAGTTCTTTTGTTCTGAGCAAGCTCACTGTTCTGGCCCTATAGGAAACACAGTAGAGTAGAAGAAAGCTGATTTCTCAAAAGCAGCGTGTTTTTCTTGAAGGCGATCTAGAGTTGAATTCCATTTCATAAATGGAGTTCAATAACGTGCAGTTTCTGGTCCTAACAGCAAGAGTTCTTCTCTGGTAAAGAGAGTCACTATTGTGCACAAATGACCATACACAGTGCAAATAGCACTCGGGTCTGTTCTCAGTAAGTACAGTGTATTGGACACAAGAGAAGCTACTGTTCTTGTCAGTTTCCTAAGCAGAGTTCAACTAGATATGGCTCATGTGTGTAGGAAGCACTGTTCTTTTGTTCTGAGAAAGCTCAGTGTTCTGGCCGTATAGGAAACACAGTAGAGTAGAAGAGTGCTGCTTTCTCAATAGCAGAGTGTGTTTCTTGTAAGGCGAGCTAGAGTTGAATTCCCTTTCATAAACGGAGTTGAATCACATGCAGTTTCTGGTCCTAACATCAAGAGTTCTTTTCTGTTAAGGAGAGTCACTATTGTGCTCAAATGGCATACACAGTGCAAATAGCACATGAGTCTGTAACCAGCAAGTGCAGTGTATTGGATGCAAGAGAAGCTACTGTTCTTGTCAATTTCCTAAGCAGAGTTGAAGTAGATATGGCCCGTGTGTGTTGGAAGCACAGTTCTTTTGTTCTGAGCAAGCTCACTGTTCTGGCCCTATAGGAAACACAGTAGAATAGATGAAAGCTGATTTCTCAAAAGCAGAGTGTGTTTCTTGAAGGCGATCTAGAGTTGAATTCCCTTTCATAAATGGAGTTCAAGAACGTGCAGTTTCTCGTCGAACAGCAAGAGTTCTTTTCTGGTAAGGAGAGTCACTATTGTGCACAAATGGCCATACACAGTGCAAATAGCACTCGCATCTGTTCTCAGTAAGTGCGGTGTATTGGACGCAACAGAAGCTACTCTTCTTGTCAGTTCCCTAAGCAGAATAGAACTAGATATGGCCCGTGTGTGTAGGAAGCACAGTTTTTTTTTTCTGAGCAAGCTCACTGTCCTGGCCCTATAGGAAACACAGTAGAGTAGAAGAGTGCTGCTTTCTCAAAAGCAGAGTGTGTTTCCTGTAAGGCGAGCTAGAGTTGAATTCCCTTTCATAAACGGAGTTGAATCACATGTAGTTAGTATTCCTAGCAACAAGAGTTCTTTTTCTTGTAAAGAGAGTCACTATTGTGCTCAAATGGACATACACAGTGCAAATAGCACTCGCGTATGTTCCCAGCAAGTGCAGTGTTTTGGATGCAAGAGAAGCTACTGTTCTTGTCAGTTTCCTAAGCAGAGTTGAAGTAGATATGGCCCGTGTGTGTAGGAAGCACAGTTATTTTGTTCTGAGCAAGCTCACTGTTCTGGCCATATAGGAAACACAGTAGAGTAGAAGAGTGCTGCTTTCTCAAAAGCAGAGTATGTTTCTTGTAAGGCGAGCTAGAGTTGAATTCCCTTTCATAAACGGAGTTGAATCACATGCAGTTTCTGGTCCTAACAGAAAGAGTTCTTTTCTGGTAAGCAGAGTCACTATTGTGCTCAAATGGCCATACACAGTGCAAAAAGCACTCGCGTCTGTTCCCAGCAAGTGCAGCGTATTGGACGCAAGAGAAGCTACTGTTCTTGTCAGTTTCCTAAGCAGAGTTGAAGTAGACATGTCCCGTGTGTGTAGGAAGCACAGTTATTTTGTTCTGAGCAAGCTCACTGTTCTGGCCTTATAGGAAACACACTAGAGTAAAATAGTGCTGCTTTCTCAAAAGCAGAGTGTGTTTCCTGTAAGGCGAGCTAGAGTTGAATTCCCTTTCATAAACGGAGTTGAATCACATGTAGTTATTATTTCTAGCATCAAGAGTTTTTTATCTTGTAAAGAGAGTCACTATTGTGCTCAAATGGCCATACACAGTGCAAATAGCACTCGCGTCTGTTCCCAGCAAGTGCAGTGTATTGGACGCAAGGGAATCTACTGTTCTTGTCATTTTCCGAAGCAGAGTTGAACTAGATATGGCCTGTGTGTGTAGGAAGCCCAGTTCCTTTCTTCTGAGCAAGCTCACTGTTCGGACCATATACGAAACACAGTAGAGTAGAAGAGTGCTGGTTTCTCACAATCAGCGTGTGTTTCTTGTAAGGCGAGCTAGAGTTGAATTCCCTTTCATAAACGGAGTTGAATCACATGCAGTTAGTAGTCCTAGCAGCAAGAGTTCTTTTTCTGGTAAGGAGAGTCAGTATTGTGCTCAAATGGCCATACACAGTGCAAATAGCACATGAGTCTGTAACCAGCAAGTGCAGTGTATTGGATGCAAGAGAAGCTACTGTTCTTGTCAATTTCCTACGCAGAGTTGAATTAGATATGGCCTGTGTGTTTAGGAAGCACAGTTCTTTTGTTCTGAGCAAGCTCACTGTTCTGGCCCTATAGGAAACACAGTAGAGTAGAAGATAGCTAATTTCTCAAAAGCAGAGTGTGTTTCTTGAAGGCGAGCTAGAGTTGAATTCCCTTTCATAAACAGAGTTGAATCACATGCACTTTCTCGTCCTAGCAGCAAGAGTTCTTTTCTGGTAAACAGAGTCACTATTGTGCTCAAATGGCCATACACAGTGCAAAAAGCACTCGTGTCTGTTCCCAGCAAGTTCAGTGTATTGGACGGAAGAGAAGCTACTGTTCTTGTCAGTTTCCTAAGCAGAGTTGAAGTAGACATGTCCCGTGTGTGTAGGAAGCACAGTTATTTTTTTCTGAGCAAGCTCACTGTTCTGGCCTTATAGAAAACACACTAGAGTAAAATAGTGCTGCTTTCTCAAAAGCAGAGTGTGTTTTCTGTAAGGCGAGCTAGAGTGGAATTCCCTTTCATGAACGGAGTTGAATCACATGCATTTAGTAGTCCTAGCAGCAAGAGTTCTTTTTCTGGTAAGGAGAGTCTCTATTGTGCTCAAATGGCCATACACAGTGCAAATAGCACTCGAGTCTGTTCCCAGCAAGTGCAGTGTATTGGACGCAAGAGAAGCTACTGTTCTTGTCAGTTTCCTAAGCAGAGTTGAACTAGATATGGCCTGTATGTGTAGGAAGCACAGTTCCTTTGTTCTGAGCAAGCTCACTGTTCGGGCCATATACGAAACACAGTAGAGTAGAAGAGTGCTGCTTTCTCAAAAGCAGAGTGTGTTTCTTGTATGGCGAGCTAGAGTTGAATTCCCTTTCATAAACGGAGTTGAATCACATGCAGTTTCTGGTCCTAACAGCAAGAGTTCTTTTCTGGTAAAGAGGGTCACTATTGTGCTCAAATGGCCATACACAGTGCAAATAGCCCTCGCGTCTGTTCCCAGCAAGTGCAGTGTATTGGACGCAAGAGAAGCTACTGTTCTTGTCAGTTTCCTAAGCAGAGTTGAACTAGATATGGCCTGTGTGTGTAGGAAGCACAGTTCCTTTGTTCTGAGCAAGCTCACTATTCGGGCCATATACGAAACACAGTAGAATAGAAGAGTGCTGCTTTCTCAAAATCAGTGTGTGTTTTTTGTAAGGCGAGGTAGAGTTGAATTCCCTTTCATAAACGGAGTTGAATCACATGCAGTTAGTAGTCCTAGCAGCAAGAGTTCTTTTTCTGGTAAGGAGAGTCAGTATTGTGCTCAAATGGCCATACACAGTGCAAATAGCACATGAGTCTGTAACCAGCAAGTGCAGTGTATTGGATGCAAGAGAAGCTACTGTTCTTGTCAATTTCCTAAGCAGAGTTGAAGTAGATACGGCCCGTGTTTGTAGGAAGCACAGTTCTTTTGTTCTGAGCAAGCTCACTGTTCTGGCCCTATAGGAAACACAGTAGAGTAGAAGAAAGCTGATTTCTCAAAAGCAGCGTGTTTTTCTTGAAGGCGATCTAGAGTTGAATTCCATTTCATAAATGGAGTTCAATAACGTGCAGTTTCTGGTCCTAACAGCAAGAGTTCTTCTCTGGTAAAGAGAGTCACTATTGTGCACAAATGACCATACACAGTGCAAATAGCACTCGGGTCTGTTCTCAGTAAGTACAGTGTATTGGACACAAGAGAAGCTACTGTTCTTGTCCGTTTCCTAAGCAGAGTTCAACTAGATATGGCTCATGTGTGTAGGAAGCACTGTTCTTTTGTTCTGAGAAAGCTCAGTGTTCTGGCCGTATAGGAAACACAGTAGAGTAGAAGAGTGCTGCTTTCTCAATAGCAGAGTGTGTTTCTTGTAAGGCGAGCTAGAGTTGAATTCCCTTTCATAAACGGAGTTGAATCACATGCAGTTTCTGGTCCTAACATCAAGAGTTCTTTTCTGTTAAGGAGAGTCACTATTGTGCTCAAATGGCATACACAGTGCAAATAGCACATGAGTCTGTAACCAGCAAGTGCAGTGTATTGGATGCAAGAGAAGCTACTGTTCTTGTCAATTTCCTAAGCAGAGTTGAAGTAGATACGGCCCGTGTTTGTAGGAAGCACAGTTCTTTTGTTCTGAGCAAGCTCACTGTTCTGGCCCTATAGGAAACACAGTAGAGTAGAAGAAAGCTGATTTCTCAAAAGCAGCGTGTTTTTCTTGAAGGCGATCTAGAGTTGAATTCCATTTCATAAATGGAGTTCAATAACGTGCAGTTTCTGGTCCTAACAGCAAGAGTTCTTCTCTGGTAAAGAGAGTCACTATTGTGCACAAATGACCATACACAGTGCAAATAGCACTCGGGTCTGTTCTCAGTAAGTACAGTGTATTGGACACAAGAGAAGCTACTGTTCTTGTCAGTTTCCTAAGCAGAGTTCAACTAGATATGGCTCATGTGTGTAGGAAGCACTGTTCTTTTGTTCTGAGAAAGCTCAGTGTTCTGGCCGTATAGGAAACACAGTAGAGTAGAAGAGTGCTGCTTTCTCAATAGCAGAGTGTGTTTCTTGTAAGGCGAGCTAGAGTTGAATTCCCTTTCATAAACGGAGTTGAATCACATGCAGTTTCTGGTCCTAACATCAAGAGTTCTTTTCTGTTAAGGAGAGTCACTATTGTGCTCAAATGGCATACACAGTGCAAATAGCACATGAGTCTGTAACCAGCAAGTGCAGTGTATTGGATGCAAGAGAAGCTACTGTTCTTGTCAATTTCCTAAGCAGAGTTGAAGTAGATATGGCCCGTGTGTGTTGGAAGCACAGTTCTTTTGTTCTGAGCAAGCTCACTGTTCTGGCCCTATAGGAAACACAGTAGAATAGATGAAAGCTGATTTCTCAAAAGCAGAGTGTGTTTCTTGAAGGCGATCTAGAGTTGAATTCCCTTTCATAAATGGAGTTCAAGAACGTGCAGTTTCTCGTCGAACAGCAAGAGTTCTTTTCTGGTAAGGAGAGTCACTATTGTGCACAAATGGCCATACACAGTGCAAATAGCACTCGCATCTGTTCTCAGTAAGTGCGGTGTATTGGACGCAACAGAAGCTACTCTTCTTGTCAGTTCCCTAAGCAGAATAGAACTAGATATGGCCCGTGTGTGTAGGAAGCACAGTTTTTTTTTTCTGAGCAAGCTCACTGTCCTGGCCCTATAGGAAACACAGTAGAGTAGAAGAGTGCTGCTTTCTCAAAAGCAGAGTGTGTTTCCTGTAAGGCGAGCTAGAGTTGAATTCCCTTTCATAAACGGAGTTGAATCACATGTAGTTAGTATTCCTAGCAACAAGAGTTCTTTTTCTTGTAAAGAGAGTCACTATTGTGCTCAAATGGACATACACAGTGCAAATAGCACTCGCGTATGTTCCCAGCAAGTGCAGTGTTTTGGATGCAAGAGAAGCTACTGTTCTTGTCAGTTTCCTAAGCAGAGTTGAAGTAGATATGGCCCGTGTGTGTAGGAAGCACAGTTATTTTGTTCTGAGCAAGCTCACTGTTCTGGCCATATAGGAAACACAGTAGAGTAGAAGAGTGCTGCTTTCTCAAAAGCAGAGTATGTTTCTTGTAAGGCGAGCTAGAGTTGAATTCCCTTTCATAAACGGAGTTGAATCACATGCAGTTTCTGGTCCTAACAGAAAGAGTTCTTTTCTGGTAAGCAGAGTCACTATTGTGCTCAAATGGCCATACACAGTGCAAAAAGCACTCGCGTCTGTTCCCAGCAAGTGCAGCGTATTGGACGCAAGAGAAGCTACTGTTCTTGTCAGTTTCCTAAGCAGAGTTGAAGTAGACATGTCCCGTGTGTGTAGGAAGCACAGTTATTTTGTTCTGAGCAAGCTCACTGTTCTGGCCTTATAGGAAACACACTAGAGTAAAATAGTGCTGCTTTCTCAAAAGCAGAGTGTGTTTCCTGTAAGGCGAGCTAGAGTTGAATTCCCTTTCATAAACGGAGTTGAATCACATGTAGTTATTATTTCTAGCATCAAGAGTTTTTTATCTTGTAAAGAGAGTCACTATTGTGCTCAAATGGCCATACACAGTGCAAATAGCACTCGCGTCTGTTCCCAGCAAGTGCAGTGTATTGGACGCAAGGGAATCTACTGTTCTTGTCATTTTCCGAAGCAGAGTTGAACTAGATATGGCCTGTGTGTGTAGGAAGCCCAGTTCCTTTCTTCTGAGCAAGCTCACTGTTCGGACCATATACGAAACACAGTAGAGTAGAAGAGTGCTGGTTTCTCACAATCAGCGTGTGTTTCTTGTAAGGCGAGCTAGAGTTGAATTCCCTTTCATAAACGGAGTTGAATCACATGCAGTTAGTAGTCCTAGCAGCAAGAGTTCTTTTTCTGGTAAGGAGAGTCAGTATTGTGCTCAAATGGCCATACACAGTGCAAATAGCACATGAGTCTGTAACCAGCAAGTGCAGTGTATTGGATGCAAGAGAAGCTACTGTTCTTGTCAATTTCCTACGCAGAGTTGAATTAGATATGGCCTGTGTGTTTAGGAAGCACAGTTCTTTTGTTCTGAGCAAGCTCACTGTTCTGGCCCTATAGGAAACACAGTAGAGTAGAAGATAGCTAATTTCTCAAAAGCAGAGTGTGTTTCTTGAAGGCGATCTAGAGTTGAATTCCCTTTCATAAATGGAGGTCAAGAACGTGCAGCTTCTGGTCCTAACAGCAAGAGTTCTTTTCTGGTAAGCAGAGTCACTATTGTGCTCAAATGGCCATACACAGTGCAAAAAGCACTCGCGTCTGTTCCCAGCAAGTTCAGTGTATTAGACGGAAGAGAAGCTACTGTTCTTGTCAGTTTCCTAAGCAGAGTTGAAGTAGACATGTCCCGTGTGTGTAGGAAGCACAGTTATTTTTTTCTGAGCAAGCTCACTGTTCTGGCCTTATAGAAAACACACTAGAGTAAAATAGTGCTGCTTTCTCAAAAGCAGAGTGTGTTTTCTGTAAGGCGAGCTAGAGTGGAATTCCCTTTCATGAACGGAGTTGAATCACATGCATTTAGTAGTCCTAGCAGCAAGAGTTCTTTTTCTGGTAAGGAGAGTCTCTATTGTGCTCAAATGGCCATACACAGTGCAAATAGCACTCGAGTCTGTTCCCAGCAAGTGCAGTGTATTGGACGCAAGAGAAGCTACTGTTCTTGTCAGTTTCCTAAGCAGAGTTGAACTAGATATGGCCTGTATGTGTAGGAAGCACAGTTCCTTTGTTCTGAGCAAGCTCACTGTTCGGGCCATATACGAAACACAGTAGAGTAGAAGAGTGCTGCTTTCTCAAAAGCAGAGTGTGTTTCTTGTATGGCGAGCTAGAGTTGAATTCCCTTTCATAAACGGAGTTGAATCACATGCAGTTTCTGGTCCTAACAGCAAGAGTTCTTTTCTGGTAAAGAGGGTCACTATTGTGCTCAAATGGCCATACACAGTGCAAATAGCCCTCGCGTCTGTTCCCAGCAAGTGCAGTGTATTGGACGCAAGAGAAGCTACTGTTCTTGTCAGTTTCCTAAGCAGAGTTGAACTAGATATGGCCTGTGTGTGTAGGAAGCACAGTTCCTTTGTTCTGAGCAAGCTCACTATTCGGGCCATATACGAAACACAGTAGAATAGAAGAGTGCTGCTTTCTCAAAATCAGTGTGTGTTTTTTGTAAGGCGAGGTAGAGTTGAATTCCCTTTCATAAACGGAGTTGAATCACATGCAGTTAGTAGTCCTAGCAGCAAGAGTTCTTTTTCTGGTAAGGAGAGTCAGTATTGTGCTCAAATGGCCATACACAGTGCAAATAGCACATGAGTCTGTAACCAGCAAGTGCAGTGTATTGGATGCAAGAGAAGCTACTGTTCTTGTCAATTTCCTAAGCAGAGTTGAAGTAGATACGGCCCGTGTTTGTAGGAAGCACAGTTCTTTTGTTCTGAGCAAGCTCACTGTTCTGGCCCTATCGGAAACACAGTAGAGTAGAAGAAAGCTGATTTCTCAAAAGCAGCGTGTTTTTCTTGAAGGCGATCTAGAGTTGAATTCCATTTCATAAATGGAGTTCAATAACGTGCAGTTTCTGGTCCTAACAGCAAGAGTTCTTCTCTGGTAAAGAGAGTCACTATTGTGCACAAATGACCATACACAGTGCAAATAGCACTCGGGTCTGTTCTCAGTAAGTACAGTGTATTGGACACAAGAGAAGCTACTGTTCTTGTCCGTTTCCTAAGCAGAGTTCAACTAGATATGGCTCATGTGTGTAGGAAGCACTGTTCTTTTGTTCTGAGAAAGCTCAGTGTTCTGGCCGTATAGGAAACACAGTAGAGTAGAAGAGTGCTGCTTTCTCAATAGCAGAGTGTGTTTCTTGTAAGGCGAGCTAGAGTTGAATTCCCTTTCATAAACGGAGTTGAATCACATGCAGTTTCTGGTCCTAACATCAAGAGTTCTTTTCTGTTAAGGAGAGTCACTATTGTGCTCAAATGGCATACACAGTGCAAATAGCACATGAGTCTGTAACCAGCAAGTGCAGTGTATTGGATGCAAGAGAAGCTACTGTTCTTGTCAATTTCCTAAGCAGAGTTGAAGTAGATATGGCCCGTGTGTGTTGGAAGCACAGTTCTTTTGTTCTGAGCAAGCTCACTGTTCTGGCCCTATAGGAAACACAGTAGAATAGATGAAAGCTGATTTCTCAAAAGCAGAGTGTGTTTCTTGAAGGCGATCTAGAGTTGAATTCCCTTTCATAAATGGAGTTCAAGAACGTGCAGTTTCTCGTCGAACAGCAAGAGTTCTTTTCTGGTAAGGAGAGTCACTATTGTGCACAAATGGCCATACACAGTGCAAATAGCACTCGCGTCTGTTCTCAGTAAGTGCGGTGTATTGGACGCAACAGAAGCTACTCTTCTTGTCAGTTCCCTAAGCAGAATAGAACTAGATATGGCCCGTGTGTGTAGGAAGCACAGTTTTTTTTTTCTGAGCAAGCTCACTGTCCTGGCCCTATAGGAAACACAGTAGAGTAGAAGAGTGCTGCTTTCTCAAAAGCAGAGTGTGTTTCCTGTAAGGCGAGCTAGAGTTGAATTCCCTTTCATAAACGGAGTTGAATCACATGTAGTTAGTATTCCTAGCAACAAGAGTTCTTTTTCTTGTAAAGAGAGTCACTATTGTGCTCAAATGGACATACACAGTGCAAATAGCACTCGCGTATGTTCCCAGCAAGTGCAGTGTTTTGGATGCAAGAGAAGCTACTGTTCTTGTCAGTTTCCTAAGCAGAGTTGAAGTAGATATGGCCCGTGTGTGTAGGAAGCACAGTTATTTTGTTCTGAGCAAGCTCACTGTTCTGGCCATATAGGAAACACAGTAGAGTAGAAGAGTGCTGCTTTCTCAAAAGCAGAGTATGTTTCTTGTAAGGCGAGCTAGAGTTGAATTCCCTTTCATAAACGGAGTTGAATCACATGCAGTTTCTGGTCCTAACAGAAAGAGTTCTTTTCTGGTAAGCAGAGTCACTATTGTGCTCAAATGGCCATACACAGTGCAAAAAGCACTCGCGTCTGTTCCCAGCAAGTGCAGCGTATTGGACGCAAGAGAAGCTACTGTTCTTGTCAGTTTCCTAAGCAGAGTTGAAGTAGACATGTCCCGTGTGTGTAGGAAGCACAGTTATTTTGTTCTGAGCAAGCTCACTGTTCTGGCCTTATAGGAAACACACTAGAGTAAAATAGTGCTGCTTTCTCAAAAGCAGAGTGTGTTTCCTGTAAGGCGAGCTAGAGTTGAATTCCCTTTCATAAACGGAGTTGAATCACATGTAGTTATTATTTCTAGCATCAAGAGTTTTTTATCTTGTAAAGAGAGTCACTATTGTGCTCAAATGGCCATACACAGTGCAAATAGCACTCGCGTCTGTTCCCAGCAAGTGCAGTGTATTGGACGCAAGGGAATCTACTGTTCTTGTCATTTTCCGAAGCAGAGTTGAACTAGATATGGCCTGTGTGTGTAGGAAGCCCAGTTCCTTTCTTCTGAGCAAGCTCACTGTTCGGACCATATACGAAACACAGTAGAGTAGAAGAGTGCTGGTTTCTCACAATCAGCGTGTGTTTCTTGTAAGGCGAGCTAGAGTTGAATTCCCTTTCATAAACGGAGTTGAATCACATGCAGTTAGTAGTCCTAGCAGCAAGAGTTCTTTTTCTGGTAAGGAGAGTCAGTATTGTGCTCAAATGGCCATACACAGTGCAAATAGCACATGAGTCTGTAACCAGCAAGTGCAGTGTATTGGATGCAAGAGAAGCTACTGTTCTTGTCAATTTCCTACGCAGAGTTGAATTAGATATGGCCTGTGTGTTTAGGAAGCACAGTTCTTTTGTTCTGAGCAAGCTCACTGTTCTGGCCCTATAGGAAACACAGTAGAGTAGAAGATAGCTAATTTCTCAAAAGCAGAGTGTGTTTCTTGAAGGCGATCTAGAGTTGAATTCCCTTTCATAAATGGAGGTCAAGAACGTGCAGCTTCTGGTCCTAACAGCAAGAGTTCTTTTCTGGTAAGCAGAGTCACTATTGTGCTCAAATGGCCATACACAGTGCAAAAAGCACTCGCGTCTGTTCCCAGCAAGTTCAGTGTATTAGACGGAAGAGAAGCTACTGTTCTTGTCAGTTTCCTAAGCAGAGTTGAAGTAGACATGTCCCGTGTGTGTAGGAAGCACAGTTATTTTTTTCTGAGCAAGCTCACTGTTCTGGCCTTATAGAAAACACACTAGAGTAAAATAGTGCTGCTTTCTCAAAAGCAGAGTGTGTTTTCTGTAAGGCGAGCTAGAGTGGAATTCCCTTTCATGAACGGAGTTGAATCACATGCATTTAGTAGTCCTAGCAGCAAGAGTTCTTTTTCTGGTAAGGAGAGTCTCTATTGTGCTCAAATGGCCATACACAGTGCAAATAGCACTCGAGTCTGTTCCCAGCAAGTGCAGTGTATTGGACGCAAGAGAAGCTACTGTTCTTGTCAGTTTCCTAAGCAGAGTTCAACTAGATATGTCCCGTTTGTGTAGGAAGCACAATTCTTTTGTTCTGAGCAAGCTCACCGTTCTGGCCCTATAGGAAACACAGTAGAGTAGAAGTGTGCTGCTTTCTCAAAACCAGAGTGTGTTTCTTGTAAGGCGAGCTAGAGTTGAATTCCCTTTCATAAACGGAGTTGAATCACATGCAGTTTCTCGTCATAGCAGCAAGAGTTCTTTTCTGGTAAACAGAGTCACTATTGTGCTCAAATGGCCATACACAGTACAAAAAGCACTCGCGTCTGTTCCAAGCAAGTGCAGTGTATTGGACGCAAGAGAAGCTACTGTTCTTGTCAGTTTCCTAAGCAGAGTTGAACTAGATATGGCCCGTGTGTGTAGGAAGCACAGTTCTTTTGTTTTGCGCAAGCTCACTGTTCTGGCCCTATAGGAAACACAGTAGAGTAGAAGAAAGCTGATTTCACAAAAGCAGCGTGTGTTTCTTGAAGGCGATCTAGAGTTGAATTCCCATTCATAAATGGAGTTCAATAACGTGCAGTTTCTGGTCCTAACAGCAAGAGTTCTTTTCTGGTAAAATGAGTCACTATTGTGCACAAATGACCATACACAGTGCAAATAGCACTCGGGTCTGTTCTCAGTAAGTACAGTGTATTGGACAGAAGAGAAGCTACTGTTCTTGTCCGTTTCCTAAGCAGAGTTCAACTAGATATGGCTCGTGTGTGTAGGAAGCACTGTTCTTTTGTTCTGAGAAAGCTCACTGTTCTGGCCGTATAGGAAACACAGTAGAGTAGAAGAGTGCTGCTTTCTCAAAAGCAGAGTGTGTTTCTTGTAAGGCGAGCTAGAGTTGAATTCCCTTTCATAAACGGAGTTGAATCACATGCAGTTTCTGGTCCTAACATCAAGAGTTCTTTTCTGTTAAGGAGAGTCACTATTGTGCTCAAATAGCATACACAGTGCAAATAACACTCGCGTCTGTTCTCAGTAAGTGCAGTGTATTGGACGCAAGAGAAGCTACTCTTCTTGTCAGTTCCCTAAGAAGAGTAGAACTAGATATGGCCCGTGTGTGTAGGAAGCACAGTTTTTTTTTTCTGAGCATCTCACTGTCCTGGCCCTATAGGAAACACAGTAGAGTAGAAGAGTGCTACTTTCTCAAAAACAGAGTGTGTTTCCTGTAAGGCAAGCCTGAGTTGAATTCCCTTTCATAAACGGAGTTGAATCACATGTAGTTAGTATTCCTAGCAGCAAGAGTTCTTTTTCTGGTAAAGAGAGTCACTATTGTGCTCAAATGGCCATACACAGTGCAAATAGCACTCGCGAATGTTCCCAGCAAGTGCAGTGTATTGGACGCAAGAGAAGCTACTCTTCTTGTCAGTTTCCTAAGAATAGTTGAACTAGATATGGCACGTGTGTGTAGGAAGCACAGCTCTTTTTTCTGAGCAAGCTCACAGTTCTGGCCCTATAGAAAACACAGTAGAGTAGAAGTGTGCTGCTTTCTCAAAACCAGAGTGTGTTTCTTGTAAGACGAGCTAGAGTTTAATTCCCTTTCATAAACGGAGTTGAATCACATGCACTTACTCGTCATAGCAGCAAGAGTTCTTTTCTGGTAAACAGAGTCACTATTGTGCTCAAATGACCATACACAGTGCAAAAAGCACTCGCGTCTGTTCCCAGCAAGTGCAGTGTATTGGATGCAAGAGAAGCTACTGTTCTTGTCAGTTTCCTAAGCAGAGTTGAACTAGATATGGCCCGTGTGTATAGGAAGCACTGTTCTTTTGTTCTGAGAAAGCTCACTGTTCTGGCCCTATAGGTAACACAGTAGAGTAGAAGAGTGCTGCTTTCTCAAAAGCAGAGTGTGTTTCTTGTAAGGCGAGCTAGAGTTGAATTCCCTTTCATAAACGGAGTTGAATCACATGCAGTTTGTGTTCTCAGCAGCAAGAGTCCTTTTCTGGTAAGGAGAGTCACTATTGTGCTCAAATGGCCATACACAGTACAAATATCACGCGCGTCTATTCCCAAAAAGTGCATTTTACTGGACACAAGAGAAGCTCCTGGTCTTCTCAGTTTCCTAAGTAGATTTGAACTAGATATGGCACGTGTGTGTAGGAAGCACAGCTCTTTTTTTCTGAGCAAGCTCACTGTTCTGGCCGTATAGAAAACACAGTAGAGTAGAAGTGTGCTGCTTTCTCAAAACCAGAGTGTGTTTCTTGTAAGGCGAGCTAGAGTTGAATTCCCTTTCATAAACGGATTTGAATCACATGCAGTTTCTCGTCCTAGCAGCAAGAGTTCTTTTCTGGTAAACAGAGTCACTATTGTGCTCAAATGGCCATACACAGTGCAAATAGCACTCGCGTATGTTCCCAGCATGTGCAGTGTATTGGACGAAAGAGAAGGTACTGTTCTTGTCATTTTCCTAAGCAGAGTTGAACTAGATATGGCCTGTGTGTGTCGGAAGCACAGATCCTTTGTTCTGAGCAAGCTCACTGTTCTGGCCCTATAGGAAACACAGTAGAGTAGAAGAGTGCTGCTTTCTCAAAAGCAGAGTGTGTTTCTTTTAAGGCGAGCTAGAGTTGAATTCCCTTTCATGAACGGAGTTGAATCACATGCAGTTAGTAGTCCTAGCAGCAAGAGTTCTTTTTCTTGTAAGGAGAGTCACTATTGTGCTCAAATGGCCATACACAGTGCAAATAGCACTCGCGTCTGTTCCCAGCAAGTGCAGTGTATTGGACGTAAGAGAAGCTACTGTTCTTGTCAGTTTCCTAAGCAGAGTTGTCGTAGATATGGCCCGTGTGTGTAGGAAGCACTGTTCTTTTGTTCTGAGCAAGCTCACTGTTCTGGCCCTATAGAAAACACAGTAGAGTAGAAGAGTGCTGCTTTCTCAAAAGCAGAGTGTGTTTCCTGTAAGGTGAGCTAGAGTTGAATTCCCTTTCATGAACGGAGTTGAATCACATGGATTTAGTAGTCCTAGCAGCAAGAGTTCTTTTTCTGGTAAGGAGAGTCACTATTGTGCTCAAATGGCTATACACAGTGCAAATAGCACTCGAGTCTGTTCCCAGCAAGTACAGTGTATTGGACGCAAGAGAAGCTACTGTTCTTGTCAGTTTCCTAAGCAGAGTTCAACTAGATATGTCCCGTGTGTGTAGGAAGCACAATTCTTTTGTTCTGAGCAAGCTCACTGTTCTGGCCCTATAGGAAACACAGTAGAGTAGAAGAGTGCTGCTTTCTCAAAAGCCAAGTGTGTTTCTTGTAAGGCGAGCTAGAGTTGAATTCACTTTCATAAACGGAGTTGAATTCCATGCAGTTTGTGGTCTCAGCAGCAAGAGTTCTTTTCTGGTAAGGGGAGTCACTATTGTGCTCAAATGGCCATACACAGTACAAATATCACTCGCTTCTGTTCCCAAAAAGTGCATTTTACTGGACGCAAGAGAAGCTCCTGTTCTTGTCAGTTTCCTAAGTAGAGTTGAACCAGATTTGGCACGTGTGTGTAGGAAGCACAGCTCTTTTTTTCTGAGCAAGCTCACTGTTCTGGCTCTGTAGAAAACACAGTAGAGTAGAACGGTGCTACTTTCTCAAAACCAGACTGTGTTACTTGTAAGGCGAGCTAGAGTTGAATTCCCTTTCATAAACGGAGTTGAATCACATGCAGTTTGTGGTCCCAGCAGCAAGAGTTCTTTTTCTTGTAAAGAGAGTCACTATTGTGCTCAAATGGCCATACACAGTGCAAATAGCACTCGCGTATGTTCCCAGCAAGTGCAGTGTATTGGACGAAAGAGAAGGTACTGTTCTTGTAAGTTTCCTTAGCAGAGTTGAACTAGATATGGCCTGTGTGTGTAGGAAGCACAGTTCCTTTGTTCTGAGAAAGCTCACTGTTCAGGCCCTATAGGAAACACAGTAGAGTAGAAGAGTGCTGCTTTCTCAAAAGCAGAGTGTGTTTCTTGTAAGGCGAGCTAGAGTTGAATTCCCTTTCATAAACGGAGTTGAATCACATGCAGTTTCTCGTCCTAGCAGCAAGAGTTCTTTTCTGGTAAGGAGAGTCACTATTGTGCTCAAATGGCCATACACAGTGCAAATAGCACTCGAGTCTGTTCCCAGCAAGTGCAGTGTATTGGACGCAAGAGAAGCTACTGTTCTTGTCAGTTTCCTAAGCAGAGTTCAACTAGATATGTCCCGTGTGTGTAGGAAGCACAATTCTTTTGTTCTGAGCAAGCTCACTGTTCTGGCCCTATAGGAAACACAGTAGAGTAGAAGATTGCTGCTTTCTCAAAAGCCGAGTGTGTTTCTTGTAAGGCGAGCTAGAGTTGAATTCCCTTTCATAAACGGAGTTGAATTCCTTACAGTTTGTGGTCTCAGCAGCAAGTGTTCTTTTCTGTTAAGGAGAGTCACTATTGTGCTCAAATGGCCATACACAGTACAAATATCACTCGCGTCTTTTCCCAAAAAGTGCATTTTACTGGATGCAAAAGAAGCTCCTGTTCTCGTCTGTTTCCTAAGTAGAGTTGAACTAGATATGGCACGTGTGTGTAGGAAGCACAGCTCTTTTTTTCTGAGCGAGCTCACTGTTCTGGCCCTATAGAAAACACAGTAGAATAGAAGTGTGCTGCTTTCTCAAAACCAGAGTGTGTTTCTTGTAAGGCGAGCTAGAGTTGAATTCCCTTTCATAAACGGAGTTGAATCACATGCAGTTTCTCGTCCTAGCAGCAAGAGTTCTTTTCTGGTAAACAGAGTCACTATTGTGCTCAAATGGCCATACACAGTGCAAAAAGCACTCGCGTCTGTTCCCAGCAAGTGCAGTGTATTGGACGGAAGAGAAGCTACTGTTCTTGTCAGTTTCCTAAGCAGAGTTGAACTAGATATGGCCCGTGTGTGTAGGAAGCACAGTTCTTTTGTTTTGCGCAAGCTCACTGTTCTGGCCCTATAGGAAACACAGTAGAGTAGAAGAAAGCTGATTTCTCAAAAGCAGATTGTGTTTCTTGAAGGCGATCTAGAGTTAAATTCCCTTTCATAAATGGAGTTCAAGAACGTGCAGTTTCTGGTCCTAACAGCAAGAGTTCTTTTCATGTAAGGAAAGTCACTATTGTGCACAAATGGCCATACACAGTGCAAAAAGCACTCGCGTCTGTTCTCAGTAAGTGCAGTGTATTGGACACAAGAGAAGCTACTGTTCTTGTCCGTTTCCTAAGCAGAGTTCAACTAGATATGGCCCGTGTGTGTAGGAAGCACAGTTCTTTTGTTCTGAGAAAGCTCACTGTTCTGGCCCTATAGGAAACACAGTAGAGTAGAAGAGTGCTGCTTTCTCAAAAGCAGAGTGTGTTTCTTATAAGGCGAGCTAGAGTTGAATTCCCTTTCATAAACGGAGTTGAATCACATGCAGTTTCTCGTCCTAGCAGCAAGAGTTCTTTTCTGGTAAACAGAGTCACTATTGTGCTCAAATGGCCATACACAGTGCAAATAGCACTCGAGTCTGTTCCCAGCAAGTGCAGTGTATTGGACGCAAGAGAAGCTACTGTTCTTGTCAGTTTCCTAAGCAGAGTTCAACTAGATATGTCCCGTGTGTGTAGGAAGCACAATTCTTTTGTTCTGAGCAAGCTCACTGTTCTGGCCCTATAGGAAACACAGTAGAGTAGAAGATTGCTGCTTTCTCAAAAGCCGAGTGTGTTTCTTGTAAGGCGAGCTAGAGTTGAATTCCCTTTCATAAACGGAGTTGAATTCCTTACAGTTTGTGGTCTCAGCAGCAAGAGTTCTTTTCTGTTAAGGAGAGTCACTATTGTGCTCAAATGGCCATACACAGTACAAAAAGCACTCGCGTCTGTTCCCAGCAAGTGCAGTGTATTGGACGGAAGCGAAGCTACTGTTCTTGTCAGTTTCCTAAGCAGAGTTGAACTAGATATGGCCCGTGTGTGTAGGAAGCACAGTTCTTTTGCTTTGCGCAAGCTCACTGTTCTGGCCCTATAGGAAACACAGTAGAGTAGAAGAAAGCTGATTTCTCAAAAGCAGAGTGTGTTTCTTGAAGGCGATCTAGAGTTGAATTCCCATTCATAAATGGAGTTCAAGAACGTGCAGTTTCTCGTCCTAACAGCAAGAGTTCTTTTCTGGTAAGGAGAGGCACTATTGTGCACAAATGGCCATACACAGTGCAAATAGCACTCGCGTCTGTTCTCAGTAAGTGCAGTGCATTGGACACAAGAGAAGCTACTGTTCTTGTCAGTTTCCTAAGCAGAGTTCAACTAGATATGGCCCGTGTTTGTAGGAAGCACTGTTCTTTTGTTCTGAGAAAGCTCACTGTTCTGGCCCTATAGGAAACACAGTAGAGTAGAAGAGTGCTGCTTTCTCAAAAGCAGAGTGTGTTTCTTGTAAGGCGAGCTAGAGTTGAATTCCCTTTCATAAACGGAGTTGAATCACATGCAGTTTCTGGTCCTAACAGCAAGAGTTCTTTTCTGTTAAGGAGAGGCACTATTGTGCTCAAATGGCCATACACAGTACAAATATCACTCGCGTCTGTTCCCAAAAATTGCATTTTACTGGACGCAAGAGAAGCTCCTGTTCTTGTCAGTTTCCTATGTAGAGTTGAACTAGATATGGCACGTGTGTGTAGGAAGCACAGCTCTTTTTTTCTGAGCAAGCTCACTGTTCTGGCCCTATTGAAAACACAGTAGAGTAGAAGTGTGCTGCTTTCTCAAAACCAGAGTGTGTTTCTTGTAAGGCGAGCTAGAGTTGAATTCCCTTTCATAAACAGAGTTGAATCACATGCACTTTCTCGTCCTAGCAGCAAGAGTTCTTTTCTGGTAAACAGAGTCACTATTGTGCTCAAATGGCCATACACAGTGCAAAAAGCACTCGTGTCTGTTCCCAGCAAGTGCAGTGTATTGGACGGAAGAGAAGCTACTGTTCTTGTCAGTTTCCTAAGCAGAGTTGAACTAGATATGTCCCGTGTGTGTAGGAAGCACTGTTCTTTTGTTCTGAGAAAGCTCACTGTTCTGGCCCTATAGGAAACACAGTAGAGTAGAAGAGTGCTGCTTTCTCAAAAATAGAGTGTGTTTCTTGTAAAGCGAGCTAGAGTTGAATTCCCTTTCATAAACGGAGTTGAATCACATGCAGTTTGTGGTCCCTGCAGCAAGAGTTCTTTTTCTTGTAAAGAGAGTCACTATTGTGCTCAAATGGCCATACACAGTGCAAATAGCACTCGTGTATGTTCCCAGCAAGTGCAGTGTATTGGACGAAAGAGAAGGTACTGTTCTTGTAAGTTTTCTAAGCAGAGTTGAACTAGATATGGCCTGTGTGTGTAGGAAGCACAGTTCCTTTGTTCTGAGCAAGCTCACTGTTCTGGCCCTATAGGAAACACAGTAGAGTAGAAGAGTGCTGCTTTCACAAAAGCAGAGTGTGTTTCTTGTAAGGCATGCTAGAGTTGAATTCCCTTTCATGAACGGAGTTGAATCATATGCAGCTAATAGTCCTAGCAGCAAGAGTTCTTTTTCTGGTAAGGAGAGTCACTACTGTGCTCAAATGGCCATACACAGTGCAGATAGCACTCGCATCTGTTCCCAGCAAGTGCAGTGTATTGGACGCAAGAGAAGCTACTGTTCTTGTCAGTTTCCTAAGCAGAGTTGTAGTAGATATGGCCCGTGTGTGTAGGAAGCACTGTCTTTTGTTCTGAGCAAGCTCACTGTTCAGGCCCTATACGAAACACAGTAGCGTAGAAGAGTGCTGCTTTCTCAAAAGCAGAGTGTGTTTCCTGTAAGGCGAGCTAGAGTTGAATTCCCTTTCATGAACGGACTTGAATCACATGCATTTAGTAGTCCTAGCAGCAAGAGTTCTTTTTCAGGTAAGGAGAGTCACTATTTGCTCAAATGGCCATACACAGTGCAAATAGCACTCGAGTCTGTAACCAGCAAGTGCAGTGTATTGGACGCAAGAGAAGCTACTGTTCTTGTCAGTTTCCTAAGCAGAGTTCAACTAGATATGTCCCGTGTGTGTAGGAAGCACAATTCTTTTGTTCTGAGCAAGCTCACTGTTCTGGCCCTATAGGAAACACAGTAGAATAGAAGATTGCTGCTTTCTCAAAAGCCGAATGTATTTCTTGTAAGGCGAGCTAGAGTTGAATTCCCTTTCATAAACGGAGTTGAATTCCATGCAGTTTGTGGTCTCAGCAGCAAGAGTTCTTTTCTGGTAAGGAGAGTCACTATTGTGCTCAAATGGCCATACACAGTACAAATATCACTCGCGTCTTTTCCCAAAAAGTGCATTTTACTGGATGCAAAAGAAGCTCCTGTTCTCGTCTGTTTCCTAAGTAGAGTTGAACTAGATATGGCACGTGTGTGTAGGAAGCACAGCTCTTTTTTTCTGAGCGAGCTCACTGTTCTGGCCCTATAGAAAACACAGTAGAGTAGAAGTGTGCTGCTTTCTCAAAACCAGAGTGTGTTTCTTGTAAGGCGAGCTAGAGTTGAATTCCCTTTCATAAACGGAGTTGAATCACATGCAGTTTCTCGTCCTAGCAGCAAGAGTTCTTTTCTGGTAAACAGAGTCACTATTGTGCTCAAATGGCCATACACAGTGCAAAAAGCACTCGCGTCTGTTCCCAGCAAGTGCAGTGTATTGGACGGAAGAGAAGCTACTGTTCTTGTCAGTTTCCTAAGCAGAGTTGAACTAGATATGGCCCGTGTGTGTAGGAAGCACAGTTCTTTTGTTTTGCGCAAGCTCACTGTTCTGGCCCTATAGGAAACACAGTAGAGTAGAAGAAAGCTGATTTCTCAAAAGCAGATTGTGTTTCTTGAAGGCGATCTAGAGTAGAATTCCCTTTCATAAATGGAGTTCAAGAACGTGCAGTTTCTGGTCCTAACAGCAAGAGTTCTTTTCTGGTAAGGAAAGTCACTATTGTGCACAAATGGCCATACACAGTGCAAAAAGCACTCGCGTCTGTTCTCAGTAAGTGCAGTGTATTGGACACAAGAGAAGCTACTGTTCTTGTCCGTTTCCTAAGCAGAGTTCAACTAGATATGGCCCGTGTGTGTAGGAAGCACAGTTCTTTTGTTCTGAGAAAGCTCACTGTTCTGGCCCTATAGGAAACACAGTAGAGTAGAAGAGTGCTGCTTTCTCAAAAGCAGAGTGTGTTTCTTGTAAGGCGAGCTAGAGTTGAATTCCCTTTCATAAACGGAGTTGAATCACATGCAGTTTCTCGTCCTAGCAGCAAGAGTTCTTTTCTGGTAAACAGAGTCACTATTGTGCTCAAATGGCCATACACAGTGCAAATAGCACTCGAGTCTGTTCCCAGCAAGTGCAGTGTATTGGACGCAAGAGAAGCTACTGTTCTTGTCAGTTTCCTAAGCAGAGTTCAACTAGATATGTCCCGTGTGTGTAGGAAGCACAATTCTTTTGTTCTGAGCAAGCTCACTGTTCTGGCCCTATAGGAAACACAGTAGAGTAGAAGATTGCTGCTTTCTCAAAAGCCGAGTGTGTTTCTTGTAAGGCGAGCTAGAGTTGAATTCCCTTTCATAAACGGAGTTGAATTCCTTACAGTTTGTGTTCTCAGCAGCAAGAGTTCTTTTCTGTTAAGGAGAGTCACTATTGTGCTCAAATGGCCATACACAGTACAAAAAGCACTCGCGTCTGTTCCCAGCAAGTGCAGTGTATTGGACGGAAGCGAAGCTACTGTTCTTGTCAGTTTCCTAAGCAGAGTTGAACTAGATATGGCCCGTGTGTGTAGGAAGCACAGTTCTTTTGCTTTGCGCAAGCTCACTGTTCTGGCCCTATAGGAAACACAGTAGAGTAGAAGAAAGCTGATTTCTCAAAAGCAGAGTGTGTTTCTTGAAGGCGATCTAGAGTTGAATTCCCATTCATTAATGGAGTTCAAGAACGTGCAGTTTCTCGTCCTAACAGCAAGAGTTCTTTTCTGGTAAGGAGAGGCACTATTGTGCACAAATGGCCATACACAGTGCAAATAGCACTCGCGTCTGTTCTCAGTAAGTGCAGTGCATTGGACACAAGAGAAGCTACTGTTCTTGTCAGTTTCCTAAGCAGAGTTCAACTAGATATGGCCCGTGTTTGTAGGAAGCACTGTTCTTTTGTTCTGAGAAAGTTCACTGTTCTGGCCCTATAGGAAACACAGTAGAGTAGAAGAGTGCTGCTTTCTCAAAAGCAGAGTGTGTTTCTTGTAAGGCGAGCTAGAGTTGAATTCCCTTTCATAAACGGAGTTGAATCACATGCAGTTTCTGGTCCTAACAGCAAGAGTTCTTTTCTGTTAAGGAGAGGCACTATTGTGCTCAAATGGCCATACACAGTACAAATATCACTCGCGTCTGTTCCCAAAAATTGCATTTTACTGGACGCAAGAGAAGCTCCTGTTCTTGTCAGTTTCCTATGTAGAGTTGAACTAGATATGGCACGTGTGTGTAGGAAGCACAGCTCTTTTTTTCTGAGCAAGCTCACTGTTCTGGCCCTATTGAAAACACAGTAGAGTAGAAGTGTGCTGCTTTCTCAAAACCAGAGTGTGTTTCTTGTAAGGCGAGCTAGAGTTGAATTCCCTTTCATAAACAGAGTTGAATCACATGCACTTTCTCGTCCTAGCAGCAAGAGTTCTTTTCTGGTAAACAGAGTCACTATTGTGCTCAAATGGCCATACACAGTGCAAAAAGCACTCGTGTCTGTTCCCAGCAAGTGCAGTGTATTGGACGGAAGAGAAGCTACTGTTCTTGTCAGTTTCCTAAGCAGAGTTGAACTAGATATGTCCCGTGTGTGTAGGAAGCACTGTTCTTTTGTTCTGAGAAAGCTCACTGTTCTGGCCCTATAGGAACACAGTAGAGTAGAAGAGTGCTGCTTTCTCAAAAATAGAGTGTGTTTCTTGTAAAGCGAGCTAGAGTTGAATTCCCTTTCATAAACGGAGTTGAATCACATGCAGTTTGTGGTCCCTGCAGCAAGAGTTCTTTTTCTTGTAAAGAGAGTCACTATTGTGCTCAAATGGCCATACACAGTGCAAATAGCACTCGTGTATGTTCCCAGCAAGTGCAGTGTATTGGACGAAAGAGAAGGTACTGTTCTTGTAAGTTTTCTAAGCAGAGTTGAACTAGATATGGCCTGTGTGTGTAGGAAGCACAGTTCCTTTGTTCTGAGCAAGCTCACTGTTCTGGCCCTATAGGAAACACAGTAGAGTAGAAGAGTGCTGCTTTCACAAAAGCAGAGTGTGTTTCTTGTAAGGCATGCTAGAGTTGAATTTCCTTTCATGAACGGAGTTGAATCATATGCAGCTAGTAGTCCTAGCAGCAAGAGTTCTTTTTCTGGTAAGGAGAGTCACTACTGTGCTCAAATGGCCATACACAGTGCAGATAGCACTCGCATCTGTTCCCAGCAAGTGCAGTGTATTGGACGCAAGAGAAGCTACTGTTCTTGTCAGTTTCCTAAGCAGAGTTGTAGTAGATATGGCCCGTGTGTGTAGGAAGCACTGTCTTTTGTTCTGAGCAAGCTCACTGTTCAGGCCCTATACGAAACACAGTAGCGTAGAAGAGTGCTGCTTTCTCAAAAGCAGAGTGTGTTTCCTGTAAGGCGAGCTAGAGTTGAATTCCCTTTCATGAACGGACTTGAATCACATGCATTTAGTAGTCCTAGCAGCAAGAGTTCTTTTTCAGGTAAGGAGAGTCACTATTTGCTCAAATGGCCATACACAGTGCAAATAGCACTCGAGTCTGTAACCAGCAAGTGCAGTGTATTGGACGCAAGAGAAGCTACTGTTCTTGTCAGTTTCCTAAGCAGAGTTCAACTAGATATGTCCCGTGTGTGTAGGAAGCACAATTCTTTTGTTCTGAGCAAGCTCACTGTTCTGGCCCTATAGGAAACACAGTAGAATAGAAGATTGCTGCTTTCTCAAAAGCCGAGTGTATTTCTTGTAAGGCGAGCTAGAGTTGAATTCCCTTTCATAAACGGAGTTGAATTCCATGCAGTTTGTGGTCTCAGCAGCAAGAGTTCTTTTCTGGTAAGGAGAGTCACTATTGTGCTCAAATGGCCATACACAGTACAAATATCACTCGCGTCTTTTCCCAAAAAGTGCATTTTACTGGATGCAAAAGAAGCTCCTGTTCTCGTCTGTTTCCTAAGTAGAGTTGAACTAGATATGGCACGTGTGTGTAGGAAGCACAGCTCTTTTTTTCTGAGCGAGCTCACTGTTCTGGCCCTATAGAAAACACAGTAGAGTAGAAGTGTGCTGCTTTCTCAAAACCAGAGTGTGTTTCTTGTAAGGCGAGCTAGAGTTGAATTCCCTTTCATAAACGGAGTTGAATCACATGCAGTTTCTCGTCCTAGCAGCAAGAGTTCTTTTCTGGTAAACAGAGTCACTATTGTGCTCAAATGGCCATACACAGTGCAAAAAGCACTCGCGTCTGTTCCCAGCAAGTGCAGTGTATTGGACGGAAGAGAAGCTACTGTTCTTGTCAGTTTCCTAAGCAGAGTTGAACTAGATATGGCCCGTGTGTGTAGGAAGCACAGTTCTTTTGTTTTGCGCAAGCTCAATGTTCTGGCCCTATAGGAAACACAGTAGAGTAGAAGAAAGCTGATTTCTCAAAAGCAGATTGTGTTTCTTGAAGGCGATCTAGAGTTGAATTCCCTTTCATAAATGGAGTTCAAGAACGTGCAGTTTCTGGTCCTAACAGCAAGAGTTCTTTTCTGGTAAGGAAAGTCACTATTGTGCACAAATGGCCATACACAGTGCAAAAAGCACTCGCGTCTGTTCTCAGTAAGTGCAGTGTATTGGACACAAGAGAAGCTACTGTTCTTGTCCGTTTCCTAAGCAGAGTTCAACTAGATATGGCCCGTGTGTGTAGGAAGCACAGTTCTTTTGTTCTGAGAAAGCTCACTGTTCTGGCCCTATAGGAAACACAGTAGAGTAGAAGAGTGCTGCTTTCTCAAAAGCAGAGTGTGTTTCTTGTAAGGCGAGCTAGAGTTGAATTCCCTTTCATAAACGGAGTTGAATCACATGCAGTTTCTCGTCCTAGCAGCAAGAGTTCTTTTCTGGTAAACAGAGTCACTATTGTGCTCAAATGGCCATACACAGTGCAAAAAGCACTCGCGTCTGTTCCCAGCAAGTGCAGTGTATTGGACAGAAGAGAAGCTACTGTTCTTGTCAGTTTCCTAAGCAGAGTTGAACTAGATATGGCCCGTGTGTGTAGGAAGCACAGTTCTTTTGTTTTGCGCAAGCTCACTGTTCTGGCCCTATAAAAAACACAGTAGAGTAGAAGAAAGCTGATTTCTCAAAAGCTGAGTGTGTTTCTTGAAGGCGATCTAGAGTTGAATTCCCTTTCATAAATGGAGTTCAATAACGTGCAGTTTCTGGTCCTAACAGCAAGAGTTCTTTTCTGGTAAGGAGAGTCACTATTGTGCACAAATGGCCATACACAGTGCAAATAGCACTCTCGTCTGTTCTCAGTAAGTTCTGTGTATTGGACACAAGAGAAGCTACTGTTCTTGTCAGTTTCCTAAGCAGAGTTCAACTAGATATGGCCCGTGTGTGTAGGAAGCACTGTTCTTTTGTTCTGAGAAAGCTCACTGTTCTGGCCCTATAGGAAACACAGTAGAGTAGAAGAAAGCTGATTTCTCAAAAGCAGAGTGTGTTTCTTGTAAGGCGAGCTAGAGTTGAATTCCCTTTCATAAACGGAGTTGAATCACATGCAGTTTCTGGTCCTAACAGCAAGAGTTCTTTTCTGTTAAGGAGAGGCACTATTGTGCTCAAATGGCATACACAGTGCAAATAGCCCTCGCGTCTGTTCTCCGTAAGTGACTGCAAGTGAATTCTTGATCCCTTCTTCTTGATGTTCTTCTCAATATACTCCTCATATCCCCTTCTTGGGCTCCTTTTTTTGATGTTCTTCTAATTCTCATATTCTTGATCTCCCCTTCTTGGTGACCTTCCCAATGAAGTCTCCATCTCTTCTTCTTCTTGTCCTTCTCGATCTCCCTTTCCCTATGTCCTTCCTGATGTTCCTTTATTGATGTCCTTCAGGATGTATTCTCAATCTTTTTTTCTTAATGTCCTTCTCGATATTTTTCTTGATATTCCCTTCTCCATCTCCCCTTCTTATTTTCCTTACCAATCTCCCCTTCTTAAAATGCTTTTCAATGAATTCTCGATATCTTCTTCTTGATATCCTTCATGATATTCTACTCTTTCTGTCTTTCTCATTCTCCCCTTCTTGATGTGCTTCACTAGCTACCATTCTCAATGTCCTTCCTGATGAATTGTTGATCTCTTTTTCTTGATGTCCATCTCGATAGTCTTCTTGTTCTCCTCTTCTCAATCTCCCCTTCTCAACTACCTCTTCTCATTCTCCCTTTATCAATCTCCCCTTCTTGATATCCATCCCAATGAATTCCCAATCTGTTTTTCATGACAACTTTATTGGTATTCTTCGTGTTCTATTCTTCTCAATCTGCACTTCTCAATGTCCTTCACATTCTATCCTTTTCAATGTCTTTCTCAATGAATTCTCTCACACTTTTTTTTGATATCCTTCTCAAAGTTCTTGTTCTATCCTTTTCGATCTCCCCTTTTCAATGTCCTTCCCAAACTCCCTTTTTTGATGTCCTTTTCGATCTCCCCTTCTGAATGTCCTTCATGATCAATTCTTGATCTCTTACTCTTGATTTTCTTTTCGATTTTCTTCTTGTTCTCTCCTTCTCGATAACTCTTCGATGTCCTTTCTGATCTCCCCTTCTCAAAGCCCTTCCTAATGAATTCTTCATCACTTTTCCCCTATGTCCTTCTTGATATTATTCACATTCTCCCCTTCTTGAACTCCCCTTCATGATTTCCTTCTCAATATTTTTCTTGTTTTTCCCTTCTCAATGTCCTTCCTGATCTGTGATTCTTGATGTCCTTCACAATGAACTCTTTATTTCTTCTTGTTGATGTCCTTCTCAATATTTTTCTTGTTCTACTCTTCTCGATCTCCCTTTCTCAATGTCCTTCCTGATGAATTCTCAATATCTTATTTTCGAAGTTCTTATCAGCATAATTCTCATTTTTCCCTTCTCAATCTCCCCTTCTTGATGTCCTTCCCATTGAATTCTCGATTTTTCTTTTCAATGACCTTCTTGATATTCTTCTTGTTCTACCCATCTTGATCTCTCCATCGTGATGTCCTTCCTGATCTATCCTTCTCGATATCCTTCTCAATGAATTCTCTATCACATCTTCTCTATGTACTCCTCAATAATGTTTTTGATCTCCCATTCTTCCAAATGACCTTCCCAATGAATTCTTGATCACTTTTTCTCAAAGTCACTTTCAATATTCTTCCTGTTCTCCCCTTGTCAATCTTTCATTCTTGATGTCCTTGCTGATCTCCCCTTCTCGATGTCCTTCCTGATGAATTCTTGATCTCTTCTTCTTGATATTCTTCTCATTCTCCTCTTCTCGATCTAGCTCTCTTGGTGTGCTTCCTGATCTCCCCTTCGCAATGTTTATCCCGATGAATTCTTTATCTCTTCTTCTTGATGTCCTTCTCTATATTCTTCTCTTTCTCCCCTTCTCAATTTCCCCTTCTCCATGTCCTTTTCGATATTCTTCTTTTTCTACCCATCTCAATCTCCTCTTCTCAATATCCTTCCTCATCTATCATTCTTGATGTCCTTTCTAATGAATTCTCAATCACTCCTTCTTGATGTTCTTCTCAAAATTCTTCTAGTTCTCCCCCTCTTCATTTCTTCATTTTCATATCCTTCTCAATCTCCACTTTTCAATGTCCTTCCCAATGAATTCTTGATCTCATCTTCTCAATGTCATTTTCAATATTCTTTTTTTCCTCTTCTTGATCTCTTCTTCTCGAAATTCTTCATGATCTCCACTTCTCGATGTACTTCCCAATAAATTCTTGATTTCTTCTTCTCTATGTCCTTTTTGGAATTTTTCTCTTTTTCACCTTAATCTCCCATCTTGATGAAATTCTTGATATTGTTCTCATTCTCCCCGTCTCAATCTCCCCTTCTTGATGTCCTTCCCTTTCTCCAATTCTCAATGTCCTCTCCAATGAATTCTTGATGTCTTCTTCTTGATGTCCTTCTCGATATTCTTGTTCTAACTTTTTCGATCTCCTGTTATTGATGTCCTTTCCAAACTCCCCTTCTTGAAGCACTTCCTGATCTCTCCTTCTCGATATCCTTTCTAATGAATTCTCAATCACTTCTTCATGATGTCCTTCTCTATATTCATCTCAATCTCTGCTTTTCAATCTCCCCTTCTGGATGTCCTTCCTGATATCCCCTTCTTAATGTCCTTCCTGTTGAATTCTCAATCTTTTTTTCTATGTGCTTCTTGATATTTTTCTCATTTTTCCCTTCTCTATTTCCCTTTCTTGATGTCCTTCCAGAGCTCCCCTTCTCAGTGTCCTTCCAGAAGAATACTTGATCTCTTCTTCTCGATGTCCTTCTCAATATTCTCATTCTCTCCTTCTCAATCTCCCCTTCTTGATGTCCTTCCCTATCTCCCCTTCTCAATGTCCTTCCCAATGAATTCGCATTCTCTTCTGCTCAATGTCCTTCTTGATATACTTCTCATTCTCCCCTTCTCAATCTCACCTTCCTGTTGTCCTTCCCACTGAATTCCCAATCATTTCTTGTTCACATTCTTCTTGATATTCTTCTTATTCTCACTTTCTATATCTCCCCTTCTCGATAAACTTCTCAATCTCCAATTCTTGATATCTTTCCCAATGAATTCCCGATTTCTTCTTTTCAATGTCCTTCTTGATATTCTTCTTGTTCTATCCTTCTCCATCTCCCATTCTCAATATCCTTTAGGATCTCCCCTTCTCAATGTCCTTCCTGATGAATTCTTGATCTCTACTTCTTGATGTCATTCGTGATAATTTTTTGGATCTCCCCTACTCCATTTCACTTTCTCGATATCCTTCCCAAAATCCCCTTTTCAATATCCTCCTATATGAATTCTTGATCTCCCGTTCTCAATAAATTTCTCAATATTCTTCTTGTTCTCTGCTTCTCAATCTGAAATTCTCAATGTTCTTTCTGATCTCCCTTTTTCAATGTCCTTTCAGAAAAACACTTGATTACTTTTTCTTGATGTCCTTCTCGATATTCTTCTCATTCTCCCCTTCTCAACTACCCTTCTTGATATCCTTCCTGATCACTCCTTCTTGATGTCGTTTCCATTTAATTAGTGATCTCTACTTCTCAAAATCCTTCTAAATATACTTCTAATGCTCCCTTTCTTGAACTCCCCTTCTCAATGTCCTTCCCAATGAATTCTCAATCTCTTCTTCTTGATGTCTTTCTCGATGTTCTTCTCATTCTTCCCTTCACAATCTACGCTTCTCAATGTACTTCTCCATATTCTTCTTGTTCTCTCCTTCTTGATCTCCCCTTCTTGTCTTCCTTCCAAATTTCCCCTTCTCACTGTCCTTTCCAATGAATTTTTGATCTCGTCTTCTCAAAACCCTTCATGATATTCTTCTTGTTCTCCCTTTCTTGATCTCCCCTTCTTGATGTTTTACCTGATCTTCAGTTGTCGATGTACTTCTCAATGAATTTTCAATCTCTTATTCTCAATGTCCCCTTCACGAAATTCCTCTCATTCTCCCCTTCTCGATCTCCCCTTCTCCATGTCCTTTGCGATATTCTTTGTGTTATTACCTTCTTAATTTTGCTTCTTGATTTCCATCCTGATCTCCCCTTCTTGATAAGTTCCTCAATTAATTCTTGATCTTGCATTCTCCATGTCCTTCTCAAAATTCTTCTCATTCTATTCTTCTCGATCTTCCTTTCTCTATATTGTTGCCATTGAATTTGCAATCTCTACTTCTTGATGTCATTCTCAATATACTTCTCATTCTCCTCTTCTCAATTTCCCCTTCTCGATGTTTTCCTCTATATTTTTCTCATTCCTCTCTTCTTAAACTCCCCCCTCGATGTCCTCCTCAATATTCTTCTTGCTCTCCCCTTCTTCTTTTCCTTCCTGATTTCCCCTTCTCAATGTCCTCTCCAATGAATTCTCTATATTGTCTTCTGAATGTCCTTCATGATATTCTTCTTGTTCTCCCCTTCTTGATCTCATCTTCTCAATATTTTACCAGATCTCTGGTTCTTGATGTACTTCCCAATGAATTCACAATCTCTTCTTCTTGACGTCCTTCTTGACATTTTTTTCATTCTCCTCTTCTTGATTTTCCCTTCTCCATGTCCTTCTCAATATTCTTCTCATTTTCCCATTATGGATGTCCCCTTCTTGATATCCTTCCCAATGAATTCTCGATGTACTTCTCAATATTCTTCTTGTTCACCCATTCTCTATTTCGGCTTCTAGATGTCAGTCTCAATCTCCCTTTCTTGATGTTCTTCCAGATAAATTTTCAATCTCACATTCTTGATGTCCTTGCCTGTTTATTTTTTGATTTACCTCTCAATGAATTTTCAATCAATTCTTTTCAATGTCCTTCTCAATGTTTTTCTTGTTCATCCATTCTTTTTTTTTTGGTTTTTTGAGACAGGGTTTCTCTGTGTAGCTTTGCTCCTTTCCTGGAACTCACTTGGTAGCCGAGGCTGGCCTCAAACTCACAGAGATCCACCTGGCTCTGCCTCCCGAGTGCTGGGATTAAAGACATGCACCACCACTGCCCGGCTTTGTTCACCCATTATTGATCTCCCCTTCTCGATGTCCTTCTTGATTTCCCATCCTCAATGTCCTTCCAGATAAATTCTTAATCTTACCTTCCTGATGTCCTTCTCAATATTCTTCTCAATCTCGCCTTCTCAATCTCCCCTTCTTGTTGTCATTCCCTATCTCCCCTTCTCGATGACTTTCCCAATGAATTATTGATCTGTTATTTTCAATGTGCTTTTTGATATTCTTTTCATTCTACCTTTCTTGATCTCCCCTTCTTGGTGTCCTTCCCAATCTATTTTTCTCGAAATGCTTCCCAATGAATTCTCACTCACTTCTTCTCGATGTCATTCTTGATATTCTTCTCATTCTCCCCTTCATCATCTCCTCTTCTCAATGTCCTTCTTGGTCTCCCATTGTTGATGACCTTCCTCATGAATACTTGACCTCTTCTTTTAGATATCCTTCTTGATATTTATCTTGTTCTCCCATTCTCATTCTCCCATTCTCGATGTCTGTTGTGATCACCCTTTCTTGTTGTCCTTCCTGATGAATTCTCTCTCTTATTCTCGATGTCCTTCTCAGTATTATTCTTGTTCTCCCTTTCTTGATCTCCCCTTCTCAATGTCCTTTCTCATCTCCCCTTCTTGACGTCCTTCTCAATATATTTTTGATCTCTTATTTTCGTTGTCCTCAATATTATTCTTGTTCTCCCTTTCTTGATCTCCCCTTCTCAATATCCTTCCCCATCTCCCCTTCTCGATGTCCTTCTCATTGTATTCTTGATCTCTTATTTTCGTTGTCCTTCTCAATATTCTTCTCACTCTCTGTCCTGGCAAGCGGGATCTTCAGCAGAGACCCTAGAAGGGGGAATGGCAAATCAAAGGGACAAGAGACACAAAGAATTGACAGCAAGACAGTATTCTGATTAAGCTGCAAAATTTTATTTTTCTCAGGTGGGTTTTATAGATGCAGACCAGGAAACTTTGGGAAAAGATCAGGGGAATGTTGAGTTGACAAGCAACCCAACCAAATAACCCAACCACAAAGCATTGTTACTAATGGTCACTGTAGCAGAAAGATAAGGAAATGTTATTTTTTAATAACTCAGGACTTGTCCAGGCATGTCAAAAGTCACTGGTTAGTGGCTCAATATTGGACAACAGAAACTTAACTCAGGTGGGCAATATGGCATGGCTCTTAAAATTGTCCTCGGAAACTCTCCCTTTTTTGATATACCCTTTTCGATATCCTTCCTGATCTCCGTTTCTCGATTTCCTTGCCATTGAATTCACAATCTCTACTTTTTGATGTCCTTCTCAATATACTGCTCATTCTACCATTCTCGATCTCCCCTTCTCAATGTTCTTCTTGATATTCTTCTCGTTTTCCCCTTCTTGATCTCTCCTTCTTCATGTTCTTCCTGATGAATTCTCAATCTCTTCTTCTTGATGTCGTTTTTGATATTCTTCTCCTTCTACCCTTCTCAACCACCCATTCTTGATGTCCTTCCCGATCTATCCTTCTTGATGTCCTTTTCAATATTCTTCTAGTTCTTCCCTTCTTGATCTCTTCTTCTCATGTTCTTCTTGAGCTCCCATTGTCAATGTCATTGCTGATGAATTCTCCATCATTACTTCTTGATGTCATTCTCAATATTATTCTCATTCTCCTCTTCTCAATCTGACCTTCTCAATGTATTTCCCAATGAATTCTTGATCTCTTCTTCTCGATGTCTTTCTCAATATTTTTCTCATTCTGCCCTTCTCGATCTCCTCTTTTCGATGTTCTTCCAAATTTCCCCTACTCGATTTCCTTCCCTATCTCCCATTCTTGAAATGCTCCATTATGAATTCTAGATCTCCCCTTTTCCATGTCCTTCTTGATATGCTTCTCATTCTCTGCTTCTCGATCTCCCAGTCGCGATGTCCTTCCCGATCTCCCTTTCTCCGAATCCTTCGTATTGAATTTGCGATTTCTACTTCTCAATGTTTTTCTCAATATACTTCTTATTCACCACTTCTTGATCTCCTCTTCTTGATGTTCTCAATATTCTTCTCAGTCTTTCCTTCTCGATCTCCTTTTCTCGATATTCTCCTGATTATTCTTCGTGTTCTCCCATTCTCGATCTCCCCTTCTTTGTTTCCTTTCCAATTTCCCCCCTCAATGTCCTTTCCAATGAATTCTCGATCTCTTCTTCTCAAAGTCCTTCATGATATTTTTCCTTTTCTAATATCTTGATTTCCCATTCTTGATGTTTTACCCAATCTCTTCTTCTCGATGTACTTCCCAACGAATTCTCGATCTCTTCTTCTTGATGTCCTTCTTGATATTCTTTTTATTCTCCCCTTTTTGATCTCCACTTCTCCAAGTCCTTCTCAATATTCTTCTCGTTCTACCCTTCTCAATCTCCCCTTCTTTTTGTCCTGCCCAATGAATTTTTGATCTCATCTTTTCAATGTATTTCTTGATATTCCTCTTTTTCACTCCTTCTCTATCTCGCCTTCTTGATGTCTGTCCTGATCTCCCCTTGTCAATATCCTTCCAGATAAATTCTCAATCTCACCTTCTCGATGTTCTTGCCTATTTTTTTGATGTCCTTCTGAATGAATTTTCGACCACTTCTTTTTGATGTCCTTCTTGATGATCTTCTTGTTAACCCCTTCTTGATCTCCCATTCTCAATATCCTTCTCGATTTCCCCTTCTCAAAGTCCTTCCAGATAAATTCTCAATCTCACATTCTTAATGTCCTTCTCAATATTCCTCTTGTTCTCCCCTTCTCAATCTCCCATTCTCAATGTCTTTCCCAATGAATTCTCGATACCTTCTTCTCAATGTTTTTCCCAATCTATCCTTCACGATGTCCTTCCCAATGAATTCACAATCACTTCTTCTCGATGTCTTTTTGATATCCTTCTCAGGCTTCCATTATCAATTTCCTTCACAATACTTTTCTCATTCTTCCCTTCTCGATCTCCCCTTCTTGATGTCTTTCATGATAAATTCTCTGTCTTTTCTTCTCCATTCCCTTCTTGATCTTCTTCTCATTCTCCCATTCTCAATCTCCCCTTCTCGATATGCTTCCTGATCTGCCCTTCACAAAGTCTTTCCTGATGATTTCTCGATGTCTTCTTCTTGATTTCCTTCTTGATATTCTTCTAGTTCTCCTTTTTGATTTCCCCTTCATGATGTGGTTCCAAACCTCTTCTTATCGATGTCCTTCCTGATGATTTCTTGATCTATTCTTCTAGATGTCCCTCTCAATATTCTTCTCATTCTCCCCTTCTTGATTTCCCCTTCTTGATATCCTTCCTGATCTCCCCTTATTGATGACATTCCCAATGAATTCTTCTTCTCTTTTTTTCTATGTGCTTCTTCAAATTCTTCTCATTCTCCCCTTCTCCATCTTCCCTTCTCTATATGGTTTCCAATCTCCCCTTATCGATGTCCTTCCCGATGAATTCTTGATCTTTTCTTCCTGTTGTCTTTCTTGATATTCTTCTCCTTCTCCTTTTCTCGATATCCCCTTCTCCATATACTTTTCAATATTCTTCTCGATTTCCTTCCCAATCTGCCATTCTCCATATCCTCAACAATGAATTCTTAATCTCCTCTTCTCAATGTCCATCTTGATATTCTTCACTTTCTCCCCTTCTTGATCTCTCCATTTTGATTGCATTTCCAATGAATTCTCGAACTATTCTTCTGGATGTCCTTATCGATATTCCTTCCATTCTCCCATTCTCAATCTCCCCTTCTCGATGTCCTTACCAATGTCACCTTCTGGATGTCCTTCCTGATGAATTCTCAATATCTTCTTCTCAATGTCCTTCTAAATATTCTTTTCATTCTCCACTACTTGATCTTCCCTTCTCAATTTCCATCTCGATATTCTGCTCATCCTCCCCTTCTCGATCTCCCCATCTCTATGACCTTCATGATCTATCTTTTTATGACTTTCTCAATGAATTCTCAATCACTTCTCAATGTTCTTGTTCAATTGTTTTCAATCTCCCCTTCTCAATTTTTTTGATACTCTTCTTGTTCTACCCTGATTGATCTCCCCTTCTCACTGTCCTTCCTGATCTATCCTTGATATCCTTTCTAATGATTTCTTGATCACTTTTTCTTGATGTTCTTCTCAATTTTCTTCTTGATCTCCCCTTTTCCATCTTCCTTTCTTGATGTCCATCCTTTTCTCCTCTTCTCAATATCCTCCCTGATGAATATTCCACCTCTTCATCTCTTGTCCTTCTCGATATACTAGTTCTCCCATTCTCAACCTCTTCTTCTTGATGTTCTTGTCAATCCCCCATTGTCAAAGTCCTTCCAGATGAATTCTTGATCTCCTCTTCAGTATGTCCTTCTTGATATTCTTCTCGATCTCCCCTTATTGATGTCCTTCCTGATCTCCCCTTCTTGATTTCCTTCCCAATCTCCCATTCTCTATATCCTCCATGATGAATTCTTGATCTCTTATTCTGTATGTCCTTCTCAATATTGTTCTCCTAATCCCCTATTCATTCTCTCATTCTCAATGTCCTTCCAAAAGTCCCCTGTTTGATGTCCTTACTGATGAATTCTTGCATTCTGCTTCTCGATGTCCTTCTTGATATTCTTCTCATTCTCTCCATCTTGATCTCCCATTCTTGATATCCTTCCAACAATCCCTTCTTGATGTTCTATCCATTGAATTTACCATCTCTACCTCTTGATGTCCTTCAAAATATACTTCTCATTCTCCACCTCATGATCTCCCCTGCTTGATGTCCATCTTGATATTCTTCAATTTCTCCCTTTCTCATTCTCTCATTTTTGATGACATTCCCAATGAATTCTTGAAATCTTCTTCTGGATATCTTTCTCAATATTCTTCTTGTTCTTCCCTTCTTGATCTGCCTTTCTTGATGTCCTTACCAATGTCCCATTCTTGATGTCTTTTATGATGCATTTTCAATCACTTGTTCATGATGTCCTTCTTGATATTCTTCTAATTCTACCCTTGTCAATCTTCCCTTCTTCATGTCATTCCTGATGAATTCTCGATTTCTTCTTCACAATGTCCTTCTCAATATTCTCGTTCTCCCTTTCTCATTCTCCCTTTCTCTATGACTTTCCCAATCTATATTTCTCGATGTTCTTCTCAATGATTTCTCAATCACTTTTTCTTGGTGTTCTTGTCAATGTTCTTCTTATTCAACCCTTCTCAATCTCCCATTCTCGATGTCTTTCCAAATCTCCCCTTATCGATATTCTTCCAGAAGAATTCTCGATCTCTACTTCTTGATGTCCTTCTTGATATTGTTCTCATTCTCCCCTATTTGTTGTCCTTTGTGATCTTCTCTTCCTGATGACTTTCCCAATGAATTATTGATCTCTTCTTTTCAGTGTGCATCTTGATATTCTTCTCATTTTACACTTCTCGATCTCTACTTCTCAATGTCCTTGCCGAACTATCACTGTGAACAAGATAACTGTTCTGGCTGTATTTGAAACAGAGCAGACAAGAAGAGTGCTCCTTTTTCAAAAGCAGAATGTGTTTCTTGTAAGGAAACTCAGTATAGAATCCCCCTTCTCAAATGGAGTTTAATCTTATGCTGTATCTAGTCCTATGAGCAACAGTTCTTTTCTGGTAAGCAAAGTCACTTTTGGGCTGCCATTGAGATACACAGCAGAAATACCACTCGTGTCTGTTCCAAGCAGGTACAGTGGGTGTAAGAGAAACTACTGTTCTTATCATTTTGCTAAGCAGAGTTGAACTAGATATGTCTTGTGTGTATAGGATACACAGTTCTTTTATCCTGAGCAAGCTAACTGTTCTGGTTGTATTGTAAACACAGTAGAGTAGAACTGTGCTCCTTTCTCAAAAACAGACTGTTTTTCTTGTATAGGAACACAATGTTGAATTCCCTTTCATAAACGGAGTTTACTCACTTGCTGTCTCTTTTCCTACAAGCAACAGTTCTTTTCTGGGAAGCAAAGTCACTATCGGGCTCTCATAGAGATACACAGTGGAAATAGCACTCTCATCTGTTCCCAGTAAGTACAGTGCATTGGATGTAAGAAAAGTTACTGTTCTTATCAGTTTCCTAATCGGAGTTAAACTAGATATGGCCCGTCTGTGTAGGCAACACAATTCTTATTTTCTGAGCAAGTACATTGTTCTGGCTGTATTGGAAACAGAGTAGGGTAGAAGAGTGCTCCTTTCTCAAAAGCAGAATGTGTTTCTTGTAAGGGAACTCAGTGTTGAATTTCTCTTCATAAACAGAGTTTTAATCCCATGCTTCCTTTTGTACTAGTAGCAACAGTTCATTTTTGGTAATCAAAGTCACTATTGGGCTCCCATTGAGATGCACAGTAGAAATACCACTCGCGTCAGCAATTACAGTGCATTGTATGAAAGAGAAGCTACTCTTCTTATCAGTTTCCTAATCAGAGTTGAAAGAGATATTCCCTGGGTCTTGGAAAAGCACAGTAATTTACTTATCTGAAATCACCTCCCTCTGGCTGCTTTGGAAACATACGTAGTAAAGGGCATAGTACATCTTTCTCCAACACAGAGTGTGTTTTTGGAGGGTAACTCAGTGTCGAATTCCCTTCCCTAAAGTGAATTTAACCACATGCTGTCTCTTGTCCTACAAACAACAATTCTCTTCATGTAAGCAAAGTTACTGTGGGGAACCAAAGAACAAACACAGTGGAAATACCACTGGTGTCTGTTCTCAGAAGTTACAGTGCATTGGATGTAAGAGAAGCTACTCTTCTTATCCTTTTACTAAGCAGAGTTGAAAGAGATATTGCCTGAGTCTTGGAAAAGCACAATTCTTTTATTCTGAGCAAGCTCACTCATCTGGCTGCATTGGATAAATAGTAAAGAGAATAGTGCTTCTTTCTAGAACACAGAGTGTGTTTCTAAAAAGGGAACTTGGGGTAAAAATCCCCTTCCTATGCTCAGTTTAACCAAATGCTGTCTCTTGTCCTTCAAACAGCAATTATTTTCAAGCAAGCAAAGTCACTGTTGGATCCCATTGACATACAGAGTGGAAATAACACTCTTGTCTCTTCCCAGCAAGTGTAGTGCATTGGATGTAAAAGCTACTTTTCTCATCAGTTTCCTAAGCAGAGTTGACAGAAATATCACCTGAACTTGGGAAATCACAGATTCTTTTTTTCTGAGCAAGGGCCCCAATCTGACTGTATTGGAAACACAGTAAAGAGAAGAGGGCTTCTTTTTCAAACACAGAGTGTTTCTTATAAGGGAACTCAGTGTTGATTTCCCCTCCCTAAAATGAGTTTAACCACCTGATGTCTCTTGTTCTGCGAACAGCGGTTCTTTTTTCATAAGCAAAATCATTGTTGTGATTGCTTGGACATACACAGAGGAAATACCACTCGCATTTGTTCCCAGGAAGTAAAGTAGATTGGATGTAAGCGAAGCTACTGTTATTAAAAGATACCTAATAGTTGAAAGAGGTATCGCCTGGATCTTGGGAAAGCGCAGTTCTTTTTTCCTAGCAAGTGTTCCTTCTGGCTTACTTGGAAAAACAGTAAAGAGATGAGTGCTTCATTCTCAAACACAGACTGTGTTTCTCATATGGGAACTCAGTGATGCATTCTCTTACTTAAATTGATTTACTACATGGTGTCTCTTTTCCTAAGAACAGCAGTTCTTTCCTGGTAAGCAAAGTCACTGATGGGCTCCTTATAGACATACACAGTCTAAATAGCACTCACATCTCTCCCCAGCAAGTCCAGTGCAATGGACGTAAGAGAAGTTACAGTTTTCATCAGTTTCCTAAGAAGATTTTAAAGAGATTTTGCCTGATTCTTGAAAGAGTACCATTCTTATTTTGTGAGAAAGCGCCCCCTTCTGGCTACAGTGGAATCACAGTAGAACGAAGAATGCTTGTTTCTCAAACACAGAGTTTGTTTCTCATCAGAGAACTTGGGTTTGAACTCCACTTCCTAAAGTGGGTGTAACCAAATGCTGTCTCTTGTCCTAAGAACAGTTCTTTTCTAGTAAGCAAAGTAACTGTTGGGCTCCCATTGACATACGCAGTGGAAATATCCCTTCCATCTGTTCCCAGCAAGTACAGCACATAAAAGAAGCTACTGTTATTATCATTTTCCTATGCTGAGTAGAAAGAGATATTGGCTGGGTCTGGGGAAAACACAGGTCTTTAGTTCTCAGCTAGCTCCCCTTTCAGGCTGCATTGGAAACACAGTAAAGGGAAGAGTGTTTTTTTCTCAAACACAGAGTGTATATCTCTTAAGGGAACTCAGGTTTGAACTCCCCTTCCTAAAGTGAATTTACCCTAATGCTGTCTCTTGTCCTAAGAACAGCAGTTTTTTTCTGGTAAGCAAAATCACTGTTAGGCTCCCATTGACATACACATTGGAAATACCCCTCCCATCTGTTCCCAGAAAGCTACTGTTTTATCATTTTTGTATGCAGAATTCAAAGAGATATCGCCTGGCTCTGGGGAACCCACAGGTCTTTAGTTCTCAGCTTGCTCCCCTTTCTGCCTGTATGGGAAACACAGTAAAGAGAAGAGTGCTTCTTTCTTTTTTTTTATCTTTTTTTTTTTAATTTATTTTAATTTATTTTGCAATACAATTCAGTTCTACATATTGGTCACGGATTCCCTTGTTCTCCCCCCTCCCGTCCCCCTCACCTTCCCCCCAATGCCCCCCCCATTCCCATCTCCTCCAGGGCAAAGCCTTCCCCACAGACTGAGGTCAACCTGGTAGACTCAGTCCAGGTAGGTCTAGTCCCCTCCTCCCAGGCCGAGCCAAACAATCCTGCATAGGCCCCAGGTTTCAAACAGCCAACTCATGCAATGAGCACAAGATCTGGTCCCACTGCCTGGATGCCTCCCAAACAGATCAAGCCAATCAACTGTCTCACCCATTCGGAGGGCCTGATCCAGTGGGGACCCCTCAGCCATTGGTTCATAGTTCATGTGTTTCCATTCATTTGGCTATTTGTCCCTGTGCTTTATCCAACCTTGGTCTCAACAATTCTCGCTCATATAAACCCTCCTCATTCTCGTTAATTGGACTCCCAGAGATCCACCCAGGGCCTAGTCATGGATCTCTGCATCCAGATCCCTCAGTAGTTGGATGAGGTTTCTAGCACAACAATCAGGGTGTTTGGCCATCCCATCACCAGAGTAGGTCAGTTCGGGCTGTCTCTCGACCATTGCCGGCAGTCTGTTGTGTGGGTATCTTTGTGGATTTCTGTGGGCCTCTCTAGCACTTTGCTTCTTCCTGTTCTCATGTGGTCTTCATTTACCATGGTCTCCTATTCCTTGTTCTCCCTCTCTGTTGTTGATCCAGCTGGGATCTCCCGCTCCCCCAAGCTCTCTTTCCCTCGACCCTCGCCTTTCATTACCCCCACTCATGTCCAGGCTGTTCATGTAGATCTCATTCCATTTCTCTGTCATTGGGCGATCCCTGTGTCTTTCTTGGGGTCCTGTTTTCCGGGTAGCCTCCCTGGTGATGTGAGTAGCAGACAATTCATCCTTGTTTCATGTCTAGTATCCTGCTATGAGTGAGTACATACCATGTTTGTCTTTCTGAGTCTGGGTTACCTCACTCAGGATGATTTTTTCTAGATCCATCCATTTGTCTGCAAACCTCATGATGCCATTGTTTTTTTCTGCTGAGTAGTATTCCATTGTGTATATGTACCACATTTTGTTTATCCATTCTTCAGTTGAAGGGCATCTGGGTTGTTTCCATGTTCTGGCTATTACAAACAATGCTGATATGAACATAGCTGAACAAGTGCTCTTATGGTGTGGTTGAGCATTTCTTGGGTATATGCCCAAGAGTGGTATAGCTGGATCTTGGGGGAGATTGATTCCCAATTTTCTAAGAAAGAGTGCTTCTTTCTTGAATACAGAGTGTGTTTCTTTAAGGGAACTCTGGGATGAGTTACTCTTCCTAAACTGAGTTTAACCTCATGCTGTCTCTTTTCCTTCAAACAGTTTTTTTTTTTCTGGTAAGCAAAGTCACTGTTGGGTTGCCACAGATACGCAGTGGAAATAGACCTCGTGTCTGTTCCTGGTAAATACAGTGTTTTGGGTGCAAGAGAAGCTACTGTTCTTATCAGTTTCCTAAGCATGGTTCAGAAAGAAATCGCTTGGTCCACTGAAAAGCATGGTTCTTTAGTTCTGAGCAAGCTCCCACTTCTGGCTGCATTGGAAACACAGTAAAGGAAGACTACTTCTTTCTCAATAAAAGAGTTTGTTAGTCATAAGGGAATTGGGTGTTGAATTCCCCTTTCTAAACTGAGTTTAACCACATGCTCTCTTTTGTTCTATGAACAGTAGTTCCTTTCTGGTAAGGAAAGTCAATGTTGGGCTCCCGTTGATATACGTGATGGAAATAAAACTTGCATCTGTTCCTATCATATACAGTGCATTGTATGTAAGAGAAGCTACTGTTCCCATCAGTTTCCTAAGTGGAGTTGAGAGAGATATTGACTGTATCTCTGGAAAGAGGAGTTCTTTTTTTCTGAGCAAGTTCTCCATTTTGGGCTTCATTGGAAACACAATAAGGAGAACAGTGCTTCTCTCTGAAACACAGAGTGTGTTTCTCTTAAGGGATCTAAGGGTTGAGTTCCCCTTCCTAAAATGAATTTAACCATATGCTGTCTTTTATCCTACGAACAGCAGTTCTTCTCTGGTATACAAAGTCACTGTTGGGCCCCTTTTGATGTACAGAGTGGAAATACCACATGCATCTCTTCGCAGTAAGGACAGTGCAGTGGATGTAATAGAAGCTACTGTTCTTATCAGTTTCCTAAGCAGAGATGAATGAGATGTCATCTGTGTAACAGAAAAGCACAGTTCTTTTGCTCTGAGAAAGCTCCCCCTTCTGACTCCTTGGAAACACAGTAAAAAGAAGAGCACTTCTTTCTTGAACACAGAGTGTGTTTCGCATAAGGGAACTTGGTGTTGAATTCCCCTTCCTAAACTGAGTTTGACTGCATGTTGCCTCTTGTCTTATGAACTGCACTTACTTTCTGCTTAGCAAAGTCATTGTTAGGCCCCCATTGACATACACAGTTGAAATAACACTCACGTGTGTCCCCAGTAAATACAGTGCATTGGATGTGTCAGTTTCCTAAGCAGAGTTGAAAAAGATATTGCCTGGGTCTCGGGAAAAGCACAATTTTTTTTCTTCCAAGAAAGCTACCCCTTATGGCTTCCTTGGAAACATAGAAAAGAGAAGACTGCTTTTTTTCTGGAACAAAGATTGTGTTTCAAAAAGGAAACATGGGGTTGAATTGACCTTCCTAACTGAGTTTGACTACTTGCTGCCTCTTGTCCTATGAACAGCTGTTCGTTTCTGGTAAGCACAGTCACTGCTGGGCTTCCTTTGGCATACACACTCACATCTAAATACCACTCACATCTGTTCCTAGCAAGTACGGTGCACAGGATGTCAGAGAAGCTAATGTTCTTATCAGTTTCCTAAGCAGAGTTAAAAATGATATCAACTGTGTGTGGAGGAAGCACAGTTCTTTTGTTCTGAGCATGCTCCCTCTCCTGACTGCATTGGGCACAAAGTAAAGAGAAGAGTGCCTCGTTCTCAAAAACAGATTGTGTTTCTTGTAAGGGAACTCGAAGTTGAATTCCCCTTCAAAAAACCAAGTTTAAGTACATGCTGTCTCTTGTCCTACAAACCTCCATAATTTTCAAGTAAGCAAAGTCACTTTTGGGCCCCTATGACAAACACCGTGTAAATACAACTCAGGTAAGTTCCCAGCAAGTACAGTGTAAGATGTAAGAGAAGGCATTCTTCTTATCAGTTTCCTAAGCAGTGTTGAAAGTTATATCCCCTCTTCTGGATGCATAGGAAACAGAGTAAAAAGAAGAGTGCCCTGTCACAAAAACAGAGTGTGTTTCTTGTTATGGAATTCACTCTTTAATTCTCCTTCATAAACTTACTTAAACCACATGCTGTCTCTTGTCTTATGAACAACAATTCTTTCCTGGTAAGCAAAACAAAACGGTTGGGTCCATTTCACATACATAGTGGAAATGTCTTTCATGTCTCTTCCCAGCAAGGACAGTCCATTGTATGAAAGAGAAGTTACTGTTCTTATCAGTTTCCTAAGTGGAGTTCAAAGTAATATTGTCTGTGTGTGTAGGTAGCACAGTTCTTTTGTTCTCAGCAAGCTCACTCTTCTCACTTCATTGGAAACACAGTAAAGAGAAGAGTACTTCTGTCTCAAAAACTAAGTTTGTTTCTTGTAAGACAACTAGCTGTTGAATTTCCCTTCATAAAGTGAGTTTAACCACATGCTTTCCCTTTTCCTACAAGCAACAGTTCTTTTCTGGTAAGCAAAGTCACTGTTGTGATATTTTGACATACTCAGTGGAAATACCACTCATGTCTGTTCCCAGCAAGTACAGTGCGTAGGATGTAAGAGAACCTACTGGTCTTATCAGTTTCCTAAGCAGAATTGATAGCCATATTGCCGGTGTGTAGGAAGCACTATTCTTTTGTTCTGAGTAAGCTCCCTCTTCAGGATTCATTGGAACACAGTAAAGAGAAGAGTGCTTCTGTCTCAAAAACAGTACGTCTTTTTTGTAAGGGAAATCGCTGATGAATTTCCCTTCATGAACTGAGTTTAACCACATGCTGTGTTTTGTCCTATGAACAGTTTTTTTTATGGTAAGCAAAGTCACTGTTGGGCCTCATTGATATACACAATGGAAATACCACTAGCGTCTCTTCCCAGCAAGTACAGTGCATTGAATGTAACAGAAGCTACTGTTCTTATCAGTTTCCTAAGGAGAGTTTAAAGCCATATCACCTGTGTGTGTTGAAAACACAGTTCTCTTCTTCTGGATATCCTTCTTGATATTCTTCTCAATCTCCCGTCCTCAATCACTCCTTCTTGATGTCCCTTCTGAAGAATTCTCGATCCCTTCTTTTCATTGTCCTTCTTGGTCTCTCCATTTCTTTCTCCCCTTCTCATTGTCCTTCTCGATTTCCCCTTCTGGATGTCCTTCCCAATGAATTCTTGATCTTTTCTACTCGATGTCCTTCTCAATATTTTTCTGCTTCTCCTCTCCTCGATCTCCACTTCTTGATGTCCTTCTCGATATCCCCTTAACAATGTCCTTCCCAATGAATTCTCAATATCGTTTTCTTGATATCCTTCTTGATATTCTTCTTGTTCTCTTCTTCTCAATCTGCCATTCTCTATGTCCTTCCCAAACTCCCCTTCTCAATGTCCTTCTTGTTCTTTCCCTCTTAATGTCTTCTCTATGAAATCTCGAACTCCCCTTCTAGATGTCCCTCTTGATATTCTTCTCATTCTTCCTTTTTCATTCTCCCCTTCTTGATGTCCTTCCCCATGAATTCTCAGTCTCTTCTTCTCAATGTCTTTCTTGATATTCTTCTATTTCTCCCCTTCTTGACCTCCCATTTTGTATTTCCTTATCAATTTCCCCTTCTCGATATCCTTTCCCATGAATTTTTGATCTGTTCTACTTGATGTCCTCTTCAATATTTTTCTCATTCTCCCCTTCTTTGATGTCCCATTCTGGAAGTCCTTCTTGAACTCACATTTTTGATGTCCTTCCCAATGTATGCTTGATCTCTTGTTCTTGATGTCCTTCATGATATTCTTCTTGTTTTCCCATCTCTATCTCCCATTCTCATTGTCCTTCTTGATGTCCCATTCTCGATGTCCTTCTTGATGAATTCTCAGTCTCCCATTCTGGATGAACTTCTCTATATGCTTCTCATTCTCCAATTCTTGATCTCCTGTTTTCAATGTCCTTCTTGATCTATCCTTCTCGATGAATTCACAATCTCCCCTTCTCGATGTCCTTCTTGATATTCTTCTTGTTCTCCCCTTCTGAATCTCCCCTTTTTGATGTCCTCAATCTCTACTCTCATTGTTCTCAATGAATTCTCAATCTCCCCTCTTTATGTCCTCAATATGCTTCTATTTCTCCCCTTCTCAATTTCACTTTCTCCATTTTTTCTCAAGGAAATCTTGATCTACCTTTTCAATTTCATTCTCAATATGCTCCTCTTTCTCCCCTTCTCGATATCCCCTTCACATTGTCCTTCTCTATCCATCCTTCTAGATGTCCTTCTCAATGAATTCTAGATCTCCCCTCCTCGATGTCTTTCTTGATATTTTTCTTGTTCTCTTCATCTCAATATCCCCTTCTTGATGCCTTCTCGGTCAAATTTTCTCAATGTCCTTCTCAATGAATTCTCGATTTCTCCTTCTTGATGTCATTTTCAAAATGCTTCTTGTTCTTCCCATCTTGATCTTCTTGTTGTCCTCCTTGATAGCACCTTCTCGATGTCCTCGATGAATTCTTGATCTATTCTTCTCGATATCCTTCTCAACATTATTCTCTTTCTCTCCTTCCCAGTCTACCCTTTTCTATGTCCTTATTGATCTCACCTTCACGATGTCCTTCCCAATGAATTTTTTTTTTTGGTTTTTCGAGACAGGGTTTCTCTGTGTAGCTTTGCGCCTTTCCTGGAACTCACTTGGTAGTCCAGGCTGGCCTCGAACTCACAGAGATCCGCCTGGCTCTGCCTCCCGAGTGCTGGGATTAAAGGCGTGCGCCACCATTCTTCTTCTGGACGTCTAGCACAGCCATATCTGAAAGAATGACAGAAGTCATAAAGCCAGCACAGCTGCTTGACAAAGATTGAGCAGAACTGAGCCACATGATGGGTGCCATGCCACCTTTGGTTTTCATCTCCACCTGTTAGATACTTGGGGTACTTTTAATATTTGTACAATTGGGGATGTTGGATTTGTGGAAAATTCCTTATAAATCATTTATGCCTTCTCCCATGAATGCTGCTTCTAAGCTTACCCAGGAAAGTCCTAAACATACTATCTCCCCCCATTTTGAGGGAGATATCCTTGTCTACTTGAGGTCTTCCTTATGCCTTGGAGGTTGTGACACATAAAGAAGGCAGAGGTCTTTTTATGAGGCTGTGAGACATTCGTGAAACATCTGTCCCTCTAAATAAACAGGAACAAGATATTCAAAACAAAGTAAAATTTGAAAGGTTAACAAGATTTGGTGGGCTAGAGGAATTGTTCACAGTTCAGATTACAAGCTTCTTTCCACTGTACACTCAGACAATTACATGGCATATAACTCTGCCCTACATAGAGACATATTGACAAAAAAGTATGGAGTGGAAAGATAATGAAAATATGAGGTGTCAGGATCTCCCTCTCTGAAAAGTTAGCACATGCAGAGACACTATAATGTCATATGACCAAGGAACAACAGAATTCCAGGATTAGACATATAGACAAATTCTATAAGGATATAAATGTGAACACTGATTGTGTTTTGACAGTATTTGTATAATAACTACAGCAGTTTTAGCCTGAGAATTTTTCCTGGGCACTCTGACCACTAAGAGTTAATAATACATTACTTGAGACATGGCAAAATGCCCAGGGTGACTGAAGATTTTTTTGTCTAGTGTCCTTGAAAAAACCAAAACAAGCAGCCTGAGCACAGGCTGTCACATGCCTCTAGATTCTCAAAAATTGGGTTATGGATTTAATGAGTAAGAATGATAACTCTGTTTATTAATGATGTCAAAACTTGAGGGGAAATGATTGGAAATAATAATTCTGTTCTGTCATAGTTTATGAATGATGACTAAAAAATCAGCAAAAGGAAGTGAAACACATGTCTAAAACCGAAAATGACATGATCTATATTTTGGAAATTCATGAATGCATCCATGCTAACTAGATTCTGTATGAATAAAGAAACACTCTGGCTTCTAGTCTGTCAGGCTGCAAGATTATCTGACCACAATGGACTGGCTCACTTCCTTCCCCTGCTGACTCCTTACACCCTCTGCAGGACACAGCCACTGCTGGGGATGGCTCCCAGCAGATGTCTTTCATGATATTCTTGTTCTTCCCTTCTCAATCTCTGCTTCTCGGTGTCCTTCCCATTCTCCTTTTCTCAATGTCCTTCCTGATGAATTCTCGATCTCTCCTCTTGATGTCCTTCTCAATATTCTTCTCGTTCTTTCCTTCTCTATCTCCCCTTCTCAATGTACTTCACATTCTCCTTTTCTCGATGCTCTTCCCCATGAATTCTCGATCTCCTCTTCTCAATGTCTCTTCTGAACTCCCAATCTCAAAGTCACTTCAGATGAATTCTCTATCACTTCTTATTGATATTCTTCTCATTTTCTCCTTCTTGATCTCCCCTTCTCAATGTATTTCCTGATCTGCCCTTCTTGATGTCATTCCCTATGAATTCTTGATCCCTTCCTCTCAATGTCTCTTCTTCTTAATGCTCTTATATATAATCATCTTGTTTTCGTACTCTCGATCCTCCTTTTGCAATGTCCTTCCCAATCTCCCCTTCTCATTGTCCTACCCAATGAATTCTCAATCTCTTTTTCTCAATGCCCTTCTTGATATTCTACTCTTTTGTTTCTTTTCCTTCTCTCCTTCTCGATCTGTTTCTCAATGTATATCTCGATTTCCCCTTCTCGATGTTTTTCTTGATGAATTTTCGATCTCTTTTTTTGGATATCCTTCATGATATTCTTCTCATTTTCCACTTCCCCATCTCTACTTCTCCATCTCCATCTTGATATTGCTCCTGTTCTTCCCTACTAGATCTCCCATTCTCAATGTCCTTCTGGTTTCCCCTTCTAGATGTCCTTCCCTATCTACACTTCCAATGTCCTTACTGATGGATTCTCGATCTCTTCTTCTCAATGTCCTCCTTGATTTTCTTCTCTTTCTCCCCTTCTCCATCTCCACTTCTCGATGTCTTCCCCTTTCTAACCTTCTCAATGTCCTTCCTGATTAATTCTCAATCTCTTCTTCTTGATGTCCTTTTCTATATTCTTCTCATTCTTCTCTTCTCAATCTCCCCTTCTCGATGTCCTTCCCATTGTCCTCTTTGAGATGTTCTTCCTGATGAATTTTCGAAATCCCCTTCCCAATGTCCTGTCTGGTCTCACCTTCACAATTTCCTTCTCGGTGAATTCTGGATCTATTTTTCTCAATGTTCTTCTTGATATTCTTCTTTTTCTCCCCTTCTCAAACTCCCTTTCTCTATGTCCTGTCTCAACTTCATGATGTCTTTCCCAATGAATTCTGGATCTCTTATTCTTGATGTCCTTCTTGTTATTCTTCTCATTCTCCCCTTCTTGATCTCCCCTTCTTGTTGTCCTTCCCAATGAATTCTCAATCTCTTCTTCTCTAAGTCCTTGTCAATATTCTTCTCAATCTCCCCTTCTCTATATCCATCCTGATGAATTTTCGATGTCTTCTTCTCTAAGTCCTTCTCAATATTCTTTTCTTTTTTTTTTTTTTTTTGGTTTTTCGAGACAGGGTTTCTCTGTGTAGCTTTGCGCCTTTCCTGGGACTCACTTGGTAGCCCAGGCTGGCCTCGAACTCACGGAGATCCGCCTGGCTCTGCCTCCCGAGTGCTGGGATTAAAGGCGTGCGCCACCACCGCCCAGCTTCAATATTCTTTTCATTCTCCCCTTCTCAAAATCCACTCCTCAATATCCTGCCCATTCTCACCTTCACAATGTCCTTACCATTGCATTCTCAGTCTCTTCTTCTCAATGTCCTTCTTGATAGTCTTCTAATTCTCCCCTTCCTGATCTCCCCTTCTCGATTTCATTCCCAATCTTTAATTCTCAATGTTCTTCCCAATGAATTCTCGATCTCTTCTTCTCAATTACCTTCTTGATATACTCTTATTCTCCTCTTCTAGAAATCCCTTTTTCAACGTCCTTCCCAATTTCCACTTCTCAATATCTTTCCAAATGAATTTTCAATCTCTTATTCTTAATGACCTTCTAGACATTTTTCTTGTTTTCCCCTTCTAGATCTCTCCTTCTAAATTTCCTTCCCTATCTCCAATTCTCAATGTCCTTGCAAATGAATTCTTTATCTATTTTTTACGAAGTCCTTCTCAATATTCCTCTTGTTCATCCCTTCCTTATCTCCCCTTCTCGATGTTCTTCCGAATCTCCAATTCTCGATGTCATTGGCAAATAATTCTCGACATCTTCTCAATGTCATTCTCAATATTCTTCTTGTTCCCCCCTTCTCTATCTCCTCTTCTCTATGTCCTTCCCCATCTCCTTATGTCAATATCCTTCACAAGGAATTCTCAACCTCTTTTTGATGTCCTCGATATTTTTCTCTTTCTTCCCTTCTCAAACTCCATTTCTCGATGTGCTTCTGGGATTCCCCTTCTCCATGTCCTCCCAGTGAATTCTCCATCTCTTCTTCTTGAGGTCCTTCTCAATATTCTTTTCATTCTCCCTTTGTAGATCTCCCATTCTCAATGTCCTTCCCGATACTCTCCTCTCGATGTCCATCACAATGATTTCTTGATCTCTTCTTCTATATGTCCTTCCCAGTGATTTCTTGATCTCTTCTCGATATTTTTCTCTATATTCTTCTCATTCTCCCCTTTTCACACTCCCCTTCTCTATATACTTCCTGATCTTCCCTTCTCAATGTCCTTACTGGTGAATTCTCATTCTCATTCTCCTTTTCCAATCTACCTTACTCAATGTCATTTCCCATCTCTTCTTTTTGATGTCCTTCCTGATGAAATCTCGATCCCTTGTTCTCAATGTCCTTCTCAATATTCTTCTTGTTTCCCTTTTTGATCTCCCCTTCTAGATGTCATTCCAGAATTCCACTTCTCAATGTTTTATGCAGTGAATTCTCAATCTCTTCATCTCAAAGTCATTCTCAATATTCTTCCCATTCTTCTTCTCAATCTCTTCTCCTAGATGTCCTTCTAGATCTCCACTTCTTGATGTTTTTCCCCATGAATTCTCAATCTCTTCTTCTTGATGTCCTTCTCGATATTCTTTCCATTCTCCCCTTCTCGATTTGCTCTTCCCAATGTCCTACCTGGTCTCTTTTTCTTGATGTCCTTCTGGATGAATAATTCATCTCTTCTTCTTGATGACCTTCTTGATATTGTTCTCATTCTCTCCTTCTCGATCTCGACATCTCAATATCTTTCTCGATGTCCAGTTCTCGATGTCCTTCCCAATGAATTCTTGATCTCTTCTTCTTGATGTTCATCTCGATATTCTTCTTGTTCTCTCCTTCTGGATCTCCTCTTCTTGATGTCCCTCCCTGTCTCCCATCATCGATGTCATTCATGATGAATTCTCAATCTCTTCTTCGCAATGTCTGTCTCGATATTCTCTCATTCTCACCTTCTCGATATACCCTTCTTGATGTCCTTCCCCAAATCATTCTCGATGTCCTTTCTGATAAATTCTTGATCTCTTCTTCTGTTTATACTGCTCGATATTCTTCTCATTCTCTCCTTCTTGATCTCCCCTTCTTGATGTCTTTCTTGATCTCTACCTATCGATGTACTTCCTGTTGAATTTTCAATATCTTTTTCTCGATGTCATTCTGATATTCTTCTCATTCTCCTCTTTTCAATCTCCCCTTTTCGATGTCCTCCCCATTCTTCCCTTCTTGAAGTCCTTCCCAAGAATTCTCAATCTCTTCCTCTCAATATCCATCTCAATATTCTTCTCGTTCACTCCTTCTCGATCTCCTCTTTTCTATGTCCCTCCCTGCCTCACTTTTTCCATGTCATTCCCAATGATTTTTCGATCTCTTCTACTCAATATCGTTCTCAATATTTTTCTTGTTCTCCCCTTCTCGATGTCCTTCCCTATCTCCCCTTCTTGATGTTCTTCCTGATGAATTCTCAATCTCTCTTTCTTGATATCCTTCTCGATATCCTTCTCGTTCTCTACTTTTGAACTCCTCTTCTCGATTTGGTCCCCAGTCTCACCTTCACGATTTCATTCCTGATGAATTCTCAATCCCTTTTTCTTGATGTAATTCTCAATATTCTTCTCATCCTTCCCTTCTTGATCTCTCATTCTCGATGTTCTTCCCAATGAAATCTCAGTCTCTTCTTCTCGATGTCCTTCTCCATATTCTGTTCATTCTCCCCTTCTTGATGTCCTTCTAAATGAATTCTCTCCTCGATATCCTTCTTCATGTCCCCTTCTCAAAGTCCTTATCGATGGATTCTCGAACTCCCCTATCGATGTCCTTCTCAACATGCTTCTCATTCTTGTATTCTCCATCTCACCTTGTCTATATCCTTCTCAATCCATACTTCTCAAAGCCCTTCTTGATGAATTCTCGATCTCCCTTTCTTGATACCCTTCTTGATATTCTTCTTGTTTGCCCCTGCTCAATCTTCCCTTCTCGATCACCCCTTCTCAATATCATTCTCAATGAATTCTTGATATCTCCTTCTTGATTTCCTTCTCGATATACTTCCCATTCTCCCCATCTTGATCTCCTCATTGTCCTCAATGATTTCTCGATCTCTTCTTTTTGTTATACATCTAAATATTCTTCTTGGGCTCCTCTTCTCGATTTCTCCTTCTCGATCACATTCTCATTGTCCTTCACGTTCTCGTCTTCTTGATGTTTTTCTTGATCTTTCCTTTTTGATCTCCTTTTGCATGTCATCCATGATCTCCCTTTCTCGATGTGTTTCTTGATTTGTCGATCTCTTCTTCTTGATATCCTTCTTGATATTTATATTGTTCTCATCTTCTAGATGTCTCCTCTATCTCGATTTCCTTTGCCTCATTTTTCTCTTTCTCTCCTTCCCAATCTCCCCTTCTCAATGTCCTTCTCGATCTCATCTTCACAATGTCCTTCCCAATTATATTTTTAATTTGTTCTTCTTGATGTTGTTCTCGATATTCTTCTTGTTCTTCCCTTTTCAATCTCCACATCTCTATGTACTTCCCATTCTTGCCTTCTTGTCCTTCCTGGTGAATTATTGATGTCCTGTTCTCAATGATGTTCTCGATATTCTTCTCATTTTTCTCTTCTTGAACTCCCCTTCTTGATGTCCTTTTCATTCTCCCCTTCTTGATGTCCATCCCAATGAATTCTCAAACTCCCCTTTTCAATGTACTGCCCAGTCCCACTTTCACAATTTCCTTCCCAGGGATTCTTGATCTCTTCTTCTCGAAGTCCTTCTTGATAGTCTTCTCATACTCCTCTTCTGCATCTACTCTTCTCAATGTCTGGTCTCATATTCATGATGTCCTTCCCGATGAATTCTTGATCTCTTCTTGGCAATGTCCTTCTTGATACTCTTCTCACTCTTGCCTTCTCGATATACATTTCTTGATGTTCTTCCCCAACTCACTCTTGATGTCCTTCCTGATGAATTCTTGATCTATTCTTCTAGATATCCTTCTTGATATTCATCTCATTCTCCCCTTCTCCATCTCCCCTTCTTGATGTCCTTCCCGGTATCCCCATCTGGATGTCTTTCCCAATGAGTTATTTATCTCTTCTTCTCAATATTCTTCTCACTCTCCCCTTCTTGATCTCCTCTTCTGGATTTCCTTCCTGATCTTCAATTTTTGATGTTCTTCTCAAAGAATTCTCGATCTATTTTTCTTGATGTCCTTATTGATATTCTGCCCATTCTCCCTTCTCAATGTCCTTCCTGTTCTCTACTTCTTGAAGTCCTTTATATGAATTCTAGATTTCTTCTTATCAATGTCCTTCTTGATATTTTTCTCATTCTCCCCATCTTGATCTCTCCTTCTCGATGTTCTCCCCAGTCTCCCCTTTTCAATGTTTTTCCTGATAAATTCTTGATCTCTTCTTCTCAATGTCCTTCTTGATATTCTTCTCATTCTCTCCTTCTGAATCTCCCCTTTTCAATGTCCTTCCCAATCTCCAAAATTCAATCTTGTTCCTGATGAATTCTCCATCTTTTCTTCTCAATGTCCATCTTGATATTCTTTTGATATCCCCTTCACCATGATCCCTTCTCGATGTCTCTTCGTTCTCCTCTTGTCATTGTCCATTCTGATGAATTCTTGATTTCTTTTCTCCATGTGATTCCTGATATTATTCTTTTTCTCCCCTTAAATCTCCTCTTATCTATGTCCTCCCACATTTCCTTATGTCGGTATCCTTCGCAATGAATTCTACATGCCTTCTTCTCAATGTCCTTCTTGATATTCTTCTCTTTCTTCCTTTCTTGAACTCCCTTTTTCCATGTACTTCCCAGCCTCCCCTTCTTCATGTCCTTCCTGATGAATTCTCCTTCTCTTTTTCTCAATGTCCTTCTCGGTATTCTTTTCCTTCTCCTCTTCTTGATCTCCCCTTCTTGATGTCCTCCCTGTTCCCCAACTCAATGTCATTCCTGATGAATTCTCAATCTATATTTCTAGATATCCATCTCGATATTCTTCTCATTCTCTCCATTTCGATCTCCCATTGTTGATGTCCCTCCCTGTCTCCCCTTCTTGATGTCCTTTCCTAAGAATTTTAAACCTCTTCTTCTCGATGTCCTTCCTGATATTCTTTTCATTCTCCCCCTTTAAATATCCTCTACTCAATGTTCTCCCTAGTCTCCCCTTATTGATGTCTTTCCCTATGAATACTCCATCTCTTCTTTTTGATGTCTGTCTTGATATCCTTCTTGTTCTCTTCTTCTCGATCTCCACTTCTCAATGTACTTCCTGATGAATTCTAGATATCTTCTTCTCGATGTCCTTCTTGATATTCTTCTTGTTCTTTCCTTCTTGATGTCCTCCCCAACTCCCCTTCTCAATGTCTTTGCCCATGAATTCTCCATCTCTTCCAATCGATGTTCCTGTCAATATGTTTCTTGTTCTTTCCTTTTCAAACTCGCCTTCTCAATGTCCTGACTGGTCACACCTTCATGATTTCCTTTCCAATGAATTCTCGAACTCTTCTTCTTGATTTCATCTTGATATTCTTTGTATTCTCCCCTCCTCCATCTCCCCTTCTCAATGTCCTTGCTGATCTCCACTTTTAATTTCCTTTCCAATGAATTCTTGATCTCTTCTTCTTAATGTCCATCTCAATATTATTCTAGTTTCCCTTATTCTCGATCTTCCTTTCTCGATGTCCCTCCTTGTCTCTCCTTATTGATGTCCTTCCCGATGAATTCTCAATCTCTTTTTCTTGATGTCTGTCTTGATAGTCTTCTTATTCTCTCCTTCTCAATCTACCCTGTTCAATGTCCTTTGCTATGTCCCTCTCGATGTTCTTCCTGATTCTCAATCTCTACTTCTCAATGTACATCTCGATACTCTCTTTGTTCTCCCCTTCTCGATCTCAGCTTCTTGATGTCCTGCCCCATCCAACTTTCACAATGTCCATCCCAATGAATTCTCAATCTCTTCTCGATATTCTTCTGGTTCTCCTCTACTTGATCTCCCCTTCTTGATATCCTCCCTGCTCCCCTTTTCTCATTGTCCTTCCTGATGAATTCTTGATCTCTGTCAGGAGCCATTCCCTGGTGGTGTATGGGTCCTGCAGTGGATGTAAGGTGTCAGCAGGGAAAGAAGTGAGACAGGCCATGGTGGTCAGAAGAATCTTGCAGCCTGACATACTAGCAGGCAGAGTGTTTCTTTATTTATACAGAAGTTAGTTAGCAGGGATGCATTCATGATGTTTCAAAACATAGATCATATTATTTTGGGTTTAGGACATGTGTTTCACTTTCTTTTGCTCATCTTTTAGTCATCATTTATAAACTATGACCGAACAGAGTTATCATTTCCAATCATTTCCCCTCAAGTTTTAACATCATTAATGAACAGAGCTATCATTCTTACTTATTAAACCCATAACCCAATTTTTGAGAATCTAGAGGCATATGACCACCTGTACTCAGGCTGGTTGTTTTGGTTGCTTCAAGGACATTAGACCAAAACAAAATCTTCAACCACCCTGGGCATTTTGCCATGTCCCAAACAGTGTATTATTAACTCTTAGTGGTCAGAGTGTCCAGGAAAAATTCTCAGGCTAAAACTGCTGTAGTTATTATTTAAATTCTGGCATAATATAATCAATGTTCGCATTTATATCCTTATAGAATTTGTCTATATGTCTAATCCTGGCATTCTGTCATCTTGTTCTCTCCTTCTCAATCTCCCCTTCTTGATGTCCCTCCTGATCTCCCCTTCTTGATGTCCTTCCAGAAGAATTCTAAGTCTCTTCTTCTGAATATCCTTCTTGATATTATTTTCATTCTCCTCTTCTCAAATTCCCCTTTTCTATGTATTCACCAGTCTTACCTTCATGGTGTCCTTACAATGAATTTTCAATCTCTTCTTCTCAGTGTCATTCTCGATATTTGTCTTGTTCTCTCATTCTCTATCTCCCCCCTCAATGTCTTTCTCAATATCCCTTTCTCATTGTTGTTCCTGATGCATTCTCGATCTCTTCTTCTCGATGTCCTTTTCGATATTCTTCTCATTCTCTCTTTCTCGATCTCCTCTTCTCGATGTTCTACCCAATCTCCCATTTATCGATGTTGTTTCAGATGAATTCTCATTATCTTCTTCTCTATTTCTGTTTTGATATTCTTGTTCTCTTTTTCTCAATCTCCACTTCTCCATGTCCCTCTCTGTCTCCCTTTCTCGGTGTCCTTCCCTTGAATTCTCGATGTCTTCATCTCATTGTCCTTCCTGATATTCTTTTCATTCTCCCATCCTAGAACTCCCATTCTCTATGTTCTTCCTGGTCCCCCCCTTTGTCCATGTCCTTCCCTGTTAAATCTCAATCTCTTCTTTTCCGTATCCTTCTCCTCATTCTTCTTGTTCTCCCCTTCTTGATCTCCCTTTCTTGATATCATTACTCATCTCCCATTCTTGATGTCCTTCCCCATGAATTCTTGATCTCTTCTTCTTGATGTATTTCTAAATATTCTTCTTTTTCTGCCATTCTTGAACTTTCCTTTTTGATGTCTTCAATTTCCCCTCCTCAATCTCTCATTCTCAATGGCTTTCCCATTCTTTCCTTCTAGATGTCCTTCTCATAAAATTCTCAATCTATTCTTCTCAATGACTTTCTCAAAATTCTTCTCATTCTCCCTTTCCAGAACTCCCCTTCTTGATATCCTTCCAGGTCTCCCCTTCTAGATGTCCTTCCCAATTAATTCTCGTTCTCTCCTCAATCTACTGTTCTCAATGTCCTTCACCATCTCCTTTTCTCGATGTCCTTTGCAATGAATTCTCAATCTCATCTTCCCAATGTCCTCGATATTCTTCTTGATCTCCCCTTTTTGATCTTCCCTTTCTTGATGTACTTCTCAATGTCCACTTCTTGATGTCCTTCCCAATATATTCTAGATCAATTTTTCTCGATGTCCTTCTTGATATTCTCTGTGTTATCCCCTTCTTGAACTTCCTTTCTCATTGTCAGTCCCATTCTCCCCTTCTTGTCCTTCCCATTGAATTGTCCATTTTTTATTCTAAATGTCCTTCACAATATTCTTCTTGTTCTCCCCTTCTTGATGTTCTACTCAGTCTCCTCTTTTCAATGTCCTTCTTGATGAATTCTCTATCACTTCTCAATAATTTTCTCTTTTCCAATTCTCGATCTCTCCTTCTCGATCGCCTTCTCATTGTCTTCCTTGATCTTTCCATCTTGACATCCTTCTCAATGAATTCTCAAACTCTCCTTCTCAATGCCCTTCTCAGTATTCTTCTTGTTCTCCCCCTCAACCTCCAATTTTCAATGTCCTTTCTGATCTCCCCTTCTTAATGTCCTTACCAATGAATTTTCAATCCCTTCTTCTCAAAGTCCTTGATATTCTTCTCTTTCTCCCCTTGTCCATCTCCCCTCCTAGATATCTTTCGTGATCTCTACTTCACAATGTCCTTCTGGATGAATTCTTGATTTCTACTCATTCTCCTCTTCTCAATCTCTCTTTCTCAATCACCCTCTCATTGTCTTTTTCAATTGACCTTCTCAAAGTCCGTCAGATGTCCTTCTCGATATTCTCATTCTCCACTTCTCAATGACATTCCCTATATCCCCTTCTTGATGTCTTTTCAGATGAATTCTCCATCCTTTCTTCTCAAAGTTCTTCTTGGTATTCTTCTCATTCACCCCGCTCGATATCCCCTTCTTGATGTCCTTCTTGATGAATTCTCAAACTCCCCTTATCAGTGTCATTCTTGACTTGCTTCACATTCTCCCCTTTTCCATCTCCTCTTCTCAATGACCTTCTCGATGAATTCTAGATTTCTTCTTCTTGATATCCTTCTTGATATTCTTCTCATGCTCCTCTTCTAGATCTCTCCTTCTTGATAACATTCTCATTGTCCTTCTTGATCTCCCTTTCTCGATGTATTCTTGATCTCTCCTCATCTTCTTGATGTTCTCCACAATCTCCCCTTCTTGATTTCCTTCTCAATGAATTTTTGATCTCTTCCTCTCAATATCATTCTCAATATTCATCTCATTATTCTCTTCTCGATGTCTTCTTGATCTCTCCTTCTCGATTTCCTTCTCAACATTGTTCTCCTTCCCTTGCCGATCTACCCTTCTTGATGTCCTTCTTGATCTCACCTTCACGATGACCTTCCCAATGAATTTTTGATTTCTTCTTCTCGATGTCCTTCTTGATATTCTTCTCCTTCTTCCCTTCTCTATCTCCCCTTCTCAATGCACTTCCCATCCTCCCCTTCTTGATGTCCTTACTGATGAATTCTCAATCTCCCATTCTCCATGTCCTTTCTGATCTCCCAATCTCGATGTCATTTCAGATGAATTCTAAATCACTTCTTACTGATATTCTTCTTGTTTTCCCCTTCTCGATCTCCCCTTCATAATGTATTTCCTGATCTGCCCTTCTTGATGTCATTCCCTATGAATTCTCTGTCCCTTCTTCTCAATGTCTTTCTCGATATTCTTCTCATGCTTCTCTTCTCGATTTCTCCTTCTCAATGTTCTTCTCAATGTCCTTTCCAAAGAATTCTCCATCTCTTCTTCTCAATGCCGTTCTCTATAATCATCTTGTTTTCCCCCTCTCTAACCTCCCTTTTCGATATCCAGCCCAATCTCCCCTTCTCGTCATCCTACCCAATGAAGTATCAATCTCTTCTTCTCAATGCCCTTCTTGATATTCTTCTCATTCTCCACTTCTTGATCTCTCAATGTCCTTCTCGATTAGTCTCAATCTCTTCTTTTCAATGTCCTTTTTGACATTCTTTTTTCTTCTCTTCTCAATCTCCCCTTCTCAACATCCTTCCCATTCCTCTCTTTAAGATGTTCTTCCTGAAGAATTTTTGAACTCCCCTTCTCAATGTCCTGCCTGGTCTCACGTTCTCGATTTCCATCCTGATGGATTCTGGATCTCTTCTTCTCGATATTCATCTCGATATTCTTCTTGTTGTCTCCTTCGCAATCTCCTCTTCTTGATGTTCCTCCCTGCCTCCCCTTCTTGATGTCCTGCCCATTCTCACCTTCATGATGTCCTTACCATTGCATTCTCAATCTCTTCTTCTCAATGTCCTCCTCGATAGTCTTCTCCTTCTCCCTTTCTCGATCTCCCCTTTTTGATTTCCTTCCAGATCTTTAATTCTTGATGTTCTTCCCGATGAATTCTCGATCTCTTCTTCTCGATGTCCTTCTTGATATATTTCTCATTCTCCTCTTCTTGAAATCCCCTTTTTGATGTCCTTCTGATCTTCACTTCTATGTCCTACCCGAATTCCCGATCTCTTCTTTTCAATGTCCTTCTCGATGTTCTTCTTCTTCTCTCCTTCTCGAACTCCCCTTTTCAATGTTCTGTCCAGGGTCACCTTCATGATGTCCTTCGCAATGAATTCACAATCCTCTTTTTTTTGTCCTTCTCAATATTCTTCTTGTTGTCCCCTTCTCAATCTCAACTTCTCAATGTCTTTTTGATGAATTCTCAAATTCCCCTTATCGATATCCTTCTCGATATCTTGTTCTCCCCTTCTTGATCTTCCCTTCTCGATGCCCTTCTCGATCCATCCTTCTCAATGTCCTTCTCTATGAATTCTCAATCTCCCCTTCTTGATATCCTTCTTGATATTCTTCTCATTCTCTCCTTCTCAATCTTCCCTTCTCGATGTCCTTCATGATCACCCTTTCTCAATGTCATTCCCAATGAATTCTTTTTCTCTCCTTCTCAATGTCCTTCTTGATATACTTCTCATTCTCCCATTCTTGATCTACTTCTCATTGTCCTGATCTCCACTTCTCGATGTCCTTCTTGATGAATTCTCAATCTCTTCTTCTAGATATCCTTCTCAATATTCTTCTTGTGCTCCTCTTCTTGATCTCTCCTTCTGGATCACAATCTAATTGTCCTTCTCAATCTCCCCTTCTTGATGTTTATCTGGATGATTTCTCAATATCTCCTTCTCAGTCTCCTTCTTGATATCATCCACGATCTCACTTCTCAATGTTTTTCTCAATAAATTGTCTATCTCTTCTAGAAAATCTCATTATTTTTTTCATGCTCCTCTTCTGGGTCGCTCCTTCTCCTTCATATTCTCATTGTCCTTCTTGATCTCCCCTTCTCTATGTTTTTCTGAATGATTTCTCGATATCTCCTTCTCAGTCTCCTTCTTGATGCCATCCACAATCTCCACTTCTCGATGTTTTTCTCAATGAATTGTCGATTTCTTCTTGATATCCTTCTGGATATTCGACTCGTTCTCCTCTTCTCGATGTCCCCTTCTGGATTTACTTCTAAAAGTTCTTCTCTTTCTCCCCTTCCTGATCTACCCTTCTCGATGTCCTTCTCAATCCAACCTACTCGATGTCCTTCTCTATAAATTCTCGATCTCCCCTTCTTGATATCCTTCTTGATATCCTTCTCATTCTCCCCTTCTCAATCTTGCCTTCTCAATGTCATTCCCGATCACTCCTTCTAAATGTCCATCCCAATGAATTCTCGAGCTCTCCTTCTTGATGTCCTTTTCAATATTCTTCTTATTCTCCCAATGTTGATTTACTTCTCATTGACCCAATCTCCACTTCTTGATGTCCTTCTTGATCTCTTCTTCTAGATATCCTTCTTTATATTCTTCTTATGCTCCTCTTCTCATCTCTCCTTCTCAATCACATTCTCATCATCCTTCTCAATGACTTTCTGGATGATTTCTCAATATCTCCTTCTTGTTCTCCTTCATGATGTCATCCACAATCTCCACTTCTTGATGTTTCTCTCAATGAATTGCTGATCCCTTCTTGATATCCTTCTTGATATTCATCTCATTCTCTTCTTCTCAATGTCTCATTCTCGATTTACTTCTCAATATCCTTCTTGATCTATACTTCTTGATGTCCTTCTCTATGAATTTTCAATCTATTCTTCTAGATATCCTTCTCAATATTCTACTTGTGAGCCTTTTCTAGATCTCTCCTTCTTGATCTCACTCTCATTTTCCTTCTCGATCTCCACTTCTTGATGTTTTTCTGGATGATTTCTTGATATATCCTCTCAATCTCCTTCTGATGTCATCCACAATCTCCACTTCTTAATGTTTTTCTCAAGTAACTGTCAATCTCTTCTTCTTGATATCCTTCTCAATATTCATCTTGTTCTCTTCTCAATATCTCCTTCTCATTCTCCCCTTCTTGATTTTCTTCTCAACATTCTTCTATTTCTCCCCTTCCCGATCTACCCTTCTTGATGAATTTCTCCATCTCACTTTCATGATGTCCTTCTGGATGAATATTTGATTTCTTCTTCTCGATGTCTTTCTTGATATTCTTCTTGTTCTTCCATTCTCAATTTCTGCTTCTTGATGTGCTTTCCATTGTCCGCTTCTCAATGTCCTTCCTGATGAATTCTCAATTTTCTCTTCTGGATGTCCTTCTCGATATTTTTTCTGGTTGTCCCCTTCTCAATCTCACCTTCTTGATGTCCTTCTCAATCTTCACTTCTCAATGTCCTTCCCAATGAATTCTTGATGTCTTTCTCAATATTCTTCTCATTCTCCCTTTCTAGTTTATTTTCCCAATCTTTAATTCTCAATATTCTTCCTGATCAGTTCTCAGTCTCTTGTTCTAGATGTCCTTCTTGATATTCATCTTCTTATACTCTTCTCAAACTCCCTTTTTCTATGTCCATCTGGTTTTCCCTTTCTTGATGTCCTTCCCAATGAATTCTCGAACTCTTCTTCTTGATGTCCTTCTCAGTATTTTTCTTGTTGTCCCCTTCTCGATCTCCCCTTCTCAATGTCCTTCCTAATCTTCCCTTTTCGATTTCCTTCCTGATGAATTATCGATCATGTCTTCTCAATAACTTTCTCGATATTTTTCTTATTCTCCCCTTCTTGAACCCCACCCTCGATGTCCTTCTTGATCTCCCCTTCACAAAGTCCTTCCCAATGAATTCTTGATCTCTTTTTCTCAATACCCTTCTTGACATTTTTCTCATTTTCCCCTTCTCAATGTCCCCTTATCAGTGTCATCACATCTCTCCTCTTCTTGATTTCCTTCCTGATGAATTCTTGATCTCTTCTTCCCGATATTCTTGCTGTTGTCCCCTTCTCAAGCTCCCCTTCTCGATGTCCTATCTGGTCTCACCTTCATGCTGTCCTTCCCGATGAATTCTTCATCTGTTCTTCTCAATATTCTTCTCATTCTGCCCTTCTCAATCTCCCCTTCTCAATGTCATTTTCATTTTCCCTTTTAGAGGTTCTTCCACATAAATTCTCAATCTCTTCTTCCCAATGTCTTTCTTGATATACTCTAATTTTCTCCTTCTCAATCTCCCCTTCTAAATACCCCCTTCTCAATGTCCATCTCGATGAAGTCTTGATCTCTTCTTCTCCATGCCCTTCTCAATATTCATCTTGAACTCCCTTCTCAAACTCTTTTTCATTGTGCTTCCCGATGTTTCCTGCTCGATGTCTTTCACTATGAATTCTCAATCTCTTCTTCTTGATGTCCATCTCCTTATCTTTCTCTTTCTCAACATCTCGAAATCCGTTTTTTTTGATGTCCTTCCCGGTCTCCCTTACTCGATGTGCTTCCCAATGAATTCTCAATCTCTTCTTCATGATGTTCCTCTTGTTTTTCTTCTCATACTTCCCTTCTTGATCTCCTGGTTGCAATGTCCTTACTGATCTCCAATTCTCAATGTCTTTCCTGATAAATTCTCGATTTCTTCTTCTTGATGTATTCCTGTTTCTTCTAATTCTCCCTTTCTCGATCTCCCCTTTTTGATTTTTTTCCTTATGAATTCTCAATCTCTACTTCTCTATGTCTATCTTGACATTCTTCACACTCTCACCTTTTCAATCTCCATTTATCGATGTGCTTCTCAATCTCCACTTATCAATGTCCTTCCTGATGAATTCTTGATATATTCTTTTCTAGGTCCTTCTTGATATTCTTCTCATTCTCCCCTTCTTGATCTTCCCTTCTCAATGCCCCACCTTATCTCCCCTTCTAGATGTCCTTCCCAATGAATTCTCGATCTCTACATTTCGATGTCCATCTCAATATTCTTCTCATTCTCTCCTTCTCCATCTCCCCTTCTCCATGTCCCTGCATGTCTCCCCTTGTCGATGTATTTCAAGATGAATTCTTGTTCACTTCTTCTCAATGTCCTTATTGATATTCTTCTCTTCTCCCCTTCTTGAACTACCATTCTTGATGTCCTACTTGTTCCCACCTTCTCGTTGTCCTTCATGAAGAATTTTAAATCTCTTCTTCTCCATGTCCTTCTCGGTATTCTTCTCATTCTCCCCCTTTCAATCTCCTCTACTCAATGTTCTCTCCAGTTTCCTCTTATCGATGTCCTTCCCTATGAATACTCAATCTCTTCTTCTTGATGTCTGTCTTGATATTCTTCTTGTTCTCTTCATCTCCATCTCCACTTCTCAATGTACTTTCTGATGAATTCTTGATAACTACTTCTCGATATCCTTCTTGATATTCTTCTTTTCTTCCCTTCTTGATCCCCTGCTTGATGTCCTCCCCTGACTCCCCTTCTCAATATCTTTGCTGATGATTTCTCAATCTCTTCCTCTCAATATTCTTCTCATTCTCTCCTTCTTGAACTCTCCTTCTCAATGCCCTACCTGATGAATTCTCGAACTCTTCTTCTCAATGCCTTCTTGATATTCTGTTTGTTCTCCCTTTCCCAATGTCCCCCTCTTGATGCCCTTACTGATCTCTGCTTTTGATTTCCTTCCCAATGAATTCTGGATCTCTTCCTCTCAATATCCATCTTGATAGTCTTCTCATTCTCTCCTTCTCGATCTACCCTGCTTGATGTTCTTCAACATGTCCCTCTCAATGTTCTTCCTGATGAATTCTTGAACTGTTCTTCTCAATGTACATCTCTTCATTCTCCCCTTTTCATTCTCCCCTTCTCGGTCTCCCCTTCACGATGTCCCTCTGGTCTCCCCTTCTCAAAGTCCTTCCCAATGATTTCTTGATCTCTTCGGCTTGATGCCCTTCTTAACTTTTTTTCATTTTCTCCATCTCAATGTCCCCTTCTCATTGTCATCTCAGGTCTCCTCCTCTTGATGTTCTTCATGATGAATTCTTGATCTCTTCTTCTCAACGTTCTTTTTGATATTCTTCTCATTCTGCTCTTTTCGTACTCCCCTTCTTCATGTCATATGCAGTCTCACCTTCATGCTGTCCTTCCCAATGAATTCTTCAACATTCTTCTCAATGTCCTTTTCGATATTCTTCTCATTCTGCCCTTCTTGATCTCCCCTTCTCGATATTCTCTACTTTATGTCCTTCCAGGTAAATTCTCGATCTCTTCTTCTCCATGTCCTCCTCATTATTCTTCTTGTTCTCCCCTTCTTGATCTCCCTTTCTTTTTTTTTTTTTGCAAAGAAGAAAGCCAAGAAGTCCAAGCTAAGAGCTAAAACCTTACCCTTCCTCCTGCAGTGGTCCTACCTCTCCAAACCAGAGCTACTTCTGTGTTAAAGTCTTTATTTAGTGTTTCTGTTCTGCCTTCTCATTGGTTGTAAACCCAACCACATGACCACCTCATCACGGCCTGTCTGTATAGACCTCCAGGTTTTCTATGATTGGTATTGAGATTAAAGGCATGTGTATCCAATACTGGCTGTATCCCTGAACACACAGAGACTTACCTAGCTCTGCCTAAGAGGTGCTGTTTGATCTCCCTTTCTTGATGTCATTACTGATCTCCAATTCTCGATGTCCTTCCCCATGGATTCTCGATCTCTTTTTCTTTATATATTTCTTGATATGCTTCTTGTTCTCCCTTTTTCTAACTCTCTTTTTGATGTTCTTCTCGATCTCCCCTTCTCGATCTCACATTCTCAATGTCTTTCTCATTCTTTCCTTCTAGATGTCCTCAAAGAATTCTCAATTCCTGCTTCTCGATGTATTCTCAATGAATTCTCGATCTCTTCTTCTCGACATCCTTGAAATTCTTCTCATTCTCCCTTTCTCAAACTCCCCTTCTTGATATCCTTCCAGGTCTCCCCTTCTAGATGTCCTTCCCAATGAATTCTTTTGCACCTTCTTGATCTACCATTCTCGATGTCCTTCCCTATCTCCTTTTCTTGATATCCTTCGCAATTAGTCCTCAATCTTATCTTATTAATGTCCTTGATCTACCCTTTTCAATCTTCCCTTTCCTGATCTTCCCTTTCTCGATGTACTTCTCAATGTCCACATCTTAATGTCCTTCCCAATATATTCTCAATCTATTCTTCTCAATGTTCTTCTTGATATTTGTTTTGTTCTACCCTTTTTGAACTTCCCTTCTTGATGTCCTTCCCATTCTCCCCTTTTTGTTGTCCTTCCTGATGCATTGTGCATTTCTTATTCTTGGTGTCCTTCTTGGTATTCTTCTTGATTTCCCCTTCTTGATCTCGCCTTATCCATCCCAATCTCCAAAACTTGATCTCATTCCTGATGAATTCTCGATCTCTTCTTCTCGATGTCCATCTTGATATTCTTCTCATTCTCTCCTTCTCAATTTCTGCTTCTTGACGTCCCTCCAGTTGCCACTACTCAATGTCCTTCCCAATGAATTCTTTATCTCTTCTTCTCGATGGTCTTCTTGACATTTTTTTCATTTTCCCTTTCTCAATGTCCCCTTCTCAATGTCATCCCAGGTCTACTCTTCTTGATGTCCTTCCTGATGAATTCTTGAACTCTTTTTCACGATGTACTTCTCAATATTCTTCTCATTCTGCCCTTCTCGAACTCCCCTTTTTAATGTCCTCCTTTTCTCTCCTTCTCAATGTCCTTCCTGATGAATTCTGATCTCTACTTCTTGGTGTGCACCTCAATATTCTTCTCATGCTCTCTCCATCTCCCCTTCTCGATGTCCCTGCCTGTCTCCCCTACTCAATCTCTTCTTCTCAATGTCCTCATTGATATTCTTCTCTCCTTCTCCAACTACCCTTCTTTTTTTTATTAATTTATTTTGCAATACAATTCAGTTCTACATATCAGCCATGGATTCCCTTGTTCTCCCCCCTCCCGTCCCCCTCACCTTCCCCCCAACCCCCCCCATTCCCATCTCCTCCAGGGCAAAGCCTTCCCCACAGACTGAGGTCAACCTGGTAGACTCAGTCCAGGTAGGTCTAGTCCCCTCCTCCCAGGCCGAGCCAAACAATCCTGCATAGGCCCCAGGTTTCAAACAGCCAACTCATGCAATGAGCACAAGATCTGGTCCCACTGCCTGGGTGCCTCCCAAACAGATCAAGCCAATCAACTGTCTCATCCGTTCAGAGGGCCTGATCCAGTGGGGACCCCTCAGCCATTGGTTCATAGTTCATGTGTTTCCATTCATTTGGCTATTTGTCCCTGTGCTTTATCCAACCTTGGTCTCAACAATTCCCGCTCATATAAACCCTCCTCATTCTCGCTAATTGGACTTCCAGAGATCCACCCGGGGCCTAGTCATGGATCTCTGCATCCAGATCCCTCAGTGGTTGGATGAGGTTTCTAGCACAACAATTAGGGTGTTTGGCCATCCCATCACCAGAGTAGGTCAGTTCGGGCTGTCTCTCGACCATTGCCGGCAGTCTGTTGTGTGGGTATCTTTGTGGATTTCTGTGGGCCTCTCTAGCACTTTGCTTCTTCCTATTCTCATGTGGTCTTTATTTACCATGGTCTCCTATTCCTTGTTATCCCTCTCTGTTGTTGATCCAGCTGGGATCTCCCGCTCCCCCAAGCTCTCTTTCCCTCAACCCTCGCCTTTCATTACCCCCACTCATGTCCAGGCTGTTCATGTAGATCTCATTCCATTTCTCTGTCATTGGGTGATCCCTGTGTCTTTCTTGGGGTCCTGTTTTCCAGGTAGCCTCCCTGGTGATGTGAGTAGCAGACAAGTCATCCTTGTTTCATGTCTAGTATCCTGCTATGAGTGAGTATATACCATGTTTGTCTTTCTGAGTCTGGGTTACCTCACTCAGGATGATTTTTTCTAGATCCATCCATTTGTCTGCAAACCTCATGATGCCATTGTTTTTCTCTGCTGAGTAGTATTCCATTGTGTATATGTACCACATTTTGTTTATCCATTCTTCAGTTGAAGGGCATCTGGGTTGTTTCCATGTTCTGGCTATTACAAACAATGCTGATATGAACATAACTGAACAAGTGCTCTTATGGTGTGGTTGAGCATTTCCTGGGTATATGCCCAAGAGTGGTATAGCTGGATCTTGGGGGAGATTGATTCCCAATTTTCTAAGAAAGCGCCATATTGATTTCCAAAGTGGTTGTACAAGCTTGCATTCCCACCAGCAGTGGAGGAGAGTTCCCCTAGCTCCACATCCTCTCCAGCATAAGGTGTCTTCAGTGTTTTTGATCTTAGCCATTCTGACAGGCGTAAGGTGGTATCTCAGAGTTGTTTTGATTTGCATTTCCCTGATGATTAGGGATGTTGAGCAGTTCCTTAAATGTCTTTCGGCCATTTGAGTTTCCTCTGTTGAGAATTCTCTGTTTAGTTCTATAGCCCATTTCTTAATTGGACTGTTGGGCATTTTGATGTCTAATTTTTTGAATTCCTTATATATTCTGGATATCAGTCCTCTGTCAGATGTGGGGTTGGTGAAGATCTTTTCCCATTCTGTAGGCTGTCGCTTTGCCTTGTTGACCGTATCCTTTGCTCTACAAAAGCTTCTCAGTTTCAAGAGGTCCCATTGATTGATTGTTTGTCTCAGAGTCTGTGCTACTGGTGTTCTATTTAGGAAGTAGTCTCCTATGCCAATGCGTTCAAGACTACTTCCTACTTTCTCTTCTAGCAGGTTCAGAGTAGCTGGATTTATGTTGAGGTCCTTGATCCACTTGGACTTAAGTTTTGTGCACGGTGATAGATATGGATCTATTTGCAGCCTTCTACATGTTGATATCCAGTTTTGCCAGCACCATTTGTTGAAGATGCTTTCTTTTTTCCATTGTGCACTTTTGGCTTCTTTGTCAAAAATTATATGTTCATAGGTGTGCGGATTAATGTCAGGGTCTTCAATTCGATTCCATTGGTCCACATGTCGGTTTTTATGCCAGTACCAAGCTGTTTTTATTACTGTAGCTCTATAGTAGAGCTTGAAGTCAGGGATCGTGATGCCTCCAGAAGTTGTGTTATTGTACAGGATTCCTTTGGCTATCCTGGGTTTTTTGTTTTTCCATATGAAGTTGACCAACTACCCTTCTTGATGTCCTTCACATTCTTCCCTTCTGGATGTCCTTACTGAAGAATTACCATTTCTTATTCTTTATGTACTTTTTGATAGTCTTCTCATTTTTCCCCTTCTCAATCTCCCCTTCTTAATGTCCTCCCAAGTGTCCTCTTCTTGATGTCTTTCTTGATGAATTCTTAATTGCTTCTTCTTGATGTCGTTCTCAATATTTTCTCATTCTATCTCCCTCGCTCTCCCCTTTTTGATGTCCTTCTTGATCTCTAAATCTCAATATTGTTCCCAATGTATTCTTGATCTCTTATTCTCAGTGTGCATCTTAATATTCTTTTCCTTCTCCCCTTCTTGATCCCCTTTCTTGATCTCCCTCCAATCTCCACTTCTCTATGTCCTTCTTGCTTAATTCTTAATCTGTTCTTCTAGATGGCCTTCTTGTCATTCTTCTTGATCTCCCCTTCTCAATGTCCTATTCTTGATGTCCGTACTAATCTCCAATTTTCAATATCTTTCCTGATAAATTCTCTACCTCTTCTTCTCGATGTATCACTCGATACATTCTCATTCTCTCCTTCTTGAACACCACTTTCTGATATCCTTCTCGATCTCCCCTTCCCTATGTCATTCTTGATTAATTCTCAATCCCCCTTCTTGATATCCTTCTCTAAATTGTTCCAGTTCTCCCCTTCTCACTATCCCATTTCTATGTCCTTCCCGTTCTCCCCTTCTCGATGTTCTTCTCAAAGAATTCTTGATCCCCCCTTATCAACGTACTTCCTGATGAATTCTCAATATCTTCTTCTCAATGTCCTTTTTGATATTCTTCTCATTCTTCACTTCTCAATCTCCCCTTGGGAATGTACTTCCCATACTCCCCTTCTCGGTGTCTTTACGATGAATTCTCTATGTCTTCTTGTCAATGTTTGTCTCAATATTCTTCTCATTCTCTCCTCTATCTCCTTTTCTCGATGTCCCTCCCTGTCTCCCCTTGTCGATGTCCTTCCCAATGAATTCTCAGTCTCTTCCTCTCAATTTCTTCCTTGATATTTTTCTCAATCTCTCCTTCTCGAACTCCCCTTCTCAATATCCTGTCTTGTGTCACCCTCAAAATTTCCTTCACAATGAATTCTTGATCTTTTCTTCTCGGTGTCCTTCTCAATATTTTTCTCTCTCTACCCTTCCAAATGTCACCTTCTCAATGTCCTTCCTGATGTATTTTTCTCGATGTCCTTCTCAATGAATATTTGATCACTGCTTCTTGATGTCCTTATCGATGTTCTGCTTGTTCACCCCTTCTTGATCAACCCTTCTCAATGTCCCTCATAATCTCCCCTTGATGTCCTTCCCAATGAATTCTCTATCTCTTCTTCTTGATATACTTCTCCTTCTCCCCTTCTTGATCTCCCCTTCTTGGTTACCTTCCTGATAAATTCTCTATGTCTTCTTCTCAATGTGCTTCATAATATTCTTCTCATTCTACCCTTCTAAATTTCACCTTCTCAATATATTTCCAGATCTATCCTTCTCGATATCTTTCTCAGTGAATACTCGATGACTTCTTTTCAATGTCCTTATTGATGTTCTGCTTGTTCACTCCTTCTCAATCTCTGCATCTCAATGCCTTTCTCCTAGAATTCTTGATTACATCTTCTTGATGTACTTCTCTATATTATTCTCCTCTTTCAATTTTCTATCTGCCATTCTCGATGTCCTTTCCAATCTCCCCTTCTTGATGTCCTTCCTGATGAATTCTTGATGTTTTAATCTCAGTGTCCTTTGCTGTGGGATGTTCTGTATGTCAAATGTGTTGCTGCTTAGTCAATTAAAACACTGATTGGCCATTGGCTAGGCAGGAAGTGTAGGCGGGACAAGGAGGAGAATAAAGCTGGGAAGTGGAAGGCTGAGTCAAAGAGACTGCCAGCCGCCACTATGAGAAACAGAATGTGAAGATACCGGTAAGCCACGAGCCATGTGGCAAGGTATAGATTTATAAAAGTGGATTAATTTAAGCTGAAAGAACAGTTAGCAAGAAGCCTGCCATGGCCATACAGTTTGAAACCAATACAAGTCTCTGTGTTTACTTGGTCGGGTCTGATAGGCTGTGGGACTGGCAGGTGAGAGAGATTTGCCCTGACTGTGGGCCAGGCAGGAAAACTCTAGCAACAGTCCTTCATGATGTAATTCTCATTCTCTCCCTCTCGATCTCCACTTCTCAAAGTCCTTCTCGATATTCTTCTCTTTTTTGCCTTTCTTGATCTCCCCTTCTTGATGACCTTCCTGATTAATTCTCTACCTCTTCTCGATGTCCTTCTTGATATTGTTGTCATTCTCCCCTTCTCATTCTCACATTCTCAATCTCCCCTTCTCAATGTCCTTCCCGATATCTTCTTCTCGATGTCCTTATCAATATTCTTCTCATTCTCTTCTTTGAGATCCCCCCTCCTCGATGTCCTTCTCTAATAATCTTGTCTTTTTCCCCTTCTCAATATCCCCTTCTTGAAGTCCTTCCCAATGAATTCTCGATCTCTTCTTCTAGATATCATTCTCTATATTCTTATTGTTCTTCCCCTCTTAGTCTCCCCTTCTCAATGTCCTTCCTGTTATCCCCTCCTCGAATTCTTTCCCAATGAATTCACGATCTATTTTCTAGATGTCCTTCATATTCTTTTTGTTCTCCCCTTCTCAATCTCCCCTTCCCAGAGTACTTTGAGATCTTCCCTTCTTGATGTACATCCCAATGATTTCTCGATCTCATCTTCTAGATATTCTTGGAGATATTCTTCATAGTCTTGCCTTCTCGATCTCCCATTCTAGATTTATTTTCCAATGAATTCTCAATCGATTCTTCACAATGTCCTTCTCGACATTCTTCTTGTTCTACCCTTCTTGATCTCCCCTTCTTGATGTCTTTCCTGATCTCCCCTTCTCGATGTCCTTCTGGATCTCCCCTCCTCGATGTCCTTCCCAATGTATTCTTGATGTCTTCTTCTCAATGTTGTTCTTGATATTGTTCTCATTCTCCTCTTTTCGATGTCCTTCTCGATCTCCTTCTTTTGATGTCCTTCCCAATGAATTCTTGTTCTCTTCTTTTTGATGTCCTTCTCAATATTCTCATTCTCCCCTTTTTTATCAACTCTTCTCAATATCCTCAGTGTCCCATTTTGGTGTCATTCCCGATGAATTCTCATTCTCTTCATCTCAATTTCCTTCTTGATATTCTTCTCATTCTCCCCTTCTCAATTTCCTTTTCTCAATGTGATACCTGATCTCCCCTTCTCGATGTGCTTCCCAGTGAATTTTTGGTCTCTTATTCTTGATGTCCTTCTGGATATTCTTCTTGTTCTCCAATTCTTGATCTCTCATTATCAATGTTCTTTTTGATATTCTTCTCATTCTTCCCTTCTTGATCTCCCCTTCTCACTGTCCTTCCTGGTCTATCCTTTTCGATGTCCTTTCTAATGAATTCTCAATCTCTCCTTTTCAGTGTCCTCCTCGATATTATTCTTGTTTTCCCCTTCTTGATCGCCCATTCTCTATGTTCTCCCTATCTCCCTTTCTCAATATCCTCCCTGATAAATTCTTGATCTTTTCTTCTTGATATCCTTCTTGAACGCCACTTCTCACTGTCCTCACTGTCCTTCCTGATCAATCCTTTTCGATATCCTTTCTAATGAATTCCTGATCTCTTCTTCTTGCAGTCCTTCTTAATATTCTTCTTGTTCTCCACTTGTCGATCTCCACTTTTCAATGACATTCCTGATCTCCTTTTCTCGATGTCCCTCTCGATGAATTCTCAATCTCTTCTTCCTTATGTCCTTCTTGATATATTTTTCATTCTCCCCTTCTTGATCTCACCTTCTCAAAGTCCTTCTCGATATTCTTCTCTTACTCTTCTTCTCCATCTACCTTCTTGATGAACTTCCTCATTAATTCTCTATATCTTCTTCTGAATTTCCTTCTTGATATTCTTCTCATTCTACCCTTCTCGATCTTCCCTTCTCAATGTGCTTCCACATCTCTCCTTCACAATGGTCTTCCAGAAGAATCCTTGATCTCATCTTCTCGATGTCCTTTCGATATTATTCTCTTTCTCCACTTCTCAATTTCCCCTTCACAATGTTCTTTTTGATATTCTTCTCATTCTACCCTTCTCAATCTCCCATTCTCGATGTCCTTCCTGATCTCTCCTTCTTGTGTCCTTTCTAATGAATTCACAATCATTTCTTCTCGGTTTTTTCTTGATATTCTTCCCCTTCTCCCATTCTCTATCTCCATCTTGATATCCTTCTGATTTTCCCTTCTTGATGACCTTCCCAATTAATACTCAATCTGATCCTCTCATTCTTTCCTTCATGATATTCTTCCCTTCTCAATCTCACTCCTGATGTCCTTGACATTCTCATTTTCCCTTTCTTGTTCTACCCTTCTTAATATCCTTCCGGATATCCCCTCCTCCATGTCCTTCCAATGATTTCTCCATTTATATTCTGTATGCCCTTCATGGTATTCTTGTTCTCTCCTTCTCTAGCTCCCCATCTCAATGTCCTTCCTAATCTCTCCTTCCCAATGCTCTTGCTGATGATTTCTCGATCTCTTCTGCTTGAAGTCTTTCAAGATATTATTCTCATTCTTCATTCTCAATCTGCCATTCTTGAAATACTTCTTGATATTCTTTTCATTCTTCCCTTCTCAATCTCCTATTCTCGATGTCCTTCCTAATAAATTCTTGATCTTTTCTTCTTGATGTCCTTTTTGATATTCTTCTCATTTTTCCCTTGTCAGTCTCCCCTTCCCGATATACTTCTCAAAGAATTCTCCATCTTTTCAATGTGCTTCTTGATATTCTTCTTTTTCTCCCCTTCTCGATCTTCTATTCTTGACATCCTTCCCTGTGAATTCTTGATCTCTTTTTCTCATTGTCCTCCTTGATATTCTTCTCTATCTCCCCTTCTCGATCTATGCTTCCTGATGTCCTTCCTGATCTCCACTTATCGATGTCCTTCCCAAAGAATTCTCGATCTCTTCTTCTTGATGTCCTTCTTGATATACTTCTATTCTCTCCTTCTCAATGTCCTTCTAGATATTCTTCTTGCTCTCTCATTATCAATCACCTCATCTTGATGTCCTTTCTGATGAATTCTCGATCTCTTCTTCATGATGTCCTTCTAGATATTCTTCTCATTCTACCCTTATCGATCTTCCCTTCTCGATTTCCTTCTGGAACTCCCTATCTCGATGTACTTATCAAAGACTTCTCAATCACTTCTTCTCCATATCCTTCTCAATGCTCTTCTTGTTCCCACCTTCTTGATTTTCTCTTCTCGATGTCCTTCTCAATCACCCCTTCTCAATTTCCTTCCAGATGAATTCTCCATCTCTTCCCCATGTCCTTCTGGATAGTCTTCTCAATCTACCTTTCTCAACCTCCATTTCTCGATGTCCTACTTCATATTCTTCTTGTTCTTTCCTTCTTGATCTCACCTTCTTGATATTCTTCTGGTTCTCCCCTTCTTGAACTCCCCTTCTTGTTGTCCTTACCGATATTCCCTTCTTGATGTTCTTCCCAATGATTTCTTGATATCTTTTTTTCGATTTGCTTCTTGATATTTGTCTCATTCTCCCCTTCTTGATCTCCGATTCTCGATGTCCTTCCAGATGTCCCATTCTACATGTCCTATTCAATGAATACTGATGTCTTCTTGATGTCCTTCTCGATATTCTCCTCATTCTTTTATTTTCAATGTCCTTCCCGATGAATTCTCAAGCTCTTCTTATCAATGTCCTTCTCAATATACTTCTCATGTCCCCCTTCTCAATATCCCATTTTGATGTTCTTTTCAATATTCTTCTCGTTCTCCCCTACTTGATCTTCCCTTCTTGATGTCCTTTCTGATGAATTCTTGATCTCTTTTTCATGATGTACTTCTTGATATTCTTCTCTTTCTACCTTTTTCAATCTCCCCTTCTCAATGTCCTCCTCGATCTCCCCCTTTGATGTACTTCTCAATGACTTCTCCATCACTTCTTCTCGATGTCCTTCTCATTGTTCTTCTTGTTCACCCCTACGCGATTTACCCTTCTCAATGTCCTTCCAGATGAATTCTTGATCTCTTCTTTCAATGTCCATCTGGATATTCTTTTCATTCTACCCTTTTTGATCTCCCCTTCTAGATTTTTTTTTTGATATTCTTCTCATTCTCTGTTCTCGATCTTCCCTTCTAGTTTTCCTTCCCGATCTCCCCAACTCATTGTCCTTCCCAATGAATTATGAATCTCTTCTGCTCAGTGTCCTTCTTGATATTCTTCATGTTCTACCCTTCTCCATATAGCCTTCTCAATGCCCTCCCCAATCTTTCTTTCTCATTGTCCTTCCAATGAATTCATGATCACTTCCTCTCAATATTCTTCTCAATATACCTCTTGATGTCCCCTTCTTGAGGTCCTTCCTGATGTCCCCTTCTCAATGTTTTTCCCGATTAATTCTAGATGAATTCTTCTTGATGTCCTTGTCAGTATTCTTCTCATTTTCCTCCTCATGATCTCCTCTTTTCTCTGTCGTTCTTTGTCTCCTTTTGACAATGTCATAACAATTGATTTCTTGATCTCTTCTTCTTGATGTCCTTTTCAATAGTCTTCTCATTCTCCCCTTCTTGATCTCCCCTTGTCGATGTATTTCCCAATAAATTCTTGATTTTTTCTTCTTGATGTTCTTCTTGAAATTCTCCTCATTCTCCCCTTCTCAATTTCCTCCTGATCAATTCTTCTCAATGCCCTTTCTAATTTATTCTGTATCATTTCTTCTCAATGTCCTTCTCCTTATTCTTCTCAATCTCTTCTTTTCAATCCCCTCTTCTCGATGTCCTTTCCAATCTCGGCTTCTCAATGTCCTTTCCAATAAATTCTCGATCTTTTCGATGTTCTGCTTGGTATTCTTGTCATTTTTCCCATTCTCATGATTCCCTTCTTGATGTTTTTCCTGATCTCCCCTTCCCTATGTCCTTCCCGAATTATTCTTGATCTCTCCTTCTCAAAGTCCTTCTCAATATTCTTATCATTCTCCCCTTCTTGATCATACCTGCTCAATGTTCTTCTCGATATTTTCGTTTTCCACTTCTAGATCTCCTCTTCTTGCTGTGCTTCCTAATGAATTCTTGATCTCTTTTTCTAGGTGTCCTTCTTGAAATTTTAATCATTATCTCCTTCATGAACTTCTCTTCTCAATGTCCTCTGGGGTCAGCAATTGTCAATGTCCTTCCCAAAGAAATCTCGATCTCTTCTTCTAGATGTCCTTCTCAATATACTTCTATTCTCCCCTTCTCAATCTCCTCTTCTCAATGTCCCTCTCAGGATTGTTCTCATTCTCTCATTCTCAATTGACATTTTTTGATATCCTTTCCAATGAATTCTTGATCTTTTCTTCATGATGTCCTTCTCGAAATTCTTCATGTTCTACCTGCATCAATCTCTCCTTCTCAATGTCCTTCCTGATCTACCCATCTCGATATCCTTCTCATAGACCTCTCTATCACTTCTACTCTATGTCCTTCTCAATTTTCTTCATCACACCTTCTCAAACTGCCCTTCTCGATGTCTTTCTTAATCTCCCCTTCTCGATATCCTTCTCAATATTCTACTCACACTCCGCTTCTCAATCTCCTATTCTTGATGTGTTTTCTGATGAATTCTCAATCTCTTCTTCTTGATGTTCTTCTCAATATACTTCTCTTTCTTCCCTTCTCAATCTCTCCTTCTCGATGTCTTTGCCAATGAATTCTTGATCACTTCTTCTCAATTTCTGTCTTGATCTTCTTTTCAATCTCCTCTTCTCAATGTCCTTCCCGATCTCCAATTCTCAATGTCCTTCCCAATGAATTCTCTATTTCTTCTTCTTGATGTCCTTCTTGATATTCTTCTCATTCTACACTTCTCTATTCCCCCTTCTCGATGTCCTTCCCAATCTTCCCTTCTCATTTTCCTTCTGTTTGAATTGACAATCTCTACTTCTTGATGCCTTCTCATTATAATTTTCATTATCCCTTCTCAATGTCCTCTTCTTGATGTTCTTTCCGATGAATTCTTGATCTCTTCTTCTCAATATTCTTCTTGTTCTACCTTTCTTGATCTCCCATTCTTAATGTCCTTCCCAATGAATTATTGATGTCTTCTGCTAGATGGCCTTCTCGATATTATTCTCATTCGACCCTTTCCAATCTCCCCTTCAAGGCCCTTCTGGTTGAATTCATGATCTCTAATTTTCAAAGTCCTTCTCAATATTCACAATATACTTCTTACTCTCCCCTACTCAATCTTCCCTTCTCAATGTCCTTCTCGATATTCTTCTCATTTTTCTCATCTTGATATCCCATTTTTGAAGTCTTTCTTGATATACTTATTGTCCTCCCCTTCTTGATCTCCCACTCTTGTTTCCTTCCCGAACTCCCCTTCTTGATGTCTTTCCTGTTGAATTCACACACTAATTCCACATGTCCTTCTCAACATAAATCTCATTAATTTCTTCTCGATCTCCCCTTCTGTATGTCCTTCTAGATATTCTTCTTGTTTTCCCCTTCTTGATCTCATCTTCTTGATGTCCTTCCCAAAGAATTTTTGATCTCTTCTCCTTCTAGATATCCTTCTATGTATTTTTCTCATTCTCCCATTCTCGATCTCCCATTCTTGATGTGCTTCCCAATCTCTCCTCTTGATATCATTCCTGATGAATTCTTGATCTCTTTTGTCAATGTCCTTCTCTATATTCTTCTTGTTCTCCCATTCTCTGTCTCTCCCTCTCAGTGTGCTTCCCAATATCCCCTTCTCGATGTCTTTCTTGATGAATTCTCTACAAATTCTTCTTGATGTCCTTCTTAATATTCTTCTTCATCTCCAATTCTGAGGTCATTTTCGATCTTCCCTTCTCAATGACTCTTCTGATGTACTCATGATCTCTTTTTATCAATATCCTTCTCAATATTCTCATTCTACCCTTCATGATCTCCTCTACTTGATGTCTTTCTGGTCTCCCATTGTTGAAGTCCTTCTGAATGAATTTCAATTTCTAATACTCTATGTCATTCTCGATATTCTTCTCATTCTACCCTTCTCAGTCTCCATTTCTTGATGTAATTCCTGATGAATTTTCAATTTCTTCTTCACGATGTGCTTCTCAATATTCTTCTTGCTCTACCCTACTCAATCTCCTCTTCTCTATGACCTTCCCAATCTATGCATTCTATATCCTTTCAGAAGAATTCTCGATCTCTACTTCTTGATATTCTACTCATTCTACCCTTTCAGTCTCCCCTTTTGTTGTCCTTCCCGATCTTCCCTTCTTGATGGATTTCCCAATGAATTTTGATCTCTTCTTTTTGGGGTGCTTCTTGATATTATTCTCATTCAATCCTTCTCGATCTACACTTCTGAATGTTCTTGCCAATCTATCATTCTGAAAAAGCTCACTGTTCTGGGTGTATTGGAAACAGAGCAGAGAGGAAAAGTGCTTTTTCTCAAAAGCAGAGTGTGTTTCTAGTAAGGGAACTCAGTTTTGAATTCCCCTTTATAAACAGAGTTTAATCACATGTTGTCTCTAGTCTTACAAGCAAAAGATCTTTTCTGGTAAGCAAAGTCACTTTTGGGCTGCCACTGTGATACACAGTGGAAATACCTCTCGTGTCTGTTCCCAGCAAGTACAGTGCATTGAATGTAAGTGAAAATTCTGTTCCTAACAGTTTCCTATGCAGAGTTGGACTAGATAAAGTCCGCAAGTGCAGGAAGCACAGGTCTTTTGCTCTGAGCAATCTGACTGTTCTGGCTGTATTGAAAACACAGTAGAGTAGAAAAATGCTCCTTTCTCAAATGCAGAGTGTTTTTCTTGTAAGGAAACTCAGTTTTGAATCCCCTTTCACAAAAAAAGTTGGCTCAAATGCTGTCTCTTGTCCTATGAGCAAAAGTTCTTTTATGTTAAGCAAATTAACTGCTGGGCTCCCTTGTGATACACACTTGAAATACCACTTGAGTCTGCTCCCAGCAACTAGAGTGCCTTAGATGTAAGAGAAGCTATTGTTCTTATAATTTTCCTAACAAAGTGTAGAGATATTACCTGAGGCAAAAAGCACAGTTCTTTGGGACTGGGCAAGCTCACTCTTCTGGCTCTACTGGAAACACAGTAGAGTAGAAGAGTGCTACTTTCTCAAAAGCAGAGTGTGTTTCTTGTAAGGGAACTCAGTGTTGAATCCCCCTTAACAAATGGGATTTGATCACGTTCTGTTTCTTGTCCTATGAACAACAGTTCTCTTCTGTAAAGCAAAGTCACTAATGGATTCCCATTGAAATACACAATGGAAATACCACTTGCATCTCTTACCAGCAATTACAGTGCATTTAATGTAAGAAAAGTTACTGTTCTTATCAGTTTCCTAAGCAGAGTTGAAGTAGATAAGGTCAGTGTGTGTAGAAACTACAGTTCCTTTGTTCTGAGCAAGCTCACAGTTCTGGGTATATTGGAAACACAGTAGTGCCCCAGCCAGCAGGGCTTAAACGATTACTCAAACACCCTAAGGATGGAATTTAGGGACAAGTGATATAAGAAAATACACCAAGTCCAGATTCTGATCAAGGTACAACTTTATTTTTCTCCAGGAGGGTTTATATAGTTCCTACAGGGTACAGGGAGCAAGAAACTGTCATCTACATAAGGTGGGGCAAGCTAACAGAATGTTTGTATAGGAAGTTTACAGGGTGAAAGGGTCAAGGGCTCTGATTCAATGTCCTGTTGCTAGGCAACCTGACTGTAAGACAATTCAGTTCCCTGTCTTATGGTGGTCTGTATTTTTCCACTAACTAGAGATTCTATCCTTGTCCCTGACACAGTAGAGTAGAAGAGTGTTCCTTTTTCAAAAACAGAGTGAGTTTCTTGTAAGACAACTCAGTGTTGAATTCCACTTCATAAACGGAGTTTAATCACATGCTGTCTCTTGTCCTATGAGCAACAGTTCTTTTTTGTAAGCAAAGTCACTATTGGACTCCCATTGAGATATACTGTGGAAATAACACTCACGTCTATTCCCAGCAAATACTGTGCATTAGATATAAGAGATGATACTGTTCTTATCAGTTTCCTAAGCAGAGTTTTATTAGATATGTCCTGTGTGTGGGGGAAGCACAGTTCTTTTACTCTGAGGAAATTCACTGCTCTAGCTGTTATGAAACTTAGTAGCGTAGAAGAGTGTTCCTTTCATAAAAGCAGAGTGTTTTTCTTGTAAGGGAATTCAGTGTGGAATCCCCCTTCTCCATTGTAGTTTAATGACATTTGGTCTCTTGTCTGTCTTATGAGCAACAGTTCTTTTCTGGTAAGCAAAGTCTCTATTGGGCTCCCTTTGAGATACACACTGGAAATAGCACTTGTATCTGTTCCCAGCAAGAACAGTGCATTAGATATAAGAGAAGGTACTATTCTCATCAGTTTCCTAAGCAGAGTTGAACCTGATATGGTCCGTGTGTGTAGGAGGCACAGTTCTTTTGCTCTGAGCAAGCTTTCTTCTGTCTCTATAAGAAACAGACAGATCCCACATGAGCGTCCTAAGAGACGGACCCCTCTCAGGCGTCCTATGACAGGGGACATGTGGGGACTCCCGAGTCCTGGTGAGGGGTTGGAAGTCACCCAACTCGTCCAGGGTCACCTTACAGGCGCGTCGGCCAAGGTGAGAGCCTGTCAGATTCAACCCCCGGCTTCGGATAAGAAAATAAAAGTAAAAGGAAAGCTAAGCAAAGAAAATGGAATGCTCTTACCGATTGGTGCAGATGGACCTCTGGAGTTCTTAGGGGTCCCAGTGGGGGGTCTCTGGAGATCCCAGAGAGACCCCAAATCTTGTGAACAGATTGCGACCCCCAGAGAGACCACCAAGGATAAGCAAGCCAGAATTCAAAAGCAAGGTTTAATTTCGGGATATCCAAATGCAATACAAGCCTAGGCAGGGACTTCGTCCAACAGATCCAATGCAGTGGAGGCTAGAGGAAGTTCACGCCTGTCTGCAAGCTCAGTTTTTAAAGGGAAAAATCACAAGGTTACATCATTTAGAAGTGCTAGTATGGGTACAATTCTGATTGGCTCGCTTCTAGGGACTTCTAGAAATTACTTCTAAGGGAGTGGTTGCCCACCACCAGTTCTCATTGGCTGCCCTCAGGTGGTGGCATTTCTGTGGTGAGTTACCCTGGAAACCAGGGAGAGGACATTCCATAGTCTGGCAGGCATTAACTCATGACTACCTTGTGACTCTGTACTTTTACACTTCCTGGTTTCTGGAATCTGGACTGACTTGTTTCAGTAACTATTGGCCTATTCCAAGAAGGAGACATCTTAGGCTTTAGTTTTTGGGTGAAAGCATTTTGATCTTATTTCTAAGATGGCTCATTTTGGTCTCACAACTGTTGGACTCATATTGACATACACAGTGTTAATACCACTCACATCTGTGATCACCAAGTGCAATGCATTGGATGTAAGAGAAGCTACATTTCTTATCAGTTTCCTAAACAGAGTTGACAGTGATATTGCTTTGGTCTGGAAAAAGCACAGTTCTTTTGTTCTGAGCATGCTCCCCTTTCTGGCTGCCTTAGAAACACAAAAAGAAAGAAGAGGGCTTATTTCTCCAACACAGAGTGTGTTTCTTAGAAGGGAACTCAGCGATGAATTCTTCTTCCTAAATTGAGATTATCTGCTTGCTGTCTCTTGTCCTAAGAACAGCAGTTCTTTTTTGGTAAGCAAAGTCATGTTGGGCTCCAATTGACATTCACAGTGGAAATAACACTCGCGTCTGTTCCCAGCAAGTGCATTGGATGTAACATAACCTGCTGTTATTGTCAGTTTCATAAGCAGAGTTAAAAGAGATATTGCTGTGTCTCAGGAAAGTACAGTTCTTTTTTTCTGAACACGCTCCCCCTTCTTGCTCTATTGCCAACACAGTAAAGAGAAGGGTGCTTCTGTCTCCAACACAGACTGTGTTTCTTGTAAGGGAACTTAGTATTGAGTTCCCATTCCTAAACCGAGTTTAACCAATGCTGTCTCTTTCCCTAAAAACAGCAGTTCTTTTCTGGTAATCAAAGTCACTGTTGGGCTCCCATTGCAAGCAGAGTTGAATTACCACTGGTGTCTGTTCCCCGCAATTATGGCACATTGGATGTAAGAGAAGTTACTCTTCTTATCAGTTTTATCAGCAGAGGTGAAAGAGATAACAACAGGTTCTCAGAAAAGCAGTTTTTTAATTCTGAGCAGTTTCCTTCCTGTTGCATTGGAAACATAAGAAAGAGAAGAGTACTTCTTTCTCGACACAGATTATGTTTCTCTTAAGAGAAATTGGTGTAGAATTCCCCTTCCCAAACTGATTTTGACTACATGCTGTCTCTTTTCCAAAAACACCAGTTTCTTTCTGGTAATCAACGTCACTGTTGGGCTCCCATTGCTTGCAGAGTAGAATTACCACTTGTGTCCTTTCACAACAATTACACTGCATTGGATGTAACAGAAGTGGCTGTTATTAGTTTCCTAAGAACAGTTTAAAGATATTTCACATTTGTCTCTGAAAAGCACAGTTCTTTTATTCTGGGAAAAGTCCCCCTTCTGGCTGCATTCAAAACACATTAAAGAGAAGACTGCTTCTTTCTGGAACATGAACTGTGCTATTTGTAAGTGAATTCAGGCTTGAATTCTCAAAGCAGAGATTAACCACATGCTGTGTCTTGTCCTACAAACAGCACTTCTTTTCTGGTAGGCAAAGTCACTTATGGGCTCCCACTGAAAAGCATAGTGGAATTATTACTAGCATCTGTTACCAGGAAGTACAGTGCATTGGTTGTAATAGAAACTACTGTACTTAACAGGTTCCTAAGCAGAGTTGCTAGAGATATTGCCAAGGTCTCAGAGAAGCACAGTTCTTTTGTTCTGAGCAATCTCTGCCTTCTGTCTGCATAAGAAAACACAGTAAAGAGATGAGTACTTCTTTCTCAAACAGAGAGACTATTTCACCTAAGGGATCTCGATTTTGAATTCCCCTTCCAAATCTGAGTTTTACTACATGCTATCTCTTGTCCTTCGAGCAGCAGTTCATTTCTTGTGAGCAAACTCACTGTTATGCTTCCTTTTACATACACATTGGAAATACCTCTGGCTTCTGATTCCAGTGAGTACAGTGCATTGGATGTAAGAGAAGTAACTTCTTATCAGTTTCCTAAGCAGAGGTGAAAGAAATATCCCTAGGATGTCAGAAAAGCATGCTTCTTTACTTCTGAGCAATTTCCTCCTTCTGGCAGGATTGGAAACATAGTAACAGGATAGTACTTCTTTCTCAAACAGAGAGTGTGTTTTTTTATAAGGGAACTATGCAATGAATTACCCTTCCTAAACTGAGTTTGACTACTTACTGTCTCTTGTCCTATGAACAGCAGTTATTTCTGGTAAGCATAGTCACTGGTGGGTTCCCAGTGACATACACAGTGGAAATAACACTCGTGTCTGTTACTAGCAAGTACAGTGCATTGGATGAAAGAAAAGCTACTGCCCTTATCAGTTTCCTAAGCAGAGTTGAAAGATATATGGATCTCTGAAAAGCACAGTTCTTTGTTCTGAGAAAGCTCCCTTTTCTCTCTGCATTGGACACACATTGAAGAGAAGAGTGCTAATTTCTCAAACACAGATTGTATTAATTTAAGGGAATTTGTGTTTGAATTCTCCTCCCTATGCTGAGCTTAACCACCTGCTGTCCCTTGTACTATGAACAGCAGTTCTTTTCTGGAAAGCAAAGTTACTGTTGGGTTCCCAATGACATACACAGTAGAATTACCGATGGTGTCTGTTCTCAGTAAGAACAAGTACAGTGTATTGAATGTAAGAGAAGCTACACTTTTTATCATTTTCATAAGCAGATTGAAAGAGGTATTGCCTGGGTCTCAGAAGAGCACAGTTCTTATTCTGAACAAGCTCCCCCTTCTGTCTGCCCTGGAAACACAGTAGAGAGAAGAAAGCTTCATTCTGAAACACAGAGTGACTTTCTTGTACTCAGTGTTGAATTCCCTACCCTAAACTGAGTTTAAACACATGGTGTATCTTGCCCTACAAACAGCAATTCCTTTCAGCAAGCAAAGTCACTGTTGGGATCCCATTGACATTCAAATTGGAAATAACACTCACGTCTGTTCCCAGCCATTTTCCTAATCAGAGTTGAAAGAGATATAACCTGGGTCTTGGAAAATGAGAGTTCATTTGTTCTGAGCAAGCTCCCTCTTCTGGCTGCATTGGAAACACAGTAAAGAGAAGAGTGCTTCTTTCTGGAACATCTGGAGTATGTTTTTAAAAAGGGAACTCAGCCTAAAATTCCCCTTCCTATACTTAGTTTAACCACATGCTGTCTCTGGCCCTACAAACAGCACTTCTTTTCAGGCAAGCAAAGTCTCTGTTGGGGTCCCATTGACATACAAAGTGGAAATAACACTCTTCTCTGTTCCCAGAAGTACAGTGCATTGAATGTCAGAGAAGCTACTGTTCTCATCAGTTTCCTAAGCAGAGTTGAGAGAAATATCGCCTGAACTCAGGATTGAAAGAGATATTGCCTGGGTCTCAGAAAAGCACAGTTCTTTTTTTCCAATCTGGCTGCATTGGAAACACAGTAAAGAGAGGAATACTTCTTTCTCAAACAGAGTGTGTTTCTTGTAAGGAACTTAGTGTTGAATTCTCCTCCCTAAAATGAGTTTAACCACCTGCCATCTCTTGTCCTGCTAACAGCCTTTATTTTCCAGTAAGCAAAGTTACTGTTGTGATCCCTTTGACATACACAGTGGAAATACCACACACATCTGTTCCCAGGAAATACAGTGGATTGGATGTAAGAGAAGTTACTTTTCTTATATGTTTCCTAAGCAGAGTTGAAACAGGTATCGCCGGGTTCTCAGGAAAGCACAGTTCTTTTTTTCCTAGCAATCGCCCCTTCTGGCTGCCTTGGAAACACATTAAAAAGATGAGTACTTCTTTTCGAACACAGACTGTGTTTCTCATATGGGAACTAAGTGATGCATTTCCCTAACTAAACTGATTCACCACATGCTGTCTCTTTACCTGAAAACATCAGTTCTTTCCTGGAAAGCAAAGTCACTGTTGGGTTCCCATTGGCATACACAGTCTAAATAGCATTCCCGTCTCTTCCCAGCATGTCCAGTGCATTGGATGTTAGAGAAGCTACAGTTCTCATCAGTTTCCTAAGCAGAGTTTAAAGAGATTTCGCCTGATTCTTGGGAAAGTACCATTCTTTTTTGTGAGAAAGTGCCCCCTTCAGGTGGCATTGGAAACACAGTAAAAAGACAAATGCTTCTCTCTCAAACACAGAGTGTGTTTCTCATAATGGAACTCTGGTTTGAACTCTCGGGTTGAGTTATTCTTCCTAAATTTAGTTTAACCTCCTGCTGTCTCTTTCCTTTGAACAGCTTTTCTTTTCTGGTAAGCAATGTCAATGTTGGGCTCCCATAAATACACAGTGGAAATACCAGTAAATACAGTGTATTGGGTGTAAGAGAGGCTACTGTTCTTATCAGTTTCCTAGGCATAGTTCAATGAGAAATCGCTTGGGTCCCTGAAAAGCCCAGTTTTTTTGTTCTGAGCAAGCTCCCACTCGGGATGCATTGTAAACACTTTAAAGAGAAGATTACTTCTTTCTCGAATAAAGAGTTTTTTAGTCATAAGGGAACTGGGTGTTGAATTCCCCTTCATAAACTGAGTTTAACCACATCCTGTCTTTTGTCCTACGAACAGCAGTTCATTTCTGGTAAGCAAAGTCACTGTTGGGCTCCAGTTGACATACATGATATAAATAAAACTCACATCTGTTCCCAGCATTTACAGTGTATTGGTTGCAAGAGAAGCTACTGTTCTCATCAATTTCCTAAGCAGAGTTGAGAGAAATATCACTTGGGTCTCTGGAATGCACAATTCTTTTTTTTCTGAGCAAGCACACCATACCGGGCTGCATTGGAAACACAATAAGGAGAACAGTGCTTCTCTATGAAACACAGAGTGTGTTTATCTTAAGGGATTTCAGGGTTCAGCTCCCCTTCCTAAAATGAGTTTAACCATATGCTGTCTCTTGTCTTACGAACTGAAGTTCTTCTCAGTAAGCAAGGTCACTGTTGGGCTCCCATTGACATACACAGTAGAAATACCACACGCATCTGTTAGCAGCAAGGACAGTGCAATTGATGTAATAGACGGTACTGTTCATTTTCCTAAGCAGAGATGAATGAGATGTCTTCTGGGTATCAGAAAAGCACAGTTTTTTGTTCTGAGCAAGCTCCCTCTTCTTGGAAACACTTGGAAACACAGTGAAGAGAAGAGTACTTGTTTTTTGAACACCCAGTGTGTTTTTCATAAGGGAACTCAGTGTTGAATTCCCCTTCCTAAACTGAGTTTGACTACATGCTGTCTCTGGTCTTACAAACTGCACTTACTTTTTGGTTAGCAAAGTCATTGTTGGGCTCCCATTGACATACACAGTTGAAATAACCCTTGAGTCTGTCCCCAGTAAATACAGTGCATTGGATGTAAGAGAAGCTACTCTTCCTATCAGTTTCCTAAGCAGAGTTGAAAGAGATATTGCCAGGGTCTCAGAAAAGCAGTTTTTTTTGTTACAAATAAGCTACACCTTGTGGCTTCCTTGGAAACAGAAAAGAGAAGAGTGCTTTTTTCTGCAACAAAGAGTGTGTTTCAAAAAAGGAAACTCAAGGTTGAATTGCCCATTCTAAACTGAGTTTAACCACATTCTGTCTCTTGTCCTAAAAACAGCAGTTCTTTTCACATGAGCAAAGTCAGTGTGTAGCTCCCATTGATATACGGACAGGAAATAGCATTGGTGTCTCTTCCTAGCAAGTGCAGTGCATTGAATATAAGAGTAGCTTCTTTTCATATCAGTTCCCTAAGCACAGTTGAAAGAGGTATTGCCAGGGTTTCAGAGGGCACATTTCTTTAGTCTTGAGCAAGCTCTCCCTTCTGGCTGCATGGAAAACACATTAAAGAGAACAGTGCTTCTTTCTTGAACAAAGAGTGTGTTTCTTGTAAGGCAGCTCGTAGACAAATTCCTCTTCCTAAACTGAGTTAAACTGCATGCTGTCTCCTGTCCTTAGAACAGCAGTTCTTTTCTGGTAAGCAAAGTCATTACCTGAGTCCCATTTACATACACAGTTGAAATAGCACTACATTTGGTTCCTAGCAATTATTGTTCATTGGATGTATGAGAAGCTACTGTTCTTATCTGTTTCCTAAGCAGACTTGAAAGAGATATCACCAGGATCTTGGAAAACACTGTTATTTAGTTCTCAGTAAGCTCCCCTTCTGTCTGCTTTTGAAACACAGTTAAAAGAAGAGTGCTTCTTTATGGAACACAGATTGCATTTGTTTAAAGGGAATTCGTTGTTGAGTTCCCATTCCTAAACTGAGTTTAGCCACATGCTGTCTCTTGTCCCAAGAACAGCAGTTATTTTCTGGTAAGCAATTCACTTTTGGGCTCTTATTAATATACACAGTCAAAATATCACTCACTGCCTTTTGTTCCCAGCATTTACAGTGCTTGTATGTAAGAGAACTGCTGTTCTTATCAGTTTCCTAAGTGGGGTTGAAAGATATATTGTCTGGGTCTCGGGAAAAGCACATTTATTTTATCCTCAGCATATTACTCCTTCTGGCTGACTTGGAAACACACTAAAGAGCAGAGTGCTTCATTCTGGAACACATAGTGAGTTATTAATAGGGGAACTCAATGTTCAATTACCCTTCCTAAGCTGAGTTTGACTACATCCTGTCTCTTGTCCTAAGAGCAGCTGTTCTTTTCTGGTAGGCAAAGTCACTGCTGTGCTCCCTGTCACACACACAGTGTCGCTTCCTAGGAAGTACATTTTATAAGACGTAAGAGAAGCTAACATTCTTATCAGTTTCCTAAGTGGAGTTGAAAGTGATATCGTCTGTGTGTGGAGGAAGCACGGTTTTTGTGTTCTGAGCAAGCTCCCTCTTCAGGTTGCATTGGGCACACAGTAAAGAGAAGAGTCCTTCTCTCTCAAAAACAGAGTGTATTTTTTGTAAGGGAACTTGAAGTTGAATCCCCCTTCATAAACCAAGTTTAAATACATACTGTCTCTTTTCCTACAAACCTCAGTTATTTTGGGTAAGCAATGTCACTTTTGCGTCCCATTGACAAACACCATGGAAATACAACTCAGGTATGTTCCCAGCATGTACAGTGTATTGGATGTAAGAGAAGGTATTGTTCTTATCAGAGTTGAAAGCTATAATGCCTCTGTGTGCAGGAAGCACAGTTCTTTTGGTTAGAGCAAGCTCCCGCTTCTGACTGCATAGGAAACAGAGTAGTAAAGAAAAGAGTGCCCTGTCGCAAAAAAACAGAGCATGTTTCTTGTTATGGAATTGCTCCTTAATTCTCCTTTATAAACTTACTTAAACCACATTCTGTCTCATGTCCTATGAACAACAATTCTTTCTTGGTAAGTGAAAAAACTGTTGGGCCCATTTCATATACACAGTGGAAATACCTCTCATGTCTGTTCCTAGCAAGAACAATCCATTGGATGAAAGAGAAGTTACTGTTCTTATCCATTTCCTAAGCAGAGTTCAAACAATATTGTCTGTGTGTGTAGGAAGTGCATTTCCTTTGGTCTCAGCAAGCTCCCTCTTCTTACTTCATTGGAAACATAGTAAACAGAAGAGTACTTCTATCTCAAATAAGTGTTTGTTTCTTGTAAGACAACTAGTTGTTGAATTCCCCTTCACAAAATGAGTTTAACCTCATGCTTTCCCTTGTCCTACAAAGAACAATTCTTTCCAGTGAGCAAAGTCACTGTTGTGAAGCTTTGACATACTCAGTGGAAAAAACACTCATGTCTGTTCCCAGCAAGCATAGTGCATAGGATGTAAGAGCACCTACTGTTCTTATCAGTTTCCTAAGAAGAGTTGAAAGCCATAATGCCTGTGCGTGTAGGAAGCACTATTCTTTTTTTCTGAGTAATGTCCCTCTTCTGGGCTACATTGGAAAAACAGTAAAGAAAAGAGTGCTTCTTTCTCAAAAAAAGTGTCTTTTTTGTAAGGGAAATCGTTGATATATTCCCCTTCCTGAACTGAGTTTAACCACATGCTGTCTCTTGTCCTATGAACAACAATTATTTTTTATGGTAAGCAAAGTCACTGATGTGCCCCATTGAGATACACAGCAGAAATACCACTGGCATCTGTTCCCAGCAAGTACAGTGCATTGGATGCAACAGAAGCTATTGTTCTCAACAGGTTTCTAAGGAGAATTGTAGGCAATATTGCCTGTGTGTGTCAGAAACACCCCTGTTTTTTTCTGACTAAGCTCCCTCTTCTGGCTGCATTGGTAAAACAGTAAAGAGAGAAGTGCTACTTTTTAAAAAAGACCTAGTGTATTTTTTGTAAGGGAAATCGCTGTTGAATTCCCCTTCATGAACTGAGTTAAACCCCTGCTGTCTCTTGTCCTATGAACAACAGTTCTTTTATGGTAAGCAAAGTCACTGTTGTGCCCCATTGACAGACACCTTGGAAAAAACACTAGCGTCTGTTCCCAGCAAGAACAGTGCATTGGATGTAACAGAAGCTACTGTTATCAGTTTCCTAAGCAGAGTTGAAAGCCATATCTCCTGTGTGTGTAGGAAACATAGTTCTCTTCTTCTGGATGTCCTTCTCTATATTCTTCATATTCTCCCCTTCTCAATCACCCCTTCTCGATGTCCTTTTTGATCTCCCCTTCTTGATATCCCATCAAATGAATTCTTGATCTCTTCTACTCATTGTCCATCTCGATATTTTTCTCCTTCTCCTCTCCTTGATCTCCACTTCTTGATGTCCTTCTCAATATCCCCTTAACAGTATCGTTCCCGATGAGTTCTCAATATCTTTTTCTTGATATTCTTCTTGATATTCTCATTTTCCCCTTTTCGATCTCCCCTTCTCAAGGTCTTTCTTGATGTTCTTTTCTTTCTCCACTTCTCGAATTCTCCTTCTCAGTGTACTTCTCGATGTCCTTCTTGATCTCCTCTTCTCGATATTATTTTCGATATTCTCATTGTCTGCTTCTTGATCTCTTGTCTTGATCTCTTTCTGGATTTCCTTCTTGATCTCCTCTTCTCAATATCTTTCTCAATGTCCACTTCTAAATCTCCCCTTCTCGATGTGTTTCTTCACATTCTTCTCCTCCCCATCTCAAATTCCCCTTCTTGATGCTCTCATGATGAAATCCTCTCAATGTCCTTCTCAATGAATTCTCAATCTCCCTTTCTCAATGTCATTTTCAATATTCTTCTCGTTCTCCTCATATCAATCTCCTTCTTGATAGCCTCTTATCGATGTCCTTCTCGGTGATTCTCAATCTCTTCTCCATATTCTTCTCGATATTCTTCTCATTCTCATTCTCTCCATCTCTCCTTCTCAATCTCTGCTTCTTGATGTCCTTCTAGATGATTTCTCGATATTTTCTACTTGATATCATTCTCAATAATCTTGTTCTCATCTTCTCGATCTCTCCTTCATGATCAATTTCTCATTGTCCTTCTCAATCTCTTCTTCTCGATGTACTTCTCAATGAATTCTCGATCTCTTCTTCTAGATTTCCTTCTTGATATTCTTCTCCTTCCTCTCTTCTCAACCTCTTCTTCATGATCTCCATCTCATTGTCCTTCTCTATCTCTTCTTCTTGATATCCTTCTCAATATTCTTCCTGTTCTCCTCTTCTGGATATCCCCTTCTCCATATTCTTGAAGAATTTTCGATTTCATCTTCTTCATGCCATTCTTGATATTCTTCTCATTTTCCCACTCTCTAATTTCCCTTTTCCATGACCTTCCCAATCTTCCCTTCTCAATGTCCTTCCTGATAAAATCTCAATCTCTTCTTCTTGATGTCCTTCTCAATATTCTAGTTTTTTCCCTTCTCGATCTCCACTGCTCAATGTCCTTCATCATCTCCCCTTCTTGATATCTTTCTGATGAATTCTTGATCTCATTTTCTTAATTTCCTCCTCAATCTCCTTCTTGTTCTTCCTTTTTTGATGTTTTTCCCAATCAATTGTCGATCTCCTTTTCTCAATGTCCTTCTGGATATTCTTCTCATTCTCCTCTTTTAGATCTCTCCTTTCAATCTCCTTATGTCCTTCTTGATCTCCCCGTTTTGATGTTTTCCTCAATGAATTCCCAATCTCTTTTTCTCGATATCCTTCTTGATATTTTTCTAATTGTCCTCTCCTCAATCTCTCTTTTTCAATCTCTTTCTCGATATCCTTGTAGACCTCCCCTTTTCTATGTCCTTCTTGATATTATTTACATTCTCCCATCTTGTTCTCCCCTTCTCAAAATCCTTCTGTATGAATTCTCGATCTCCCCTTCTTGAAGTCCTTCTTGATCTCAACTTCTCAATATTCTTCTCAAAGAATTCTTAATCTCCTCTCCTCGATGTCCCTCTCAATATGCTTCTTGTTCTCCCCTTCTTAATGTCCTTCTTGATCTCCTTTTCTCCATTTCCTTCTTGAGGAATTCTTGATCACCCTTTCTGATGTCATTCTCGATAAGCTTCTCATTCTCTTCATCTCGATCTCGTCTTCTCGTTGTCCTTTTCTATCCATCCTTCTAGATATCATTCTCAATGAATTCCTGATCTCCCCTTCTCAATGTCATTTTCGATATTCTTCTCATTCTCCCCAACTCGATCTCCATCTCATTGTCCTTCTCAATCTCCCCCGTCGATGAATTCTGGATCTCTTCTTCTCGATATCCTTCTCATTCAACACTTCTCGATATCTTTCTCTTGATCTCCCCTTCTCGATATTATTCTCATTCTCCCCTTCTCAATGTCCTTCTCAAATAATTTTCGATCTCCCCTTCTCGACATCCTTCTTGATCTCCCCTTCTCGATGTCCTTGATATTCTTCTTCTCGCTTACTCAATTTTTCCTTCTTGATGTCCTTCTCATTCTCTCCTCCTCAATGTCCTTCTGATGAATTCTCTATCTCTGCTTCTCGATGCCCTTCTCAATATTCTTCTCATTCTCCCACTTGAACTCCAATTTTGAACGTCCTTCCTGATATCCCCCTCTCGATGTCCTTCAAAAAGCATTCTCAATCTCTTCTTCTTGATGTCATTCTCTATATGCTTCTCGTTCTCCCCTTTTGATGACCTTCCCGATCTCCCCTTGTTGATGTCCTTACTGATGAATTCTCTATCCCTTCTTCTCAAAGTCCTTCTTGACTTTCTTCTCTTTCTCCCCTTCTTGATCTCCCCTCCTTGATGTCTTTTCTGATCTCTACTTCACAATGTCCTTCTGGATGAATTCTCGATCTCTTCTCGGTCTCCTCTTCTTGATCTTTCTTTCTCAATCTCCTCTCATTGTCTTTTCTCAATCTGCCCTTCTCAAAGTCTTTCTTGATGTCCTTCTCGATATTATTCTCATTCCCCTCTTCTCAATGGATTTCCAATCTCCCCTTCTTGATGTCATTCCTGATGAACTCTCCATCCATTCTTCTCAAAGTCCTTCTCGATATTCTTCTCTTTCACCTCTCTTGATCTCGCCTTGTTGATGTCCTTCTTGACAAATTCTCGAACTCCACTTATTGATGTCCTTCTCGACTTGGTTCTCATTCTCCTCTTCTCATTCTCACCTTCTCAATGTCCATCTGGATCCATCCTACTCGAAGTCCTTCTCAATGAATTCTTGATGTCTTCTCTATATCCTTCTCGATATTCTTCTCATGCTCCTCTTCTTGATCTCTCCTTCTAGATAACATTCTCATTGCCTTTCTCAATCTCCCCTTCTCAATGTTTTCCTTGATGATTTCTCGATCTCTCCTTCTCATCTTCTTCTTGATGTCCTCCACAATCTCCCCTTCTTGGTTTCCTTCTCAATTAAATCTTGATCTCTTCTCGATATCCTTCTTGATATTCATCTCATTCTCCTCTTCTCGATGTCTCCTCGATCTCCCCTTCTTGATTTCCTTCTCAACATTCTTCTCTTTCTCCTCTTCCCAATCTACCCTTCTCAATGATCTTCTTGATCTCACTTTCATGTTGTCCATCCCGATGAATTTTTGATTTCTTCTTCTCGATGTCTTTGTCGATATTCTTCTTGTTCTTCCCTTCTCGATCTCTGTTTTCGATGTCCTTCCATTCTCTTTTTTCAATGTCCTTCCTGATGAATTTTCGATCTCTTCTCTCAATGACCTTCTTGAAATTCTCCTCATTCTTCCCTTCTCTATCTTCCCTTCTAGATGTCCTTCCCATCTACTCATCTTAATGTCCTTACCAATAAATTCTCAATCTCCCCTTCATGATTTCCTTCCTGATCTCCCAATCTTGATGTCATTTCAGATGAATTTTCAGTCACTTCTTATTAATATTCTTCTCGTTTTCCCCTTCTCAATCTTCCCTTCTCAATGTATTTCCTGATCTGCCCTACTTGATGTCATTCCCTATGAATTCTCTATCCATTCTTGTCAATGTCCTTCTCAATATTCTTCTCATGCTTCCATTCTTGATCTCCCCTTCTCGATGTCCTTCTCTAAAGAATTCTCAATCTCTTCTTCTCAATGACTTTCTCTATAATCTTTTTCTCCCCCCTTGAAGCTCCCTTTTCGATGTCCTTCCTGATCTCCCCTTCTCATTGTCCTGCCCAATGAATTCTCAATCTCTTCTTCTCAATGTCCTTCTCAATAATCTTCTCTTTCTCCTCTTCTCCTTCTGGATCTCTTTAGTGATGTAAGTCTTGATCTCCCCTTCCTGATGCCTCTCAATGAAACCTCTCAATGTCCTTCTTGATGAATTCTTGATCTCCCCTTCTCGATGTCATTTTCAATATGGTTCTTATTCCCCCCATCTTGATCTCCCCTCATTGTCCCTCTTGATTGCCCTTTCTTGATGTCCTTCTCAAAGAATTCTCGATCTCTTCTTCTCCATATTCTTCTTGATATTCCTCTCATTCTCATTATCTCCATCTCTCCTTTTTGATCACTTTCCTATTGACAATCTCCATCTCCACTTCTCGATGTCCTTCTTGATGATCAATCAATACTTTCTTCTGGATATCATTCTCAATATTCTTCTTGTTTTCATCTTTGCAATCTCTCCTTCTCGATCACTTTCTCATCTTCCATCTCGGGCTCCCCTTCTCAATGTACTTCTCAATGAATTCTCGATCTCTTCTTCCAGATATCCTTCTTGATATTCTTCTCATTCCTCTCTTCTCAACCTCTTCTTTGTGATCTCCATCTAGATGTGCTTCTCAATCTCTTTCTCTCGATATCCTTCTCAATATTCTTCTTGTTCTCCCCTTCTGGATCTCCCATTTTCGATGTTCTCAATGAATTTTTGATTACATCATCTTGATGCCCTTCTCAATATTCTTCGCTTTTTCCCCTCTCAAACTTCCCTTTTTAATGACCTTCCCAATCTCCCCTTCTTGATGTCTTTTCTGATGAAATCTCAATCTCTTCTTCTTGATGTCCTTCTCAATATCTTGTTCTCCCCTTTTTGATCTATCCTTCTTGATCTCCCCTTTTAGATGTTTTTCCTGATGAATTCTCCATCTCCTCTTCTCAATGTTATTCTGGATATTCTTTTTTTCTCCCCTTCTCGATTTCTTCTTCTCAATCTCCTTTTCTATGTCCTTCTTGATCTCCCCTTTTCAATGTTTTTCTCAATGAATTCTCGAACTCTTCTTCTTGATATCCTTCTCGATATTCTTCCAGTTGTTTTCTTCTCAATCTCTTTTTCTCAATCTCTTTCTTGATGTCCTTCTTGACATTCTTCTCATTCTCCCATCTAAATTTTCCCTTCTCAATATCCTTCTCAAGGAATTCTCTATCTCCACTTCTCAGTGTCATTCTTGATCACCCCATCTCATTGTCCTATACGAATTCTCAATCTTCCCTTCTCGATTTTGCTTCTTGATGTCCTTCTCGCTCCATCCTTCTTGATGATTTCTCAATCTCCCCTTCTCAATTTCCTTCTTGATATTCTTCTATTTCTCCCCTTCTGTATCTCCCCTTCTCAAGGTCCTTCTCGATCTCCACTTCTCGATGTGCTTCTCAATGAATTCTCAATCTCCGCTCTGCAATGTCTCTCTTGATATGCTTCTCATTCTCCCATTCTTGATGTCCTTCTCGATCTCCTCTTCTCAATATCCTTCTCAATATTCTTCTCATTCTCTTCTTCTGGATCTCTTTCTCAATGTATGCTTGGATCTCCACTTCTCAGTGTTTCTCTAAATGAATTCTTGATCTCTTCTTCTCAATATCCTTCTTGATATTCTTCTCCTCCTCTCAATCTCTCCTCCATCTCCTCGATTTCCCCTTTTCATTGTTGTTCTTGATGAATTCTCAATCTCTCCTTATCCAACTCTTTCTCGATATTATTCCCATTCTCCTGTTCTCGATCCCCCCTTCTCGATGTCCTTCTCAATCTCACCTTGTCAAAGTCTTTCCTGATGAATTCTCCAACACTTGTTCTCAATTTCCTTGTTGACATTTTTCTCATTCTCCCATTCTCGATCTCCCCTTCTCAATGTGGTTCCCGATCTCCCTTTCTTGATATCCTACTCACTGAATTCTTGATCTCTTCTTCTCTATGTCCATTCGATATTCTCCTTCTCCCCTTCTCGATCTCCCCTTCTCTATATCCTTCTCAATGAATTCTCGATCTCTTCCTTGCAATTTCCTTCTTGATATTCTACTCATTCTCCCTTTCTTGGTCTCCCCTTCTCTATGTCCTACTCAATGAATTCTTGATCTGTTCTTCTTGATGTCCTTCTCATTCTCCCCTTCTTGATCTCCCCTTCTCAATGTCTTTCCTGATGAATTTTCAATCTCTTCTTCTCGATGTCCATCTCAACATTCTCGTTTTCTACTTCTTGATCTCCATTTCTCAAAGTCCTCCCCCATCTTTCCTTCTTGATGTCTTTTTTATGTATTCTCGATCTCTTCTTCTTGATGTCCTTCTCTATATTCTTCTTGTTGTCCCCTTCTCAAACTCCCCTTCTCAATCTTTTTCTTGATGTTTTTCTCGATCTCCACTTCTCAATATCCTTCTCAATATTCTTCTCATTCTCCTCTTCACGATCTCTTTCTCAATGAATGCTTCAAACTCCACCTTTCAATGATTCTTTCAATGAACTTTCAATCTCTTTTACTCAATATTCTTCACGATATTCTTTTCATTCTCCTCTTCTTGATTTCCTTGATTTCCCCTTTTTGATATTGTTCTCAATGAATTCTCAGTCTCTCTTTCTCTTACTCTTAGTCAATATTTTTCTTATTCTCCCCTTCTCCATTTCCCCTTCTCTATGTCCTTCAACGTCTCCCCTTCTCAATGTCCTTCCCAATGAATTCTTGATGTCTTTTTCTCCATGTCCTTAATGATATTCTTCTCATAATCTCCTTCATGATCTCCTCTTCTCAATGTCCTTCTTGATCTCCTCTTCTCAATGTCTTTCCCAATGAATTCTCAAACACTTCTTCTCAATTTATTTCTTGATATTCTTCTCATTCTCCCCTTCTTGATATGCTTCCCGATCTCCCCTTCTTGATGTCCTACTCAATGAATTCTTGATCTCTTCCTCTCAATGCCCTTCTCGATATTCTTCTTGTTCTCTCCTTCTCTATGTCATTCTCAATGAATTCTCGCTCTCTTCTTCCCAATTTCCTTCTTGATATTCTCTTTGTTCTCTCCTTCTTGATCTCACCTTTTCTATGTCCTTCCCAGTCTCCCCTTCTCAATGTCCTTCCCAATGAATTCTTGATCTATAATTTTGATGTCCTTCTTCATATTCTCATTCTCCCCCTTCTCAATCACCACTTCCCAATGTTCTTCTCAATCTCCCCTTATTGACGTCCTTCTCAATCTCCTTTTCATGATATTCTTCTCAATTTCCTTTTCTCAAACTTTCCTTCTCAATCTCCTTCTCGATATCCTTCTTGTTCTCCCCATCTTGATCACCCCTTCTCGATGTCCTTCCTGGTCTCCACTTCTCGATGACCTTCAAAATGAATTCTCAATCTCCTCTTCTCAATGTCATTCTGTATATTCTTCTTCTGCCCTTCTCGATCTCTCCTTCTCAACCTCCTTCTTTATGTCCTTCTTGATCTCCCCTTTTCGATGTTTTTCTCAATCAATTCTCACACTCTTCTTCTCAATATCCTTCTCAATATTCTTCTAGTTGTCCTCTTCTTGATCTCTCTTTCTCATACTCTTTCTCAATGTCATTCTTGATCTCCCTTGCTCAATGTCCTTCTCGATATTCTTCTCATTCTCCCATCTAGATCTCCCCTTCTCAAAATCCTTCTCAATGAATTCTTGATCTCCACTTCTTAGTGTCATTCTCGATCTCACCTTCTTGATGTCATCGATGAATTATCGATCACCTGTTCTCGATGTCCCCTTCTTGATGTCCATCTCAATGCATCCTTCTCAATGAATTCTCAGTCTCCCCTTCTCGATTTCCTTCTTGATATTCTTCTCGTTCTACCCTTCTGAATCTCCCCTTCTCGATGACCTTCTCAATATACTTCTCATTCTCCCCTTCTTGATGTCCTTCTCAATCTTTGTTCATTTCCTTCTTGAGGAATTCTTGATCAACCTTCCGGATGCCATTCTCGATATGCTTCTCATTCTCTTCTTCTCAATCTCCACTTCTCATTGTCCTTCTCTATCCATCCTTCTAGATGTCCTTCTCAATGAATTCTCGATCTCTCCTCTTGATGTCATATTTGGTATGGTTCTCATTCTTCCCATCTCGATTTCCTTCTCATTGTCCTTCTCAATCATGCTTACCAATGTCCTTCTCGATGATTTCTCAATTCCTTCTTCTCCATAATCTTCTTGATATTCTTCTCATTCTCCTCTTCTCAATCTCTCCTTCTCTCTCTCCCCTTTTCGATATTGTTCTCAATCTCTTGTTCTCCAACTCCTTGTTGATATTTATCTCTTTCTCCCCTTGTCAATCTCCCCTTCTCTATGTCCTTCCCAGTCTCCCCATCTCGATGTCCTTCCCGATGAATTCTCCATCTGTTCTTCTCAATGGCCATCTTGATATTCTTCTCATTTTCCCAATTTGACCTCCCCTTTTCGATGACTTTCCCAATTTCCCCTTCTCAATGTCCTTCCCAATTAATTTTCAATCTCTTCTTCTCAATGTCCTTCTCAATATTCTAGTTTTCCAATTCTCAATCTCCATTTCTCAATGTCCTTCCCCATCTTCCCTTCTTGATATCTTTCTGATGAACTCTCAATCTCTTCTTCTTGATGTCCTTCTCTATATTCTTGTTTTGTGCTTCTCGAACACTTCTTCTCAATCTCTTTCTTGATGTCCTTCTTGATCTACTCTTCTCAATATCCTTCTCAATATTCTTTTTGTTCTTCTCTTCTTGATCTCTCCTTCTCAGTCTCTTTCTCAAAGTATGTCTTGATCTCCACTTCTTGATGTTTCTCCCAATGAATTCTCGATCTAGTCTTCTCAATAACCCTCTTGATATTCTTTTCATTCTCCTCTTCTCAATCTCTCCTTTTCAATATTTTCTCAATCTCTTGTTCTCCAACTCCTTGTCGATATTTTTCTCTTTCTCTCATTGTCTATCTCCCCTTCTCTATGTCCTTCATGGTCTCCCCATCACTATGTCCTTCCCAATGAATTCTCTATCTCATCTTCTCAATGTCCTTCTCAATATGCTTCTTTCTCCCCTTCTCAATCTCTCCTTTTCAATCTCCTCCTCAATTTCTCCTTTTTGATGTTTTTCTTGATAAATTCTCAATGTCCTTCTTGATATTCTTTTCCTTTTTCTCAATGTCCTTCTTGATATTCTTCTCATTCTCCCTTTCCTGATCTCCACTTCTCTATGTCCTTCTCAATTAATTCTCGATATCTTCTTCCCAATTTCCTTCTTGATATTCTGCTCATTCTCCCCTTCTTGATATTCTGCTCATTCTTCCCTTCTTGATGTCCCCTTTTCTATGTCCTTTCCAGTGTCCCCTTCTCGATGTTCTTCCTGATGAATTCTCCATCTCTTCTTCTTGTTGTCCATCTCAATATTTTTCATTATCCCTATCCATCTTCCCTTCCCGATGTCCTTCTTGTCTGTCTCCCTTTGTGGATGTCCTTACAGATCTCCAATTCTCAGTGTCCTTCCCTATGAATTCTCGATCTCTTCTTCTTGATGTATTTCTCGATATTCTTCTTGTTCTCCCCTTCTCAAACTCTCCTTTTTGATGTCTTTCTCAATTTCCCTTTCTCCATCTCCCATTTTCAATATCTTTCCTGTTCTTTTATTTTAGGTGTCCTTCTCGAAGAATTCTCCCTCCCCCTTTCTTGATGTCCTTGTCAATGAATTCTCAATCTTGTCTTCTCAATGTCCTTCTCAAAATTTTTCTCATTCTCCCCTTGTTGATCTCCCCTTCTCAATGTACATTTCAAACTCCACTTATGATGTCCTTCCTAATGAGTTCACAATATCTTCTTCTTGATATCCTTCTCCTTATTCTTCTCTTTCTACCCCTCTCAAAATCTCTTTTCTACATCTTTTCTGGTCTCCCCTTCTCGATGTGCTTCCCAATGAATTCTTGATTTCTTCTTCATGATGACCTTCTTATTATTCTTCTCATTCTCCCTTTCTCCACCTCCCCTTCTTCATGTCCTCCCTGTTCCCCCTTCTTGATGTTCTTCCTGATTAATTATCGATCTCTTCTTCTTGACATTCTCCTCATTTTCTCCTTCTTGATCTCTCCTTCTCGATCCCCCCTTCTCAATGTCACTCCCGATGAATTCTCGATCTCTTCTTCTTAATGGCCTTCTCAATATTCATCTTGAACTCCACCGCTCGAACTCCCCTTTTCATTGTCCATCCTGATGTTTCCTGCTTAATATCTTTCCGATGAATTCTTAATCTCTTATTCTCGATGTCCTTCTCTTTATTTTTCTCTTTCTCACCATCTCGAAATCCCTTTTTTGATGTCCTTCTCGGTCTTCCCTTCTCGATGTGCTTCCCAATGAATTCTCGATCTCTTCTTCTTGATGTTCTTCTTGTTATTCTTCTCATACTCCCCTGTTTGATCTCCAATTCTTAATGCCCTTTTCGATTTCCCTTTCTCAATGTCCTTCCCAATGAATTCTCAATCTCTTCTTCTCAGTGTCCTTCTTGATATTCTTCTCCTTCTCTCCTTCTCAATCTCCACTTCACAATGTCTTCACTGATCTCCAGTTCTCAATGTCTTTCCCAATAAATTCTTGATCTCTACTTCTTGATGTATTTCTTAGTATTTTTCTTGTTCTCCCCTTTTCAAACTCCCCCTTTTTGATGTCCTTCTCAAACTCCTTTTCTCTATGTATTCTCAATGAATTCTCGATCCTCCTTTCTTGATGTTCTTGTCTAAATTGTTCCAGTTCTCCCCTTGTCGATCTCCAATTATCGATGTCTTTCCTGTTCTCCCCTTCTCAATGTCCTTCTCGAAAAATTCTCTATCCTTTCTTATCAATGTACTTCCTGATGAATCCTCAATCACTTCTTCTGGAAGTCCTTTTTGATAGTCTTCTGATTCTCCCCTTCTCCATCTCCTGTTCTCCATGTGCTTCTCAATCTCCTTGTATCAATATCCTTCCTGATTAATTCTTGATATCTCTTTCTCAATGCCCTTCTTGATATCTTCTCTTCATTCCCTTTTTAATCACCCCTTCTTGATGTCCTCCCCGGACTCCCATTCTTGATGTATTTGCTGATGAATTCTCTATCTCTTCTTCTCAATGTTTCTCTTGATATTCTTCTCATTCTTTCCTTCTCGATCTTCCATTCTCGATGTCCCTCCCTGCTCCCATTCTGGATGTCCTTCCCAATGAATTCTTGATCTCTTCCTCTTGATGTCTTTCTTGATATTCTTCTTGTTCTCTCCTTCTCGAATTCCCCTTCCCGATGTCCTGACTGGTCACATCTTCACAATTTCATTCCCAATGAATTCTTGGTCTTTTCTTCTTGATGTCCTTCTCAAAATTCTTCTGGTTCTCTCCTTCTTGATCTTCCCTTCTCAATGTTCTTCTCAATGAATCCTCAATTGCTATTTCTCCATGTCCATCTTGATAGTCTTCTTGTTCTCTCTATCTTGATCTACCATGCTTAATGTCCTTCACTATCTTCCTCTCAATGTCCCTCCTGATAAAATCTTGAACTCTTCTTCTCAATGTCATTCTCAATATTCTTCTCATTCTCCCCACCTCAATTTCTCCTTCACGATTTCCATCCCCTTCTCAATGTCCTTCCCAATGATTCATGATCTCTACTTCTTGATGTCCTTCTTGATGTTCTTCTCATTCTTTCTTTTTCAATGTCCCCTTCTCAATGTATTTCTTGATCTCCACTTATTGATGCCCTTCCTAATGAATTCTTGATATCTTCTTCTCAAGTTCCTTCTTGATATTGTTCTCATTCTCCCCTTATCATGGTCCTCCCTGTTCCCTGCCTGTCTCCCCTTCCCGAAGACCTTCAAGTTGAATCCTCAATCTCTTCTTTTCAATGTCCTTATTGATATTCTTCTCTTCCCCTCCCTCGAGCTTCCAATTTCAATGTCCTTCAGGTTCTTCCCTTCTGGATGTCCTTCCCGAAGAATTATCCATTTCTTATTCTTGATGTCCTTTTTGATATTATTCTCATTTTCCCCCTTTCAATCACCCCTTCTCAATGTCCTTCCCAATCTCCAAATCTCAATTTTGTTCCTGATGTATTCTTGTTCTCTTCCTCGAAGTGCCTCTCAATATTCTTTTCCTCCTCCCCTTCTCGATCTCCTCTTCTCAATCTCCCTCCGATCTCCCCTCCTCTATGTCCTGCCTGCTTAATTCTCGATCTCTTCTTCTAAATGTCCTTGTCATTCTTCTCAGTCTCCCTTTCTCAATCTCCCCTTGTTGATGTCCTTACTGATCTCTAATTCTCAATGTCCTTCCCAATAAAATCTCTATCTCTTCTTCTCGATGTATTATTTGGTATTTTCTCATTCTCCCCTTCTCAAATTCCCCTTCTCAATATCCTTCCAGGTCTCCCCTTCTAGATGTCTTTCTCAATGAATTCTTGTTCTCCACTTTTTGATCTCTTTGTTCTTGATGTACTTCTCAATGTCCACTAATTGATGTCCTTCCCAATATATTCTCGGTCTCTTCTTCCCAATGTTGAACTCGATATTCTTCTGGTTCTCCCCTCTTTGATCTGCCCTTCTCGATGTCCTTCTTGATTTCCACTAATTGATTCTTGATATCTTCTTCTCAATGTCCTTCTTGATATTCTTCTCATTCTCCCCTTCTCGATCTCCCCTTCTTGATGTCCTCCCAGTTTCCCCCTTCTTGATGTCCTTTTGGATGAATTCTCTATCTCTACTTTTCGATGTCCATCTCAATATTCTTCTTGTTCTTTCCTTCTCAATTTCCCTCCTGGTCTCCTCGATGTCCTTCCTGAAGAATTCTAAATCTCTTCTTCTTGATATCCTTCTCGATATTGTCTCGTTCTCCCCTTCTCAAATTTCCCTTTTCTGTGTCCTCCCTGGTCAAACCCTCATGGAGTCCTTCTGATTAATTTTCGATCTCTTCTTCTTGATGTGCTTCTTGATATTTTTCTCGCTCTCCCCTGCTCTATCTCCCTTTTTGATGTACTTCTCGATATTTTTCTTGTTGTCCCCTTTTTTCTCTCCCCTTCTCCATATCCTTTCCAATGCCCCCTTCTCAATGCTATTCCTGATGCATTCTTGATCTCTTCTTCTCCATGACCTTCTCAATATTCTGCTCATTCTCCCCTTCTTGATCTCCTCTTCTCAATATTCTCCCTGGTCTCACATTTATTGATTTCCTTCCCAATGAATTCTTGATATCTTCTTATCCATGTCTGTCTCAATATTCTTGTTGTCTTCTTCTTGATCTCCTCTTCTCGATGTCCCTCACTGTCTCCCCTTTTTGATGTCCTTGTGTCGAAATCTTGTTGTCTTCATCCCAATGTATTTCCCAATATTCTTGTTCTTCTTCCTTGAATGCCCCTTCTCTATGCTTTTCCTGGTCTCCCCTTCTCAATGTTCTTCCCTATTAAATCTTGATATCTTCTTCTCCATGTCCTTCTAGTCATTCTTGTTCTCCCCTTCTTGATCTCACTTTCTTGAGGTCATTACTGTTCTCTAATTCTCAATGTCCTTCCATGAATTCTTGATCTCTTCTTCATGATGTATTTCTCAATATTCTTCTTGTTTTCCTTTTCTTGAACTTTCTCTTTTTGATGTCCTTCTTGATCTCCCCTTCTTGATCTCCCATTCTCAATGTCTTTCACGTTCTTTCCCTCTAGATGTCCTTCTTGAAGAATTCCTGATCGCCCCTTCTCAGTGTTTTCTCAATGAATTCTCGATCTCTTCTTCTTTATGTCCTTCTTGAAATTCTTCTCATTCTACCCTTCTCGAACTCCCCTTCTTGATATCCTTCCAGGTCTCCACTTCTAGAAGTCCTTCACATTGAATTCTCCTTTTCTCCTTCTTTTTATACCATTCTCGATGTTCTTCCCCATCTCCTTTTTTTGATTTCCCTTGCTATGAATTCTCAATCTCATCTTCTTGATGTCCTTCTCTATATTCTTGTCATTCTCCTCTTCTTGGTCTCCCCTTCTCAATTTCCTTCTGAATCTCCTCTTCTCGATATCTTTCCCATTGAATTCAATATCTCTTCTTCTCGATGTCCTTATCAATATAATTCTCCATCTCCATCTCCCCTTCTCTATGTCTCTCTGGATGAATTCTCAAACTCTTCATCTTGATTGCTTTCTTGATATTCTTTTCATTCTCTCCTCGATTTTCTTTACTTGATGTGGTTCCTTATCTCCCCTTCTTGATGTCTTTCCCGATGAATTCTTGATCTCTTTTTCTCGATGTCCTTCTCGATATTCTTCTCATTCTCCCATTCTCGATCTCACCTTCTCAATGTACTTTTTGATATGGTTCTCATTCTACCCTTCTTGATCTCCCCTTCTCACAGTCCTTCCTGATCTGTCCATTTTGATGTCCTTTCTAATGAATACGGATCTCTTCTTCTTGATGTCATTCTCGCTTTCCCCTCCTCGATCTCCCAATCTCGATGTCCTCCCTGATCTCCCTTTCTTGATGTTCTCCCTGATGAATTTTTGATCTCTTCTTCTCAATGTCCTTCTTGATATTTTTCTCATTCCACCCTTCTTGATCTCCACTTCTCAATGTCCTTCCTGATCTCCCCTTCTCGATGTCCTTCCCAATGAATTTTTGATCTCTTCTTCTTGATGTTCTTCTCAATATTCTTCTCATTTTTCCATTCTTGATCTCCCCTTCTCAATGTCTTGCCCCATGTCTTCTTCTTTATGTACTTCATGATGAATTCTCAATCTCCTTTTCTTGATGTCCTTCATGATATTCTTCTCAATCTTCCCTTTCTGATCTGACTCCCAATGTCCTGCTCGATATTCTTCTCATTTCCCCTTTCTTGTTCTACACTTCTTGATATCCTACCCATTTTTCCCTACTCGATGTCCTTTCCAATTACTTCTTGATTTATTTTCTGGATGTCCTTCTTGATATTCTTGTGGTGTTATTGTGTTTCCCAAAATATTGTTTACCTTAATAAACTTATCTGGGGTCAGAGAACAGAAAAGCCACTAGATACTTAAGATAGGCAGTGATAGCACACGCCTTTAATCCTAGGATTCCAGAAGCAGAAATGTATGAGTTCAAGGACAGTTCAAGTACAGCTAAGCACGGTGACTCACACCTTTAATCCCAGAAAGCGAGCCTTTAATCCCAGGGAGTTACGGTAGAAAGCATAAAGGTATATAAGGCGTGAGGACCAGAAACTAGAAGCATTTGGCTTGTTAAGCATTTGGCTGGTTAACCATTCAGGCTTTTGATTGGCAATTCAGCTGAGACTCATTCTGGATGAGGACTCAGAGGCCTCCAGTCTGAGGAGACAATACCAGCTGAGGATCCAGCGAGGTGAGGCAGCTGTGGCTTGTTCTATCTCTCTGATCTACCAGCATTGACCCCTATAACTGGCCTCGGGTTTGATTTTATTAATAAGAACTTTTAAGAATCATGCTACCTCATGCGCCCAACATTCTTGGTACAAATTCATGAAAAAGCCTCTTGCCTATGGCCTTGTGGGCCCCAGATCAGACCCAAGCTACACTCAGCCAGTTGTGGTGGTGCACACTGGTTGGATTTACTGAAGAAGGTAGAGGTAGGAAGATCCCAAGTTTGAGGCTTGCCTAGGAGGCTTGGGAGAAGCTTTGGACCAGACTGAGCCACAAACAGTGGTGGGACCTTGGAAACAGTGGCTACTGCTCCACCTTGCTAGCTCCTTCTTTTCATGTTGGTGACTGCGGTGATGCTGCTACCTGGGACAAAGTTTTTACTGCTGCTGCTTCAAGAAAGCATCAGCAAAGGTCAGTTTGGAAAAGTTTGGCAAGACACGTGGTGGGGAGAAATTGCTGTGAAGATTTTCTCTTCTAGGGAAGAATGTTCATAGTTCCGAGAGACAGACAATTATCAGGCTATGATTACTCCAAACCACAGAGGAGGCACAAAAAAAGTCTGCAGTGAACCATGACCACGCCTAACAGTGACTTTGAAATCTTCAAAAGGATGATGGGACTCCAGAATGATGATTCCACAAGGACTATGGTAAAGCCATTAAGCCAATTAACACCATGGAAAAATCGACTTTGGACTACAAACTGGTCAGGACAATTTCGAGATGACTAGATGAGATAATCCAGTCAGATGACTACTCAAGCAAGGACTTATGACAAGCCCTGAACTTTCCTTTTATGCAGAGACTCGACAAATGATACAGAACTTGACAATTAACCCAAAAATTTTCTTTTCAAGATTCTCTAAAGATATCTTAACCCCTAGAAAGGAAAAAGAAAAAGAGAATAAGATGTAGGATAGATCATTGAATCTACTCTGAGGAAAAAAAGATAAGGAAATAATAGGATAAATAGGTAGATCACCAAATCTACTCTAAAGAAAAAGGGGAAAATATAAAAATGACAAAAGGTAGACTACTGAATTTATTATGAAATGAAAAAAGAGAGAATATGGATATGATAAGATAAAAAGGGAGGTTATGGAATCTACTTTTAAAAAGGAACTAATTGTTTTAAATAAGATTAGTAATGAAAATTTTTTGATCTGAGTTTATCAGATGTTACTGGAATGGACATTGTATATATATATGAGTTTTTATCTGAATCTGTCAAATGTTAATGGACTAGACATTGGTAATGTAATTTTGACTGTGTATATTATATATACTTACTGAAAATAATTTTTCTTGTATTAATTATAACCTTTTTAAATTTTAGACAAAAGGAGAGGAATGTGATGGTATTGTGTTTCCCAAAACATTGTGTACCTTAATAAACTTATCTGGGGTCAGAGAACAGAAAAGCCATAGATAATTAAGATAGGCAGTGATAGCATATGCCTTTAATCCTAGCATTCCAGAGGCAGAAATCCATGTGTTCAAGGATGCAGCCAAGCATGGTGACTCATGCCTTTAATCCCAGAAAGCGAGCCTTTAGTCCCAGGGAGTTACAGTAGAAAGCATAAAGGTATATAAGGCGTGAAGACCAGAAACTAGAAGCATTTGGCTTGGTTAAGCATTTGGCTGGTTAAGCATTCAGGCTTTTGAGCGGCAATTCAGCTGAGACCCATTCTGGATGAGGACTCTGAGGCCTAAGTCTGAGGAGACAAGACCAGCTGAGGATCCGGTGAGGTGAGGTAGCTGTGACTTGTTCTATCTCTCTGATCTACCAGCATTGACCCCTATAACTGCCCTCGTGTTTGATTTTATTAATAAGAACTTTTAAGATTCCTGCTACATATTCTTCTCATTTTCACCTCCTATATCTCCCCTTCTCGTTATACTTCTTGATCTCCAATTCTACAAATCCCTCCCAATGAATTCTCTCTTTCTTGTTCTCAATGTTCTTCTTGATATTCTTCTTGTTCTACCCTTCCCCATTACTGGTTCTCAATGTCCTTTCCCATCTCCCCTTCTCAATGTCCTTCCCATGAATATTCTATCTCTATTTCTTGATGTCATTAGCAATATTCTTTTGGATCTCCCCTTCTTGATCTCCCTTCTCAATTTCCTTCCCAAAATTCCCTTCTTGATATCCTCTTAGATGAATTTTTCATCTCCAATTCTCGATGTATTTCTTGATTTTCTTCTCGTTCTATGCTTCTCGATCTTAAATTCTCGATGTCCTTCCCTATCTCCCTTTTACAATGTCCTTCCAGAACAATACTTGACCTCTTTTTCTCGATGTCCTTCTCGATATTTTCTCCTTCTCCCCTTTGTGACTAACCTTCTTGACTCCTCCCCGATCACTCCTTCTCAATGTCATTCCCATTAAATTCGCAATCTCTACTTCTCGAAATCCTTCTAAATGTACTTCTAATTCTCCCTTTTTTGATCTCCCCTTCTTGATGTCCTTCTCGATATGCTTCTCATTCTCCCCTTCTCAATCTCCCCTTCTCAATGTCCTTCCCGATTTCCTTGCTGATCTCCCCTTCATGATATCCTCCTCAATGAATTCTTGTTCTACACTTCTGAGCTTCCTTCTCTATATTCTTCTACTTCTCCCCTTCTCCATCTCCTCTTCTTGTTGTCCTTCCTGATCTCCCCTTTTTGATGTCCTTCCCAATGAATTCTCAATCTCTTCTTTTTGATGTGCTTCTTGATATTCCTCTCATTCTCCCCTTCTCAATCTCCCATTCTCAAAGTCATTCCCGATATCCGATTTTCAATATTCTTCCCAATGAATTCTTGATATCTTCTTCTTTATGTCCTTGATATTCTTCTCATTCGACCCTTCTCAATCTTCCCTTATCAATGTCCTTCCTGATCTCCCCTTCTCGATATCCTTCCTGATGAATGCTGGATCTGTATTTCTAGATGTCCTTCACAATATGCTTCTCGTTCTCCCCTTCTTGATTTCCCCTTCCTGATTTCCTTTCTGATCTCCCCTTCATGATGTCCTCCTCAATGAATTCTTGATCTACACATGTTGATGTCCTTCTCTATATTCTTCTAGTTCTCCCCTTCTCCATCTCACATTCTTGTTGTCCTTCTTGATCTCCCCTTCTTGACATCCTCCCCAATGAATTCTAGATCTCTTCTTTTTGATGTGATTTTTGATCTCCCCTTCTCAATATCCATCCCGATTTATCCTTCTTGATGAAATTCCCAACGAAATCTCATTCAATTATCTTTGACGTCCTTCTCTATATTCTTTTTTATCTCCCCTTCTCCATGTCCTTCCCGATCTCTCTTTCTCGATGTCCTTCTTGATAAATTCTTGATCTCTTCCTTTTGATGTCTTTCTCGATATTCTTCTCATTCTTCCCTTCTTGATCTACACTTCTCAGTGTACTTTTTGATATTCTTTTGTTCTCTCCTTCTTGATCTCCCCTTCTTGTTTTCCTTCCCAATTTCCCCTTCTTGATGTACTTCCAAAATAATTCTCAATCTCTTCTTCTGGATGTCCTTCATGATACTCTTCTTGTTCTCCCATTCTCAATCTCCCCTTCTCGATGTGTTTCCCAATCTCCCCTTCTCGATGTCCTTACTGATGAATTTTCAATCTTTAATTCTTGACGTCCTTCTCAATATACCTCTCAATCTCCCCTGCTGGATCTCCCCTTCTCCATGTCCTTTGTGATATTCTTCTTGAGATTTCCCTCTCAATCTCCCCTTCTTGATTTCCATCCTGACCTCCCCTTCTCGATATGCTCCTCAATAAATTCTTGATTTCTCCTTCTTGATGTAGTTCTCAAAATTCTTCTAATTCTATTCTACTCGATCTCCCTTTCTGGATGTCCTTCCCAATGAATTTGCAATCTCTACTTTTTGATGTCCTTCTCAATATACTTCTCATTCTCCCCTTCTCAATTTCTTTTTCTTAATGTTTTTTCTAGATATTCTTCTCATTCCTCCATTCTAAATCTCCCCTTCTCGATGTCCGCCTCAATATTCTTCTTCTCTCCTTCTAGATCTCCCTTTTTTCTTTTCCTTCTTGATTTCCCCTTCTCAATGTCCTTTCCAATGAATTCTCGATCTCTTCTTCTCAATATTCTTCTCATTCTCCCCTTCTCGATCTTTTGTTCTTGTTATCCTTCCCAATAACATTCTAGTTTTCTCATTCTCTTCTATTCTTATCAATGTCTTTCTGAATTTCCCATTGTCAATGTCCTTCCTGATGAATTCTCAATCTCTTCGCAATATCATTCCTGATATTCTACACATTCTCCCCTTCTTGATGTCTTTCCTGACGAATTCACACTTTTTTTATTTTCCTTCTTGATATTCTTCTCGTTCTCTCCTTCTTGATGTCTTTTTTGATAGTCTTCTCATTCTACCATTCCTGATCTCCCCTCTTCGATATGTTTCTCAATCTCCAATTCTTGATGTCCTTCCTGATGAATTTTCAATCTCTTCTAGATTTTTTTATATTCTCCTCATTCTTTTCTTCTCGATCTCCCTTATTCAATATGTTTCTCAATCTCTTCTAGATGTCCTTCCCGATTTCCCATTCTTCATGTCCTTCCTGATGAATTCTCAATCTCTTCTTCTCGATGTCATTTCAATATTATTCTTGTAGTCCCCTACTTGAGCTCTCCTTCCTGATTTTCACTTCTGGATGTCCTTCCTGATGAATTTTTGATCTTTTCTTCTCAACATCCTTCTTGATATTCTACTCATTATCCCCTTCTCGATCTCTACTCGATGTTTTTCATGCTATTCTTTTGGTTCTCCCTTTCTTGATCTCTCATTCTCAGTGTCCTTCCCGTTCTCCCATTCTCAATGTCCTTCCCAATGAATTCTTGATCTCTTCTTCTCAATATCATTCTTAATATTCTTCTCGTTCTTCCCTTCTTATCCCCCCTTCTCAAGATCCTTCCTAATCTCTCCTTCTTGATGTTAAATTCTTCTTCCTGCTAAATTCACAATCTCTACTCCTCTGTGTCCTCATCAATATACTTCTTATTCTCCTCTTCTCGATCTCCCCTTCTCAATGTCTTTTCCTATCTCTCTTTCTTGATGTCTTTTCCAATGAATTCATGATCCCTTCTTCTTGATGTCCTTCTCAATATTCTTCTTGATCTCCCCTTCTTGATATGCTTCCTGAATTCCCCTTCTCGATGTGTTTCTGGAAGTAATCTCTATTTCTTCTTTTTGATGTCATTATCTATATTCTTCTCATTCTCTCATTCTAGATCTCCCCTTCCTAATGTCTTTTCTGATCTCCCCTTCTCAATGTCCTTCCTGATGAATTCTGAATCTTTTCTTCTTGATGTCCTTCTCAATACAATTATAACACCACCTTTCTCGATTTCCCTTTCTTGAAGCCCTTCTTGATATTTTTCTCTTTCTCCCCTTCTCGATCTCCCCTTCTTGATGACATTCCTGATTAATTCTCGATCACTTCTTGTCAATATCCCTCTTGATATTCTTCTTGTTCACCCCTTCTTATTCTCCCCTCTCGATGACCTTCCTGATCTCCCCTACTCTATGTGCTTCCCAATGATTTCTCAATCTCTTCTCGCATCCTTCTTAATACACTACTCATTCACTCCTTCTTGTTCTCCCCTTCTCGATGTTTTTCACGATATTCTTCTCATTCTACCCTTCTCGATCTCCCATTGTTGATATGCTTTCTGATAAATTCCTTATCTTTTCGTCTCGATATCCTTCTCAATAATCTTCTTGTTCTCACTTTCTTATCTTCACTTCTCAATATCCTTCCAGATCTCCCCTTCGCTATGTATTTCCCATTGAATTTGTGATCTCTAATACTCGATATCCTTATCAATATACTTCTCACTCTCCCCTTCTCAAAATCCCCTTTTCGATGTTCTTCCCTATCTATCCTTCTCAATGTCTTTTCCAATGAATTCGTGATCCCTTCTTCTCAATGTCTTTCTTGATATTCTTCTTGATCTCCCATTCTCGATGCCCTTCCCAATATCCCCTTCTCGATGGCCTCCTGGAAGAATTCTCCATTTCTTCTTCTCGATATTCTTCTCATTCTCTTCTTCTAGATCACCCCTTCTCGATGTCCTTTCTGAACTCCCCATCTTGATGTCCTTCCTGATGAATTTTTGATTTTCCTTTTTGATGTTCTTTTCAATATAATTCTAACAGTCCTTCTCTCGATTTCCCTTTCTTGAAGTCCTTCTTGATATTTTTCTTTTCTGCACTTCTCAATTTCCCCTTCTTGATGACCTTCCCATTTTTATACTCAATCCCTTCTTCTTGATGTCATTCTTGATATTCTTCTTGTTCTTTCTTTTCAGATCTCCCCATCTCAATGTCCTTTTGAAAGACCCTAACCCTTCAGGATTATACCCCCCAACCCCCTAGGAGAATGAAGAACTAAAAAAGCTAGTTCCAAGGGCAAACTGACTCAGCCATTACTCAACCACCCTTACTACAATGTATGGAGATTTCTGTTAAGATATGTTGTTCAACTGTGACTGGGATAATTGCAAGTGTTCCAGGAAAGACCTCTGTAACCTTTGTGTAACCTTCACTCCTGCCCTGATACCCCCCTTAGGTTTTGGGGGAAAATTGTGCATGTGGACGTGATTGTACCTACCCTGTGATTAGGCCATAATCTTGTGAAAGTAGCCCCTGGACATGAACCAACCGGAATGAAATTGCATGGGAATTGTAATCATATGGATTTTGTGGGTTTTCCTTTTCCTTTAAAAGTACCCATGTGGCTACAGTAGGGTGCGACTCTTGCTCTTGGGAGGAGAGGAGCCCAACTGTACAGCCACATCAATAAACCTCTTTCTGTTTGCATCAACTGGACCAGAGTCTGGGTTCTTGGGGCACCCACCCAAGAAGGTAGTATCCTGGGACTGGGGTCTATCACTTTCTGATCTCCCCTTCTCCATGTCCTTATCGATATTGTTCTCTTTCTCTCCTTTTCAATCTCCACTTCTTGATGACCTTCCTGATTTCCTATTTTCAATGTTCTTCCCAAGGAATTCTAATTTTTTCATCTTAATGTCCTTCTCGATATTCTTTTCTTCTCAATGTCCTTCTCAATATAATTCTCACACCCACTCTCTCGATCTCTCCTCCTCCAACTCTTTCTCGTTATTCTTCTCGTTCTCCCCTTCTTGATCTCCACCTCAATGTCCTTCCCAATTCTCTCCTAATAGATATCCTTCCCGATGAATTCTTGATCTGTTCTTCTCGACGTCCTTCTATGTATTCTTCTCATACTCCCCTTCTTGATCTCACATTCTTGATTTCCTTCCCAATGAATTCTCAGTCAATTCTTCCCAATGTCCTTCTCAATATTCTTCTCATTCTACCCTTCTCAATTTCCCCTTCTCAATGTCCTTCCCAATCTATCCTTCTCAATGTTCTTCCCAATGACTTCTCAATCTCTTCTTCTCAGTATTCTTCTCATTCTCCCCTTCTCGATGTCCTTCCTGATCTCCCCTTTTCAATGTCCTTCCCAATGAATTCTTGTTCTCTTCTTCTCGATGTAATTTTCGGTATTCTCATTCTCCCCTTAATTATCTCTTCTCTAAATCTTCTCAGTCTCCCATTGTCGATTTCCTTCCCGATGAATTCTTGATCTCTTCCTCTTGATGTCCTTCCTGATCTATCCTTCTCTATGTTCTTCCCAATGAATTTTCTATCACTATTTCTCGGTGTCCTTCTCAATATTTTTCTTGACCACCCCTTCTCAATGTTCTTCCCGATCTTCCCTTCTCGATGTCCTGCCAAATGAATTCTTGATTGCTTCTTCTCGATATACTTCTCGATATTCTTCTCATTCTCATTTTTCTCACTGTCCCTGTCTTGATGTCCTTCCTGATCTTCCCATCTCGATGTCCTTCCAATGAATTTTTGATCTCTTCCTCTCAATGTCCTTCTTGATATACATCTACTTCTCCCCTTTCCATCTCCCCTTCTCAATGTCCTTATCGATATTGTTCTCTTTCTCTCCTTTTCAATCTCCACTTCTTGATGACCTTCCTGATTTCCTATTTTCAATGTTCTTCCCAAGGAATTCTAATTTTTTCATCTTAATGTCCTTCTCGATATTCTTTTCATTCTAATCTTTTCCATATCCTCTTCTCGATTTCCTTCTTGATCTCCTCTTCTCAATATCCTCCAGAATGAATTCTTGATATCCCCTTCTAAATGTCCTTCTCCATATTCTTCTTGGTCTCCCCTTCTTGATCTCCAATTCTTGATGTCCTTCCTGATCTCTCCTCCTCAATGTACTTCCCTATATCCACTTTTCGATAACCTTCCTGAGGAATTCTCAGTCTCTTCTTCTAGTTGTGCTTCACTGCATTCTTCTAGTTCTCCTATCCTTGATATCTGCTTAGCAATGTACTTCTCGATCTCCCATTTCAATGTCTTTCTTGATAAATTCTCAATCTCTTCTTCTCGATTTCTTTCTTGATATTCTCTTTCTCCCCTTCACGATCTACCATTTTGATGTCCTTGTTGATGTTCTTCTCATTCTACCCTTGTCAATCTCATCTACTCAATTTCCTCAATGAATTCTCAATCTATTCTCCAAATGTCCTTCACCATATTCTTCTTGTTCTCCCCTTCTTGATCTCCCCTTCTCAGTGTCCTTCCCAAAGAAATCTAGATCTCTTCTTCTCAATGTCTTTTTTGATATTCTTCTTGATCTGTTCCTTTTGATGTCCTTTTCAATCTCCTGTACTTGATGTCCTTCCAGAAAAATTCTCGATTTTGATGTCCTTCTGGATATTCTTTTGTTCTCCACTTTATGATCTCTTCTCATTGTCCTTCTGGGTCTCCCATTGTCAATGTCCTTCCCAAAGAATTCTCAATCTCTTCTTCTCGATGTCTTTCTTATATTCTTCTCATTCTCCCTTTCTCGATATCTCATTCTCGATGTCCTTTTGGATATTCTTCTAGTTCTACCCTTCTCTATCACCCCTTCTCACTGTCCTTCCTGATCTACCCTTCTCGATGTCCTTTCTAATGAATTTTCATTCTCTTCTTCTCAACTCTCTATATTATTTTAAATCTCCCCTTCTGGATGTCCTTCCACATCTCTCATTCTTAATGTCCTTCATAATGAATGCTCAATCTCTTCTTCTCATTGTCCTCATTTTTATTCTAGTTTTCTCCTTGATCTCTTCTTCTAATTTTCCTTCTCTATATTATTCTAGTTTTCTCTTTCTCAATCTCTTCTTATCAATGTCCTCCTTGATTTCCCATTGTCAATATCCTTTTTGTTGAATTCTCGATCGCTTATTCTCAATATCATTCTCAATATTCTACTCATTCTCCCCCTCTCAATGTCTTTCCTGATAAATTCCCATTCCCTTCTTCTCAATGTCCATTTTGATATTCTTCTCATTCTACCCTTCATTATCCCCTCTACCCCATGTCCTTCTCAGTCTCCCATTGTTGATGTATTCCCAATGAATTCCCAATCTCTTCCTCACAATGCCCTCGATATTCTTCTAGCTCTCCACCTCTTGATCTTCCATTCTCGATGTCCTTCCCTGATCTCCCAATCTTGATGTAATTCCTGATGAATTTGTGATCTCTTCTTCTCGATGTCCTTCTCAATATTCCTCTTGTTCTCATCTTCTCAATCTCCCCTTCTGGATGTCTGTTTTCATATTCTTCTCTTTCTACCCTTCTCGATCTCCCCTTCATGCTATATATCTTCCTGATCTATCCTTCTTCATGTCCTTTCTAATGATTTCTTGATCACTTTTACTCAATTTCCTTCTAGATATTCTTCTTGATCTCCCATTTTAAATTCTTCCTTCTCAATGTTCTTCCCAATCTCCTCTTCTCGATGTCATTCCCAATAATTTCTTGATCTATTCTTCTCATTGTCCTACTCAATATTGTTTTTGTTCTCCCCTTCTCAATCTCTCCTTCTCAATGTCATTCCCAATGAATTTTTGATCTCTTCTTCTTTATTTTCTTCTTGATATTCTTTTTGTTCTTCTCTTCGTGAACTCCTCTTCTCAAAAAGTGTCTAGAACTTCTCTTCTTGATGTCCTTCCTGATTAATTCTCAATATCTTCTTCTTGATGTCCTTTTCAATAATCTTCTTTTATTCCCCTTCTCGATCTCTCCTGGATGCCCTTCCTGATTTCCAATTCTGGATTTTTTTCCCCATGAATTTTTGATCTCTTCTTCTCGATGACCTTCTTGATATTCTTTTCATTCTCCCCCTCTCATTCTCACCTTCTTAATGTCCTTCATGATAGTCTTCTCATTCTTTCCTTCTCCATCTCCCATTTTCAATGTCCTTCCCAATCTACCCTTCTCAATGTCCGTCCCAATGAATTCTTGATCTCTTTTTCTCGATGTCCTTCTCAATATTCTTCTCATTCTCCCTTCTCGATCTTCTGTTCTTGATGTTCTTTCCAATCTCACCTTCTAGATGTCCATCTCATAGAATTTTTGATCATTTCCTCTTGATGGCCTTCTCAATGTTCTTCTTGTTCTCCCATTCACAATCTCTTCTTCTCAATGTCTTTCCTGATCTCATGTTCTTGATATCCTTCCCCATGAATTCTCGATGTGCTTATCAATCTCCAAATGTCGATGTCCTTTCCAATGAATTCTCGATTTCTTCTTTTCAATGTCCTTCTTGATATTCCTCTCTTTCTACCCTTCTTGACTTCACCTTCTCAATGTCTTTCCCGATCTCCCCTTCTCAATATCCTCCTTGATAAATTCTTGATCTCCTTGTCTCGATGGCCTTCTATTTTTCTTCTCTTTCTCCCCTTCTAGATCTCTAATTCTTGATGTCCTTCCCAATCTCCCATTCTGGATGTCCTTCCCGTTGAATTTGTAATCTTTAATTCTCAATGTCATTTTCAATATATTGCTCATTCTCTCCTTCTACATCTCCCCTTCTCGATATTCTTGTTTTCTCCTTCTCAATCTTCCCTTCTTGATGTCCTTTTGAGAAAATTTTGATCTTTTCTTCTTCATATTTTTCTCTTTCTCTGCTTCTCAGTCTCCCCTTCTCGTTATCATTTCCAATCTCCCCTTCTCGATGACCTTCCCAATGAATTCTTAATCTCTTCTTTTCATTGTGCTTCTTAATATTCTTCTCATTCTACCCTTCTCAATTTCCCTTCAGGATGTCCTTCTCAATATTCTGTTTGATCTCCCCTTCTCGATTTCCTCCCTGTTCTCCCCTTCTCAATGTTGTTCATGATGAATTCTCGATCTCTTCTTATTGATGTCTTTCTTGATATTCTTCTCTTTCTCCCCTTCTTGATCTCCCCTTTTCGATGTCTTTCTCGATATTTTTCTCATTTTTCCCTTCTCAATCTCCAATTCTCCATGTCCTTCCTAATCTCCCCTTCTTTTTGTCCTTCCTGATAAATTCATGTCTCTTCTTCTAGATGACCTTCTCTATATTCTTCTCAGTCTACTCTTCTCAATCTCCCTTTTTTGATGTCCTTCATGATCTATCCTCCTTGATGTCCATCTCAGAATTCTCAATTACTTCTTCTTGCCCAGTCTTGATCTCCTCTTCTCGTTATCCATCTCAATCTCTGATTCTTGATGTCCCCCCAATGTATTCTTGATTTCTTCTTCTTGATGTCCTTCTCAATAATCTTCTCATTCTCTCCTTGGAGATCTCCCTTTCTTGATATCTTCCCGAAAAATTACCAGTCTCTTCTTGATTTCCTTATTGATTTTCTTCTCATTCTCCATTTCTCAATCTCCCCTTCTCAATGTGCTTATGATCTCCCCATCTCGATGTCATTCCCGATGAATTTTGATCTCTTCTTCTCCTTGTCCTTCTTGATATTCTTCTCATTCTCCCCTACTCAATATCTTTTTCATTATTCTCATGCTACCCTTCTTAATCTCCCCTTCTCGATAGTCCTTCCTGATTTATCCTTCTCCATGTCCTTTCTAAGGAATTCTCAATCACATTTTCTCGATGTCTTTCTTGAAATTCTTCTCAGTCTCTGCTTTTCAATCTCCCTTCCCAATGAATTCTTGATCTCTTCTTCTCGATGTCCTTCTTGATATTCTTCTAGTTCTCCCCTCCATGATGTCCTTTTTGGTATTCTTCTCACTCTACTCTCTGTGATCTCCCCTTCTTGATGTCCTTCCTGTTCTATTCTTCTCAATGTTCTTTCTAATGATTTCTCGATCAATTTTCTCGATATCCTTCTCGATAACCTTCTTGATCTCCCCTTTTCAATCTCCCCTTCTTGAAGTCCTTCCTGATCTCCCCTTCTTGATTTTCTTCCCAATGAATCCTCAATCTCTTCTTCTCGTTGTCTGTATTGATATTCTACTAGTTCTCCCCTTCTCAATCTCTTCTTCAAGATGTAATTCTCGATCTCCCATTGTCAATATCCTTCCTGATGAACACTCAAACTCTTCTCGATTTCCTTCTCATTCTCTCCATCTTGATCTCCCTTTCTCTATGTCTTTCCCTAAATTCTCCATCACTTTTTCTCCATTTTCTTCTTGATATCCTTATCGTTCTGTCCTTCTCAATCTCCCATACATGATGTGCTTCCCAATTGCTCCTTCACAATGTCTGCAAGGAGCCGTTTCTTGGCGGTGGATGGGTCCTCCAGAGGGTGTAAGGAGTCAGTGAGAGAAGAAAGTGAGACAGACCATGGTTGTCGGGAAAATCTTCTTACCTGACTGACTAACAGACAGAGTGTTTCTTTACTTATGCAGAATTTAGTTAGCAGGGATACAGTCATGCTGTTCCAAAACATAGATTGTATCATTTTTGTTTTTGGACATGTGTTTCACTTTCTTTTGTTTATCTTTTACCCATCATTAATAAAGTATGAAAAAACAGAGTTATCATTTTTAGTCTTTTCCCTCAAGTTTTGACATCATTAATAAACAGAGTTATTGTTCTTAATCATTAACCCCATAACCCAGTTTTTGAGAGACTAGAGGATTATGACACCCTGTGCTGGGATGGGTTGTTTTATTTGCTCCAGAGACATTAGACCAAAACAAAGTCTTCAATTAACCCTGGGCATTTTGTCATGTCTCAAGCAGGGTATCATTAACTCTTAATGTTCAGTGTGCCCAGGAAAAAGAATCAGGCTGAAGCTGCTGCAGTTATTATTCAAATTCTGACATAATACAATCAGTATTCACATTTATATATTTATAGAATTGGTCTAAATATCTAATCCTGGCATTCTGTTGTTCCTTGGTTATGTCATTATAGTGGCTCTGCCTGAGCTAACTTCTAAGAGAGTGAGGTCCTGACATCTCATATTTTTATTGTGTTGCCACTCTATATTGTACTTATCAGTATGTCTCTATGTAGGGCAACGTTGTATGTCACGATATTGTCTGAGTGTACAGTGAGAAGGTTATTATAATCTGAACTGTGGCCAGCTCCTCTAGCCCACCAGATCTTGCTGACTTTTTTGAATTTACTATGTTTTAAATATCTTGATCCAGAGTGAGTATAGGGACAAAAGTTTCATGAATATCTCATAGCCTCATGAAGAGACCTCTGACTTCTTCTCTATGTTTCACAACCTCCAAGGCATAAGGAAGGCCTTCAAGTAGATAAGGATATCTCCCTAAGAGTGTGGGGGTAGATAGTATGTTCAGGACTTTCCTGGGTAAGCTTAAAAGCAGGATTTTGGAGAGAAGGCATAAATAATTTATAAGGAATTTTCCATCAATCCAACATCCCTAAATTGTACAAATATTAAAAGTACCCCAATTATGTAACAGGTGGAGATGAAAACCAAAGGTGGCATGGCAGCCATCATGTGGCTCAGCTTTGCTGGCTCTTTGTCAAGCTGCTGTGCTGGCTTTATGACTTCTGCCATTCCATTATATATGCCTGTGCCAGATGTCCTTCCCGATTTCTCGATATCTTCTTCTCAACATCTTTCTTGATATTCTTCTAATTCTCCCTTCTCGATCTCCCATCTTGATGTAATTCCCAATCTCCCATTCTAGGTGAACTTCCTAATGAATTCTCAATCTCTTCTTGTCAATGTCCTTCTCCATGTACTTCTCATTCTCTCCTTCTTGATCTCCCCTTTTTGATGTCCTTTTCAATATTCTTCTCAATCTCCCCTGTTCAATCTCCCCTTCTTGATGTTGTTTCTGATGAATTCTCTATCTCTTTTTCATGATGTACTTCTTGATATTCTAATCTTTCTACCCTTCTCAATGTCCATCTCAATCTCCTCCTATGAATTTCTCAATAACTTCTCAATCACTTCTTCTCAATATACTTCTTGATATTCTTCTTGGTCACCCATTCTCCATCTGCCCTTGACGATGTCGTTCAGGATTCCCCTTCTCGATGTCCTTCCAGATGAATTCTTGATCTCTTCTTCTCAATGTCCTTCTGGATATTCTACTCATTCTACTCTTCTTGATCTCCTCTTCTAGATGTCCCGCTCGATATTCTTCTCATTCTCCATTTCTCAATCTCCTCTTCTTGTTTTCCTTCCCGAACTTCAAAACTTGATGTCCTCCACACTGAATTATCAATCTCTTCTTCTCGGTATCCTTCTTGATATTCTTCTCATTCTACCCTTATCCATATACCCTTCTCGATGTCCTCCCTGATCGATCCTTCTCAATGTTCTTTGAATGAATTCATGATCACTTCTTCTTGATGTCCTTCTTAATATTCTTCTTGATGTCCTTGTCGTGGTCTTTCCTGATCTCCCCTTCTTGATGTTTTTCCCAATTAATTCTCAATCAATTCTTCTCGATGTCTTTTGCGAAATTCTTCTCATTCTCCCACTAATGATTTTTTTTTAAGTCCTTCTTTGTCTCCTACTGACGATGTCTTTCCAGATGAATTCTCAATCTCTCCTTGTAGTAGTCCTTCTTCATATCCTTATCAATCTAATCTTCTCAATTTCCCCTTATTGATGGCCTTTCTGAACTATGCTTCGTGATGTCCATCTCATAAATTCTTGATCACATCTTTTCGATAACGTTCTCAGCATTCTTCATGTTCTCCCTTTGTCGATCAAGACTTTTGAATTTCCTTTTCAATCTCACTGCTGTGGATATCATCTGTATAAATAAAACACTGATTGACCAGTGGCCAGGCAGGAAGTATAGGCAAGACAAGGAGAGCGGAGAATTCTGGGAAGTGGAAGGCTGAGTGAAGGAGTCACTGCCAGCCGCCGCCATGACAAGCAGCATGTGAAGATGCCGGTAAGCCACGAGCCATGTGGCAAGGTATAGATTTATGGAAATGGATTAAATTAAGCTATAAGAACAGATGGCAAGAAGCTTGCCATGGCCATACAGTTTGAAAACAATATAAGTCTCTGTATTTACTTGGTTATTTAGTATCAACAGTAGAGACTATGACACATACCATGTATAGCCCAACATCAGTTTTTCAAATGCAATTCCCTAATCTCTCAACTTGTGAAAGTCACATTTTAGGCTTTCCTGACTCCATGTTGTATACTATAGGGCTTCATCTATTTTGTTGTCTGAGGCAGTGTCTCTCTATGTAGCTCTGGCTGTCCTGGAACTCACTATGTGTAGATCAGGCTAGTCTTGAACTCAAGAGATCCACATGCCTCTACCTCCTGAGTGCTGGGATTTGTAGATGTAACCAACCATCTTATTAAATAAGAAACACAGAGCCAATGTAAAGATAAAAGCCCAAGAGGTCAGAGCTAAGAGCCTTACCCTTTCTGCTTCAGCGATCCTCTTCAGCCAAGAGAGAAACTTACTTCCTGAGTGTTTGTCTTTATATAGACTTTCTGTTCTGCCTTCTCATTGGTTGTAAACCCAACCACATGACTGCCTCTTCACTGCCTGTTGGTACAGACCTCCAGATCTTCTATGATTAGTATTGAGATTAAAGGCGTGTGTCTCCAATGCTGGTGGTATCCTTGACCACATAGAAATCTACCTAGCTCTGCCTACCAAGTGCTGGGATTAAAGGCATGTGCCAGGAACGCCCAGCTCTGCTATGGCTTGCTATTAGCTCTGACCCTCAGGCAACTTTATTTATTAACATACAAATAAAATCACATTTTAGTACAAATAAAATATCACCATAGGGACTATACCAGGTTTTCAGTAGATTAAGCTGCTGTGAGCTGATTCCATCGAGTACAACTCAGTTTGGTTTATATGAGGGGCTCACATGAATTTGAAGCTTTGGATTTAGGAGTTATTCCTGAGACCCTGGAGGAGTTTCAAGGACCCTCACTGTAGGCTGCAAGGGCATGCACTCAGTTCTTAATTGTACTCTCCTTTCTGACATGTTCAGTCTCAGAGAAGTATACGCTGGCTGCAGGCCTCATTTTCCCCTGTGCATGCCTCCACAGTGATTCCTAATATTGGGAAGTGAGAGAGAGAAAGGAGTGCAAGCAAATACTGAAGTTTGGCTGTGTTGCTTGTGTCCTAACACCTAGCTGGAAGGAAGAGACCTACCTCCCCTTCAGGCCACAGCAGACTTGGAGCGAGGTTAGCCTAGATCTGTGAAGAAGAGAGCCCCTCAGCACAGCTGCTTGCAACAGTTTAAAAGGCACATGCTTTGTTAAAGGCGGAAATACCTTTAGCTTCTAATGTCTCTTCTGTTCTTTAATGTGCAACAAGTAGCTTAAACTATAAAAAGCAGTATAGAAGAATATGCAAAAGCAATGTACAAGAAAAATATGCAGATGCAGCAAACTGCAGGTTAGACCAAGAGTAGATATTGCTATCAGAAGCAGGAAACTGCAGGCTAGACCAGGAGAGGACAGAGCTGTGGACATCCTAGCTGCCTGAACTGGAAGAAAAGACCCATAAGATACTATGACAGACACATCAAACAGTTTAGAGGAAAGGACTCAATAAGTGACCAAATGATCGCAATAAGAGCCATAAAGACCATGCTCATGGTTCTCACTGGCATCTTCATGTATAAAGTAAGCACACGGATAATTACTGAACATCAATCCACCTCAAGGTCACAGACACACTTCCTACTTAGTTGTCTAGCAAAAAATTACATATGAGATGACCTTAGCAGCTGATGTGTACTAGGCAAGTGTTCTGCCACTGAGCCCAATCCCTACCCTTCTTTTTGCATTTTATTTTGAGCCCAGGGTAGGGTGCCCAGGCTAGCCTTGAAATTGAGATCTCCCTGCCTCAGCCTCTCAAGTAGGTGGGATAACAAGTTTGCACCACTAGGCCCAGCAACACTCATCTTCTGCCAGCTGAGATCTTTCCCTGAAGGCGGGGTTGGAGAAGAACTGACCATCAAAGCTGCAGGGGGTCTTCAGAATGATACTATAGTTTCTCACTAGAAGTCAGTGTAGGATCAGTAATTAAACAGGGCTGGCACCTTCTTCCTGCGTAAGGGAGTGATTTCCATCCATCCCTGTTAAAAGTCAGGATTACCCACTACTTCTGGGGATCACAGCTGGTTCTTGTAAGAAGGAGCTGGGGACATTCAGGATCAGAGTTATTTGTCTGTAAACACTGTAGCTGGATTTTGATTTAATATCTCAACAGAGCCAGGGGGTTTCCATGAGACAGAGGTTAAAGGGAGAGAGAAAGAAGAGGTGTGGTTGCAGATGGCATTCCTGAATTGGTGGCTGCTGAAGAGGGTGGGAAGGCAGGAGGCCGTCCATCCCAGAGGACAGGATGCACAGGTAGATTTTAGTGAGTCCAATACAGGGCTGCTCTGATGAATGCAAGGGGTTTGACTTGTCACTCAAAATTTATGTCTATTATTTATTTATTTTTGAAGGTGCTCTTTCTGCTTTTTCCATAAAAGGATTTTCTGCCCAGTGACCTTGTTATGGTTTTGGAAGGACGTACGTATCTGCAGAGTGTGTGTGCATTGAACAGCATTTATGTGTCCACCCTTGTGCATTGTATATGATCACGAGCTCACAAATTTAAGGTGCCAGTGTCATTTTCCTGTATCAGGTAGAAATCAGACAGGGAGCTGAAGTCACTTAGGGAAATTGTTACTAATTGTGATTATTGATCTGTTTTGGCACTTAGCGTGTGTATGATGACATTTATTGGTGCTATCTCATTGGGATTTCAGTTTTCCCTCTTCATCAATACGGGAGAAAAGTTCTTGTGAGAGGGGCTTAAAGCAGGTGGGATGGCAGGGTACCACAGTGCTGAGGTGTGTATGTGGGGTGCAGACAGCATTTGTCAAGGAGTGCAGCAATGACTGAGCAGCTGGTCCATGCTTCCTAAGTGGTGTGATTCCAGGAATCACCGTAACATGCCATATCCCCTGTCACTGTCAGTGGATGTAGAGTATCAAGCAAGCTATTGTCCCAGGGAACTGCAGGGCCCTAGATCCCAACAGTAGAGAGGAGAGTCCTTCCATCAGCAGAGGTTACCAGCTTTCTTAAGGTTCATATTCTGGAATGCAAATGCCCCTGGAGAGGGTAATAAGTCAACCCTGCCATCTCCAAAGGTACATCTGTAGCCTGTGTCTCTGAAAGAGTCATGATTTGAAGGGGAGCAAGGGAGCAGGTAGAGGTCAAAATTGGAGGTGGGCTGGTTTGAGCATCAGACTACATACACTGGTTCCATTTTCCTTCCTAACAACAATAAGATTCCATCTGACTAGTACAGATCCTCTGGGATCTTACTTATCTCTGGTGGATGTAACTAGGGACAAGTAGCTTGTTTCTTTTCATTATCCCCTGGACCCACCCACTTAGGATCCCTATAAAGGGTTTCAGGAAGGCCGTACTTGAGGGGACACAGTGTGAGGAGCTCACTCTTGCTTGCCACTTCCCTGAACTGACCTCTTTGCTTTGCCTGGCTGAAACAGGCCTGCTAAGTTCTGTCTGTTCTAAGCTGAGTTATGTCTGTCCCAAGCACTGTACTTGTTAAAGTGTTCCCCCTTTCTCAATTATGCCAGCACCATTTTTGAAGATGCTTTCTTTTTCCCATTGTATAGTTTTGGCTTCTTTGTCAAAAATCAGGTGCTCATAGGTGTGTGGATTAATGTCAGGGTCTTCAATTCGATTTCATTGGTCCACATGTCGGTTTTTTATACCAATACTAAGATGTTTTTATTACTGTAGCTCTCTATAGTAGAGCTTGGAGTCAGGGATGGTGATGCTTTCAGAGGTTGCTTTATTTTACAGGATTCTTTTAGCTATCCTGGGGTTGTTGTTTTTCTATATAAAGTTGAGTATTGTTCTTTCCAGGTCTATGAAGAATTGTGTTGGGATTTTGATGGTGATTGCATTGAATCTGTAGATTGCTTTTGGTAAGATTGCCATTTTTACTATGTTAATCCTACCTGTCCATGAGCATGGAAGATCTTTCCATTTTCTGAGATCTTCTTCAATTTCTTTCTTCAGAGACTTAAAGTTCCTATCATACAGGTCCTTCACTTGCTTAGTTAGAGTTACCCCAAGGTATTTTATATTATTTGTGGCTATTGTAAAGGGTGATGTTTCTCTGATTTCTTCCTCAGACCATTTATCATTTGTATATAGGAGGGCTACTGATTTTTTTGAGTTAATCTTGTATCCTGCCACATTGCTGAAGATGTTTATCAGTTGTAGGAGTTTCCTAGTAGAATTTTTGGGGTCACTTTCAAGCAGAGTTGAAAGAGATGTCGCCACGGTCTCAGAAAAGAACAGTTCTTTAGTTCTGAGCAAGCTCCCCCTTCAGGCTACCTTATATTTACTGTCATTTTATCTGCAGATAAAAAACGTTTGACTTCTTCCTTTCCAATCTGTACCCCTTGATCTCCTTTTCTTGTCTTATTGCTCTGGCTATAACTTCGAGTACTCTATTGAATAGATATGGGGAGAGGGGACAGCCTTGTCTTGTTCCTGATTTTAGTGGAATTGCTTTGTGTTTCTCTCCATTTATTTTGATGTTGGCTGTTGGCTTGCTGTAAATTGCCTTTATTATGTTTAGGTATGTTCCTTGTATCCCTGATCTCTCCAAGACCTTTATTATGAAGGAATATTGGATTGTGTCGAAGGCTTTTTCAACATCTAATGAGATGATCATGTGTTTTTTTCCCTTCAGTTTGTTTATATGGTATATTACATTGACAGATTTTTGTATGTTGAACCATCCCTGCATCTCTGAGATGAAGTCTACTTGATCATGATGGATGATTTTTTGATGTCTTCTTGGATTCGGTTTGTCTGTATTTTATTGAGTATTTTTGCATCAATGTTCATGAGGGAGATTGGTGTATAATTCTCTTTCTTTGTTGCATCTTTGTGTAGTTTGTGTTATCAGGGTGACTGTAGCCTCATTAAAAGAGTTTGGTAATGTTCCTTCTGTTTCTGTTGTGTGGAACAATTTGAAGAATATTGGAGTTAACTCTTCTTTGAAATTCTGGTAGAATTCTTTGCTGAAACCATCTGGCCCTTGGCCTTTTTTTTTTGGTTGGGAGACTTTTAATAGCTGCTTCTGTTTCCTTATGGGTTATAGGTCCATTTAAATTATTTATCTGGTCTTGAATTAATTTTAATATATGGAATGATCCATTTCTTTTAGATGTTTCAATTTTGTGGAGTACAGGTTTTTGAAGTATGACCTGGTGATTCTCTAGATTTCCTCATTGTCTATTCTTTTCATTTATGATTTTGTTAATTTGAATATTCTCTCTCTGATTTTTGATTAGTTTGGATAATGGTTTGTCTGTCTATTTAATTTTCTCAAAGAACCAACTATTTGTTTCATTGATTCTTTGTAATGTTCTCTTTGTTTCTATTTTATTGATTTCAGCGCTCTATTTGATTATTTCCTGGCATCTATTCCTTCTGGATGAGTTTGCTTCTTTTGTTCTAGAGCTTTCAGTTGTGCTGTTAAGTCTCGAGTGTGAGATTTCTCCAACTTCCTTATGTAGGCATTTAGTGCTATGAATTTTCCTCTTAGTACTGCTTTCATAGTGTCCTATAAGCTTGGGTATGTTGTAACTCTTTTTCATTGAATTCTAGGAAGTTTTTAATTTTTTTATTTCCTCCTTGATCCAGTAGTGATTAAGTTGAGCATTATTCAGTTTCCATGAGTTTATAGGCTTTCTGCAATTTGTGTTGTTGTTGAAATCTAATTTTAAGGCATGGTGATCCGATAAGATACAGGAAGTTATTCCAATTTTTTTGTATATATTGAGATTTGCTTCGTGACTGAATATGTGGTCAATTTTAGAGAAATTTCCATGGGGTGCTTTATTCTTAGATTGGTTTTTCATGGTGTCCCAGATTTCCTGATTATTTTGTGTTATGACTTTGTTGACTTTAATGTTTTCTTTGACTGACAAATCTACTTCCTCTATGTATCTTCAATGCCAGAGATTCTCTCTTTCATCTCTTGCGTTCTGTTGGTTATGCTTGCATTTGTAGTTCCTGTTTGTTTACTCAGATTTTCCATTTCCAGTTTTCCTTTGGTTTGTGTCTCCTTTATTGCCTCTATTTCAGTTTTTAAGTCTTGAACTGTTTTCATCACATGTTTGATTCCTTTTTTTGGTTTTCTTGGCTTTTTTTAAAAAGGGATATTGATTTCTTCTAATTTTTTGTCTTTTCTTGATTTCTTTTAGGGATTTTTTTTCATTTCCTCTTTAAAGGCCTCTATCACCTTCTTAAAGTCATTTTTAAGGCCATTTTCTTCTGCTCCTTCTATGTTGGGATATTCAGGTGTTGCTGATTTAGAACTACTAGTTTCTGGTGGTGCCATACTGCTCTTTATGTTGTTGAATGTAATCTTGCACTGGCGTCTACCTATCTCTTTCTCCAATTAGTGCAAATGGTGTCTGTGTCTCAGGGAGCCACTCTTGGTCCAGTTGGCACTCTTGCTCCAATATGAGCTCTTAGTCCAATCGGAGCTCTTATTCCAATGGGAGCTGTTGGTCCACTTGGGGCTCTTGGAGTCTATGTCTCAGGGAGCAGCTGTAGTCTCAGAGGATGGGGGGGTTTGTGGGGTGGAGTGGGGTTTATAGGTTACAGGGTCCAGGAGTCTTGTGCCCTGCCCTAGTGTCCCCACTCCCCCTAACCACTGCTGCCTCAATAAATCTGCTCTTTTGCTATCTGCACCTGAGCTCCTGGAGATGACTTTTGGTCACAGACCGGTGCCCAGAGGGAGACAGAAGCCAGAGACCAACATGCTGTCTCCCCAAATCAGTAGGGTAACATAAAATGAAGCAGGGACAATTCCTCTCTAAGGTTTAGACCATCAGTGAGGAAGCAGGCTGGACAGTAGTCCCCAGAGATGGCCATGGGTCCAGCAGCCTGTGACCACGGACCTTGACTTCCCAAGTGCAGGGGAGTTGGGCAGCAGATAGGACTGGTTATTACCAGTCTCCCTCAGGAACAATGGACTTGATGGGTGGCTGGATGAAGTCACAGGGTCCTTTAAAGCAGGAGGCCAGCCCAGGGGAGCCCATTTAGAATTTCTGACCCCCACAGGGACAGCTAGTGTGCGAGATCTGAAGCTGTGAGGAGGGCAGGAAACTGGCACAGCTGCTGCCATTTTCTCAGGTGTGCTGGGCCGCCTGAGAAGGAGCAGTTGGACTGAGCCCTGCAGGAGGTGAGGAACAGACTGAAGGGCTGTTGAAGGATTATTTTCCTAGGGCACCAGACTGGAGCAAAAGAGAAGTGCCTCCATCAGTCGCCAGCCAGACATCCTCAAGAGGCTGTGAAACTCGAGGGGCCCCAGAATTGGAAGTTGCTGATGTACCCAGAATGCGTGGCCCTGCTGTCACCACCACAGTTATTTGGCGAGGTGTTGACAGACAGACCTATCTGGGACAGAGTGGAAGGAGGACTGGAGCCAGGAGGAGCCCTGAAGAAACAGTGGAGGTGATGGCATGAGCCCCAAGAGGGGAAGGAGGGGGCCAGGATCTGGCCCTGAGCCCTAGGGCCTGTAGGAAACAAGGGGAGAGATTGTCCTCAGCTGAAGAGACAGGCCTGGGTAACAGGGACCCAGGAGAGACTATGGGTGAGGAGGGGCCCAGATTGGGGTATGAACACCTCGCCTTGGCCAGAATCTACACTGGTAGTGAATTCATCTGGAGTTGAAGGCCACATCCTGGCACCATGCTAGTAAAAGGCAGGGGCTCAAGCTGCTGCCATCTGGTTCTCAAGACTTCTGAGGTCAAAGGGCAAGTTGCAAAGTAAAAACCAAGGCAGAATGTGGAGGACACATACTGGATTGCCAGAGCACTCAGCCCTGGAGCCTGGGACGTTTGCTGCCTCCTGAGCCCAAATTGGTCTCAAACTTGCCATGATCCTCCTGTCTCAGGTACCCATGTGCTGGAATTACAGGTGTAAGCCACCACACACCACTACCCCATCTCTTCCCATGGCTCTGAAGTCCCTCTGGATCTCTGGGCTGCTTACCTTCTCTATGCCTCCATCTCCCCACTTCCTGCACACCCCTTCCCCACCTGCCGCCTGTCCAGTCCTGGTTAGGGGACAGCTGCCAGGACTCCCTGAGTGTTTCTATTCTTGGCCTGTGACACCCCAGGTGCACCCTCAGCTGTGACCAAATACGGTCCTAAATGAGGAGCCTGTGGAGGGAAGGGTGCAGGCCTGCACTGATTCAATGCCTTCTGTTTGCCCTTAGTGCTGACTTGGTGCCCCACTGACACCTCACTTCTGAGGAGAGCACCTTGGCCCTAACATGCCTGACAGGCCTGTCCTGAAGCTGGTGGGTTCCCTGACGCCCATGGGTGTGGGGCTCCGTGCTGACCTCCAGGGGCCTGAGGCACAGTCCATGGGGGAGGTTTGGAGGTATGACCAACTGTGCAGCTGTTACTGGCTGTGCTGACAGCTGAGGCTCAATTTAGCTGCAAGGCCAGGGTCTGGCCAGATAAGGTGTGGATAGGAACAGGACCCGCACCTTGGTGCCCCTTAAATTGCAGGGCTTGAGGACACAGACACTAAGGCCAGGTGAGAGGTCCTGCTGCCGTGGTGGCCCACAAGGCCCCCGGTGTCTCTCCACCTGTCCGCTTGCCTCTCCTGACTGGGCCCCTTCTACCTTCCAAGGCCTCCAGCCTCATCCTTCTATACCTCTCTCTGCCTGTGTCTGCCCCCCCACTTCATCTCTGTCTCTGTCTCTGCTTCCCTCTCCTGTCTTCTCTCTTCTCTCCTCTCTCTCTCTCTCTCTCTCTCTCTCTCTCTCTCTCTCTCTCTCTCTCTCCCTCTCCCTCCCTCCCTCCATCCCTGTGCCTGATTTTCCCTGTCTCCCTCCCTCCCTCTCTCTGTGCTTCTGTGTCTCTCTATCTCTCTCTCTGATTTTCTATCTCCCTTCATCTCTGCCTCTCAACCCAATACTGCCTCTATCTCTGATGTTCCCATATGTGTCTGTCTCTCTCTTGACCTGATTTTCCCTCTCTCTGTATTTCTCTTTCCATGTCTGTCTTTGTCTTTCTCATCTTTGCCTTTCTCTCTCTCTCTCTCCATCTCTCTGCCTCTCTCTGATTCTCCCTCTCTATCTCTGCCTTCTTGTTCCCTACCCATTCCTTCCCATCTCCTATTTTCAGGTCTCTCTTTGCTGGGGCCCAGGCCCTGTGTTCTTTCCTGAATAAAGCTGGCTTGTGCTGGCTCCCTCTTCTCTGCCTCCTTCTTTCCTCCCCCTCTGTCCCCACCCATGCCCAGTCCAGGTCCTAGGTGAGGGGCTCAGTCCCTGCAGCAGGGTCATTCCCTCCTGCCCCACAACAGGACAGAGGGGTGGAGAGCAGGGACTCAAGACAAGAGAGGCAGGAAGGAAGGTCAGCCCAGATAGGGAACAGTGGGTCATGGGATGCAGAGGCCAGGCAGCACCCCATACCTGGCAGACCAGGCTCCCCTCCCCCTTGGACCAGGCCATGCCAGAGCCAAGACAATGCATCCATGTCTCCTGCCCTGACAGCTGGGGGCTCCTGCCTCCAGCTCCTTCAGAGAAGCCAGTGGCTTTCTGCTCTGCCCTAGGCAGGGGAGTGACCCTGAGGACCAGGCCTGGGGCATCTGCCATCTCCAGTCTTCTGTCTCTGTCTGAGCCCTAGGGTCCTTCTGGCCCCCCTGGTGTTTGTCCACCCTTTCTACCTTCTGCCTCTGCACTTTCTGCTCAGCTCTGTTGTCCCTCCACTATGTCCTCTCTCCCAACCAGTGGGTCTGGCCCCTCCCCACTAGGAATCTTGTGAGCACCTGCTGTGTATGAGGTCCCAGACTCTGGGCTCCTTTCCCTCCTGCACCCCCACCCATTGTCATCTCTTATTCGTCTCCCCCTTTCTGCCCTCATATACCAGGCACTTCACTCACCCTCTCTTATCTCTTTACACCCTCCCCTCCCCCCTCCTGCTTTTCTGCCTGGAGAATATGGGCATTTATTGGGCACCAGCAGTATGCTAAGCTTTTTATAAACACTTCCTTCCCTTTCCCTTCCTCCCTTCTGTCCTTTGCTTCCTACTGGCTCCCCCCCACACACCCCAGGAAAAGGAAGGGGCACTAATTGAACACTGACTGTGTACCAAGCAATCCACACCTATGCCTCTCTTGGCTCTCTGTCTCCTCTTCTGCAGGGGAAGCTACAACTATTCCAGAAAGAGGGATGGGGTGCCCTTTGGGAATACAGCTAGGGTAAGAATGGACCAGCACTCATCTCCAGGAACAAATGTAGAAAGTAAGGCTGATGGGAAGAGGGTGCACCCCCTACAGCTGGCCTGGGTCTCCTACTCCCTTCTTTCTTCCTCCCAATGTGATTCCCACTCTGTGTCTCACACTCCCTGTCACATGCCATCTTTCTCTGACCTCTTCCCATCTCTGCCCACATGATATGGCTCCACAAACCTCCTCACATACAATGCAGTACCTGATGCTTGGGCACTCCCATCATCACCCAACTCAGGTGCTGCAGCCTCCTCCCAGGCCAGCCATCCATTTCCTTTTCCTCCTCTTCCTCCATTTCTTTGTCCTCTGCCTTCCCCTCCTCCTCCTCCTCTTCCTCCTCCTCCTCCTCCAAATTCTTCCTCTTCTTCTCTAGCTTTCTCTTCTACCTCTCCATTTCCTTCTCCCCCTGTACTTCCATTTCCTTTCCTTCCTCCTTCTCTTCCTCCTCCATCTCCTCTATTGCCTTTTCTCCTCCTATTTCCTCCTCCTCCCCTAATTCTCTTCCTCCTGCCACCTTGTCCTCTTCTGCTCCTTTTCCTCCTCCATCTTCTCTTCCTGCATCTCCTCCATCTCTTCCTTGTCTCCCTCCATCTCATCTCTCCCCTTCTTTTTCTCATTCCCTCCCTCCATTTTCTCATGTCCCTTCCTTCTTCTTCCTCATGCTTCTCCTACTCCATCTCCTTCTACTCCCTTTTCCTCTCTTCCTCTTTTATGTCTCTTCCTCTGCCTCCAGCACCTTCTCCTTCATCTACTTTTCCTCCTATTCCTCTTCCTTCTCCATCTCTTCCTCTTTCATCTTCTGATGTTCCTCATCCTTCTTTCTCTCCTTCCATCTCCTCCTCCTCCTCCATGGCCTCCTTCTCTTCCCTTTCCTCCTAATCTTTCTCAGCGTCATCCTGGTACTCCTCCATCTCCTTCACCTCCTCCTTTTCCACCTCTTCTTTCTCTACCTCTTCCTCTTCTATCTTCTCCTCCTTTTCTCCTTACCTTTATCTCCTCCTTCATCTTCCCTGATTTCTTCTCCATTCCCTTCTACTTCTATTCATCCTAATCTTCCATATCCTCTTCTTCCATCTCCTCCACTATCTCTTCCTCCATCTCAATCTCCTCCTCTTCCTAGTCTTCCTCCTGTGTCTTTTTTGATCCTCTTCTTCTCCTCCATCTCCTGCTTCTTCTTCATCTCCTCCCAATCTTTATCCCCTTCCTCCTCCATCTTTTCTCTTTCTGCTCCTTTACTTTCCCCCTCTCCTCTTTCTACAGCTACTCCTTATTTTCTTCTTTCTCCTACATATTTTCTTATCCATCTCATCCTTCTCCTTCATCTCTTCATCTTCATCAGCTCCCCTTCTCCTCATCCTCCAACTCCCCCTCCAGTTACATCTCTTAATCCTCTGATTCCCAGTTTCCCACCCCTTAGTCTTCCATAGTCTCCCCTTCCTCCATCATTTCTTTCTCTTCCATCTCCTCCCTCTCTTCCTTCTCCTCTTTTTCCAACACCTCCTCATCATCTCATATACATCCTCTTCCTTTCTTCCTCCTCCTTCTCCACCTCATCTTCTACATCTATTTCCCCTTTTCCCTCTACTTGACCTTCATCTCCTTATCCTCCTCCGTTTTCTTCTCTTCCTCCATCTCCATATCCTCTTCCTATTTCTCTAATTCCTCTTCTTCCTCTGTTTTCTTCCTTCTCTTTTCTGCCTCCATATTCCTTTCTTCCTTCTCTGCTTCTAATCCCCTTCATCATCTCTTCTTCTTTACCCTCTGTTATTTCCTTCTAATCCTTTCTTTCTCTTCTTCCCTCCTCTCCTCTCCTCTTATTCTTCTTCCATCTTCTATCTTCCTCCATTTCCTTCTCTGCCTCCTCCTCCATAGCCTTCTCTTCCATCCCTTCCCTTTCTTCCATATCCTGTGTTGTCTCCTTTACTCTTCTGTCATTTCCTCCTTCTACCTCCTCTTTCTTTTCCTCCTAATTCTTTACCTCCTTCTCTCCTTTCCCTGACTCTCTTCCCTTTTACCTCTTCCTCTTCCTCCACATTCTTTCTTTCATCTTCCCCTTCTGTGGGAGCCCATAATTGACTTAGTTTTTTAGTTTAAATCTGAGGTCTATTCTGAGGCAATAGAGTTCAAGCTTGTTTGCTCCAAGGCTGTGAGAAAGTTCTGATTAGCCCACAGAGTCTCCTTAAAGTGCTGTGAAAAAGTTCTGATTAGCCCACAGAGTCTCCTTAAAGGGCTATGAGAAAGTTCTAATTAGCCCATAAGAGAAAACATACTATCTAGCTAGACACAAACTACTGATGCCTTCCAAAGATACATTAAGATAAAAAATAAAACTGCCTGTTCCTTAATACAAGACAAGATAGATAATGGTTAAATGCCTATACTATACATTGTTCTACATCTGTCCTTCAAAACTACATATAAGCTAACTATAAAATGAACTCGGGGCTGTTTGACAGTACTTTCCAACATTAACTGACAGACCTCTCAACTCTTTTCTGTCTTCTTCATTGTCTCTTCAATCCACATGCCTCTACACAGCTACCCAGCTTACTGTCAACAGGCCTGACACCCTTCTCTTCCATATTTTTCTTCTCCTCCTCATCTTCTTTCCCCTTCTCATGTTCTCTTTTCCTTTCCTCCATTTCCTAATCATTTGTTCTTCTCTTCCTTCCCCTTCCTTTTCTTCCATCACTTCCTCCTACACTTCTTTCTCCTGTCTCCCTTTCCCCTTTCTCCTATCTCTTCCTCTTCCCCTTCTCCCCCTGTTCCATCTCCTCCTGTTCCATCTCCTCCTGTTCTTCCTTTTCCTATTCTTCCTCCTCCTCCTCCTCCTCCTCCTCCTCCTCCTCCTCCTCCTCCTCCTCCAACTTCTTCCTCATCTTTATCCACCTTTCACATTTATCTCTTGCTCTTCCTTCTCCTATATGTCTTCTTCCTGTCTACTTCATCCTTATCAATCTCCTACTTACATTCCATCTCCTCCTTTTTCTTTATCTCCTATTTTTACATCCCTTATTTCTCCATCTACTCCTCTTATTTCTCCATCTACTCCTCTACTTTCTTCAATTTCCTCCTCCTGAATCTCCTCCTATCTCTTCCTCCTCTTCCATTGCCTCCTCCTCTCAATTCTGTTGCTTCCTGCTCCATCTTATCTTTCTCCAGCTCCTCCTCCATCTTCTCTCCCATTTCCTTCTCCTCCTCCATTTCCACTTGCTCCATTCCCTTATCATCTCTTGTTTTTTCCCATCTCCATCTCCTCCTTCTTTGCCACCTCTTCCTTTTCATCTCCTTCCTACTCTATCTTCTATCTTTCCTCTATTTCTTCCTCTTCTGTATCCTCTTTTAATTTCATGTCTCACCTGTTCCTTCATCTCTGTCTTCTATGTCTGCATCCCTCACCCCTTCCATCTCCTTTCTCTCATTTACCTTTCTCCTCTATCCCCTTTTCTTCATCCATCTCCTTCTCCTCCACCCCTTCCCTCTTATCTAACTCCATGATCTCCTCACTCCTGTCCTCCTCCATCTCCCTTTCCATTTTCATCTCCATCTTTTTCAACATCCTCCTTCATGCCTTCCTTTCCCTGCCCCTCCTCATCATTCTACTTTTCAATATCCTGTCTTTTCCTTTTTCATCTCCTTCTTACCCTCCTCTCTTGCACCTACTCCTCCATCACATCTCCTTTTCCTCCATCACCTTCTTCATCTCCCCCACAATCTCCCATCTGCATCTCTTCATTATATATTCCTCTGCTCCATCTTATTCCCCACTTCTTCATCTTGTCTTTCTACTCTTCCTCCTTCATATCTTTCTTACCTTGCTTCTTCCATCTCCTCCTCCATTTCCTTCCTCTCCTCTGACTTCCTTTTCTGCTTCCTCTCTTCCATATCCCACTCCTCCACCTCATCCTTTGTCTTTTCCTTCTTATTCACCTCACTCATTTCTTCTATCTTTCCTTTGCCTCATCTTCTCATCCTCCATCTTCTCTTGCTCTTTCATCTATCTTTTTCCTACTCCTTCTGTCTTCTCCTGCTGTTCCACCTTCTCTTTCTCCATCTTGTCTTTCTCCTCATCCTCAACTGTCTCTTACTATTCTATCCATCTCCACTTCTTTCTGTGATCCCTTCATCTCTTCCTCTTCCATCTCTTCCTCCTCCATTTCCTCTCCTTCATATCCTAACCCCCCGTATCTTCCTCTTGTATCTCTTCTTTGCTCATCTCCTCCATATCCTCTCCCTGTTCTCTATTCCCTCCTACATCTTCTTCCTTTCTCCTACCTTCTCCCACATCCTCTGTTCCGTTCCTCTCATTTTCTCTCCCATCTCACCTATTTTCTACTCTTTTTCCTCCTCATCTGTCTACATCCCCCTACTCTCCCTTCTCCAACTCCTCCTTCGTCCATCTTTCATATTCTTCACATCTGCCTCCACCTCCATCTTTCCCTCCTTCATTTTCTTCCTGCTTTTCCGTTTCACTTTCTCTCTTGCTCCTGCACTTCCTCCCCCTCTTCTTCATCTTGTCTTCTCTCCTTCTCTTCTTTGCTTACTCTTTCCCCTTCTCTCCTTTTTTCATTTACCTTCCACCCTCCTCCCCTCCCTCTCCTTCAACTTCCTCTTTCTCCTTTTATAACTTCTCCTCCCCTACCTCATGGCTCACCCTCCCTTCTTCTTCCTCCATCGTCTCCCCATTTCCACCTTTTCCACTTTCTGTCCCACCACTTCCTCCTCCTCTTACTGCTCCCTTTCTTTTTTCCTCTTGCATCCTTTCTCTTCCTTCTCTTCATCCTCTTGTCTTCCCTTCACTTTCTCCTTTTCCTGCATTTTCCTTATCCTAGTCCTATGTCTCCTTCTCTTCTTTGCCTTCTGTCTTTCTCCTTTGTCTTCCTCCTCCCCATGCTCATTCCTTTCCTCACTCCTCTTCCTTTCTTTCCTCTACCTCTTCACTTCCCTTTTTCTTCCTCACCATCTTCTTGACATTTCTTAAAATACACCTCTTCCTCCCTCTTCAGCTCTCTTCTTGTCCTCTTCCTCCCTCCTCAACTCTCTTCCTGTCCTCTTCCTCCTTCCTCATCTTTCTTCTTGTTCTCTTTCTCCTTCCTCAGCTTTCTTCTTGTCCTCGTCCTCCTTCCTCAGCTCTCTTCCTGTCCTCTTCCTCCTTCTTCAGCTCTCTTCTTGTTATCTTCCTCCCTCCTCAGCTCTCTTCCTCCTTCTTCAGCCCTCATCTTGTCTTCTTCTTCCTTCCTCAGCTCTCTTCTTTTCCTCTTCCTCCTGTGATCTATTTTACCTTCCCTCTCTTACTTATTTTGTTTCTTCTCCCCTTCCACTTCCACTTTCTCATCTCCCTATATCATTTTATATCTTACTATACCTCCTTTCTCTCTTGCTCTTTTTTGTCTTCTTTTAATCTTCCTCTCATTCCCTATTCTACTACTCTTTCTCATCCTAGTCACTGTCCTCCACTTCCAGATAATTCCTCTTCCCCTTTCCTCTAGCTCCCATCTCCTTTCTAGCTCATTCCCCTATTCCTAATCTTTCCTTCTGTACAACCCCTTCCTCATCCTCTCTACTTTTATTTCTCTCTTCCTCCTTGCCCTCATCTGCAAGCTCCACTTCTTCCTTCCTATCCTATGTCTCTTGTTCTTCCTTCTACATTCATTACTTTCTCATCCTTCTACTAGTACTAGTCTCTACTTTTCTTCCTCCTCTTCCTTATTCCTTTCCTCCCACTCCCTCTTCCTCCATGTCCTCCTCTCCTTTTTATTTCTCTTGTGCTCTGGCCTCACTTCATCTCCCACTCCTTGACTTCTCTTTAACATTCTCCCTTCTATCTTCTTCTCTACTCCTGCACAACCTCATCCCTTAATATTTTCACTTCCTGCCTGCTGGCCTGCAACTGGGGCTGCAATTGGTGGGGGTTTGGGGACATGGGTTTTGCCCCTAGGCCTAAATCTTAGAGGCTGTGGTGATCGGCTAGGAGAACAGACTCACCTCTTGGTCCGATCAGAGTTGGTAGAGTTTGTGTCTCATGGAGCACCTGTGGTCTCAGAGGATGGGTGTGTTTGGGGGATGGAGTGGGGCTTGGAGGTTACAGGCTCTGTGGGTGGTGGTGGTGGTGGTAGTCAGACTTCCCTGTAGAAGTCCTGCCTGCTGCCCTGCAGTTGATGCTGCAATGGGTGGGAGTATGGGGGCATGGATTGTGCCCCTGGGCCTAAAGCCTAGAGGCTAGGGTGATTGGCTAGGAGAATAAAGAATTACTTCTTGGTCCAAATGGAGCTGGCAGAGTCTGTGTTTCAGGGAGCCGCTGTGGTCTCAGAGGATGGGTGAGTTTGGAGGGTGGAGTGGGGCTTGTAGGTTACAGGGTTTGGTACCCCCTGGTGGTAGTCAAGTCTGCCTGTAGGAGTCCTGCCTGCTGGACTGCAACTGGGGCTGCAATGGGTAGGGGTTGAAAGATTACAATTTTATATGTTTATTTTTATATTTTGCTTCTTTGCTGAAAATGCTTATTTGATTCAAGAGTTTCCTAGTATAGTTTATGAAGCCTCTTACATATAGATCATGTTATCTGCAAGTAGGCGTAGACTCTTCCCTTTCTGTTTTTATCCCTTTTTTTCTTTCTCTCTTACTGTTCTAAGACTTCAAATGCTATATTGAAACAGGTGGAAAATGTAGGCACCCTTGTCAAAGTGCTGATTTTAGTGGAAATACTTCTTTTCCTTACTTAGTATAGTAGTGGCTATACTTTTGTAGCCTTTATTATGTTGAGGTATGTTCCTTTTATTTCAAGGATCTTCAGTGTTTTGTTTTTTTAAATCGTAAATGGATGTTGGATTTTGTCAAAGGACCTTTCTGAATCTTTTGATATGGTCATGAGGTTTCTATCCTTGAATTGATTTATGTGGTATTTTACATTTATTGTTTTACATATGTTGAACCAACCTTGTATCTTTGAAATAAAGCCAACTTGATAATGGTGGATGATGTTTTTGATATGTCATTAAATTTGGTTTGCCAGTTTATTGAGAATTTTTGTTTCCATGTTCATTAGGAAGACTGGCCAATTTTTTTTGTTTATTTTTTTAAGACATGGTTTCTCTATGTAGCATTGGTTGTCATGGAACTCACACTGTAGACTCTGTAGATCTCTCATAGAGATCTACCTTCCTCTTTCTTCTAAGTGCTAGGTTTAAAGGTGTGCACCACCACAGCCTGGCTGAATGAATTTGCTTAGTGTTATTACTAGTTTTTTAATCAAGATGCAACTGGTTTTGTCAGACAGATTTGGTCCTCATGATTGTGCAGTAAGCATTCTTAATCACAGAGTATCTCTCCAGCCCCCCAAGACACATAATTTTAAAAAGCCTTTCAGCCGGGCAGCAGTGGCACACACCTTTAATCCAGGACTCGGGAGGCAGAGCCAAGTGGATCTCTGTGAGTTCGAAGCCAGCCTAGTCTACAGATTGAGATCCAGGACAGGGACCAAAACTACATGGAGAAATCTTGTCTCGAAAAAAAAAAAAAAAAATAGCCTCTCACTGAGTCAGAGGCTTGCCAGCTCTAGATGCTCAATGAACTATACTCTTGAGAAATTCAGAGCAACAATTCATGTGAGTATGTGTTTGAGATCAGGCAAAAAGAATGTCTGGACTAGAGGGAAGAAACTTTGCATCACAACCCTGCAATTCAGTAAGGTAGAAACCTGGGAAGAGACAGAGTCTTCAAGGAAACAGACTCAGGTTCTCAATGATGTGGTAAGGACTACCTAGAAGCAGGACTGACATTCACAAACAGATTCCTGAAGGACCACCTGGTAATGACATTGTATCTGTGAACTCTCCCATGAAGGACTGTTCACCAATGGGACCAGTATTTATGACCTGACCTTAATCCCACAGAAACTACTCATAGGCAAGAAAGGCATTTGCAGTCTGTCTCCTGAAGGACCATCAAGTGACAGGACCTGCTTGTGTGACTTGGCCTCATAAAAAGCTACCCAGTATTGGAGACTAAGGGGGTCCAGCCCCTTGATAGTCCCCTCCCAGGGTCCGGGAAGAATCTACAACCAGCTGATAATTAATCTTTGATGAAAAGAAATGAATCTATGTACACGAGACTCCTTAGCTCATACACTTTATTATTCTGTGATAGTTCTCGCTCTACACAGTTTCTATTCTACTCTCATGTCTAGCTCCTTTCTTGCCTAATTTCTCTATATTTATCTACTGTCCCCTCTAGGATCTATCTTAATTCCTTCATCTAGTTCTGTTCCTTCTAGGTTCTCATCTATCTAGTTCTTTCCCCTATCAGTTCCTCTCCCATCTCCTTCTCTCTCATCTGACTCTTCCTCTTCTTGTTCTTCCCCATCTGGCTCTTCCTCATCTTCCATCTCGTTCCTCTAGTCCTCTCTTCTAGCCCGTCAATCTAGTTCTTCCCCATCTCAGTTTGTTCCTCTCAAATTCTTACCCATCTAGTTCTTCCATTCTCTTTTCTCTTCTCCATCCCATGCCCTGGAAGTCCTGGTATATAAAGGGAGGGTCCGAGCTAAATTGTGTAAAGCTATTACTTAATGTCCACCTCTCCTAGGCAGTGTCTCCTTGTGGAATTTACCTTAAATCAGGAGACTTGCCTGTGGGCTGCTATCATTGTTAGTCCTCCGAAGTTGGGCGCCCACCTGGGTGGTGTCTCCTTGTGGATTTAAAGTCAGGAGACTTGCACGTGGGCTGGTGTCATTGTTATCCTCTGAAGTTGGGCGCCCACCTGGGTGGTGTTTCCTGTAGTCCTTGAAAGTGGCTAAGAGAAATAATCTGATTCCAGAGAAAGCCTTTCCTGAGGCTGTTCTCCAAATTCCTGGAATGTGTATGTCCAAAGAGTGATCAGTCCACACTGTTAGCCCTTCTTAGGGAAAAGTCAATTGGGAAAACTATGAAGCACACATGATTTTCATAACAGAATACAGCTGATAGATAAAAAGTCAAGTCACACCAAAAACTCCTTGGGATTTGGATTCCTCTGGAGGAATTCCATGATCCCTCCAGGTAGTGACTTTGCCATAACCAACTGAGTTCTTATGATATATTCATGTGGCTTGCCGCAACCCAGGGCTGCAACAGGTATCTATCTGGGAGCCTGAGAAGGACATCTAGGCTTCGAGAAACAATCAGCAACTGAGATTCTATACTCCCATTTAGTTCCCTCTCCTCCAAATTGATTCCTCCTTTATTTATGATCCAGTGTCAATTCAGTATGCTAGCTCTGTCCTTCTCGTCTCTCTTCTAGAGTATGACTTAACAGGATTATGTCATTGCCATTTTCCAGTTAGATTACTTTGTTCTGGTAGCCATGGCAACTAACTGAACAGAAAAGTATAGCAATAGCTAGGTCTAAGGTAATGGTAATGGAGTTGTTAACACTCCATTGGCTGTCTTGCTCTATGTGGTATGAATGTTGTACCTTCTTGATGAGGTTCATTGACTAGAGCATGATTTGACTAAGACTAGCATGTATGGAACAATATTGTTGGAAAGCCATCTATGAGGTTGTATAGTGGCTGCTAATCAAAGCAAGACATGCAGCTGAAGCTGAGATTCCTGACTTGCAAGAATTTGCTGTGTAAGAAAGGAATTAAAGAAAGAGACTTGTGGCTAGTGTTTTCCATATTATCTTCTCAAGAGATGAGTAATTGGATAAGAAAGAGGACAAGATAGATGTGTTCACATGATGTTTCTTTCTTACTGCTGAAAGCAGGAAGGGAAAGAGAATCCAAACTAGACTGGTATTAAAGAGCCCATCCTGGGATCCCATTACTTGGAATGTATGAGAAAAGAACAAGGTTAAGGTGACAGAGGATACTCCTCCTGTCTGATGTTGAACCCAGAGAAGGGAAAAATCCATGATTCATCATTCAGATGGAGGACTTTATTAATTGCCCAGTGAAGGCTGTAGAGATAGCCTAGTAGGTAGGAGCTCCTACTGCTTTTGCAGAGGACTCATGTTTGCCTTCCAGCTTCCATACAGTAGCTCACAGTCATCTGTAACTCCAGTTTCAAGATTCTCACCCCCTCTTCTGGCCTCAATGGACATTACACCCATGTTAAGTACATACAGACAAGCAGACAACACACTTGTGTATGTAAAATTAAAAATACCCAAACAGTGAGGCATGAAATGTTTTTGCAAATTTCCACAGGTAATTCTGAGTTCATGTTTCTGTTTGTAAAAACCAAGCTTTTGAGGTAAAATCTATCTCAATCATTCCGTGTCTTTGCTTATAGAGTACTTCTGCATGATTGTGGTTTTTTTACTAGTTGTCACATCAACTTTTCACAAGGTAGAGTCATCTGATAGGTGGCAACCTTAATTGAGAAAATGCCTCCATAAAGTTGAGCTATAGGCAGGCAAATGAACAGGGAATATTTGTAATTTTTGATTTATGGGAGAGGGCCAAACCCACTGCAGATGCAGGCATGCCTGGGCTGGTGGCTCTGGGTTTTATAAGAAAGCCTACTGAGCAAGCCAGTAAGCAATTCTCTTCCATGGTCTCTGCATCAGCTTCTGCTTCCAGGTTCCTGCCTTGAGTTCCTGCCTCAATTTCCTTCAATGATGGAATATGATATGGAATTGTAAGTGTAACATTCCTCCTAAATTGTTTTTGGTCCTAGTATCTCATCCCAGCAATGGAAACCCTAAGTAAGACATGGATGTTCCACATTTCACCATAACACACACACACACACACACACACACACACACACACACACACACACACACCAAAAACCAAATGGCTAGGTGCGTGAAACCATGATAATCAGGGAGTATTTATCTGACTCTGAGATGATTGAGTTAGGATAGATTTTTGTTTTTGCTTTTTGTTGCTTCCCACCAAATTCCCACCCTTTTTTTGTGGAAATTGCTGAGGCTAGCACATCCCAAGTTCAATGGATATGCTTTGCCATGGGAAGAACACCTTCATCATGGTATCTCTCCTGCCAGCTAAGTATGAAGGGGAAAGGACTTAAAGCAGGAAATGAAATGCTCTCTTACATCCTGGCTGGTGAGGCTGTGAAACACAGCGACTAGCCGGAATCAATTTGGATGTGATGACAACATGACATCTCCAAAATTACTGTTTCCACAATAATGCCCTCTACTGATAATAAAATAGATGAAATCTCAGACAAAGAATTCAAAAGAATGCTTATAAATATGTCTAAAGAACTCAAAGGACACAGATAACTTCTGAGTGTATTCCAAGGTACACAAAAGGAAGCTAATAGAGGATATGAAAATGTAATTCAATAAAGAGAAATACTGAATAATAACCAAACCAACCACAAAGCTCTTTGGAAAGCTTCAGCTAAAGAATGAGTCAGGGAGATCACTGTATCAGGGCCTGAGGACAGGGGAGGAAATGAGACTTGCAGACCATGATGACGATAAGTAGGTAGGATGATAAACAGAACATTTGGGTTCCATGGGATGGGAAAGCAGAAAGTTTGAGGTCTATAAGTTGGAACAAACAGGACATTTGAGGTCTGTGTGATGATATGACACCCATTATCTTGGTTAGGCTTTTGTTAACTCTGCACAAGTGAGAGTTATTGAGGAAGAGAAACCTCAATTGAGATTTCCTTAGGCAAGTCTGTGGGGATATTTTCTTGATTAATGATTGATGTGGAAGGGACCAGCTCACTATGGGCATTGCCACCCCTTGGCTGGTAGTCCTGGATGCTGTAATAATGCTCATTGGGTAAGCTAGTAAGCAACATTCCTCCATGGTCTCTGCTTCAGTTCCTGCCTCCAGGTTCCTTTTTGAGTTCCTTTGACCCAGTTTCTTTCAATGATGGACTGTGAGCTGTAAGATGAAATAAATCTTTTTCTCCCCAAGTTGCTGTGATCATTGTCTTAGTTAGGATAACTCTAGCTATGATGAAACATTGTGCCCAAAAGCAGGTTGTGGAGGGAAGGGTTTATTTGGCTTACACTTCCATATCATAGTCCATCATTAAAGGAAATCAGGCCAGGAACATGGAAGATCCTCCTCTCAGATGACTTTAGCTTGAGTCAGGTTGAGATAAAATTAGTTGACTCAATTGACCCCCTGTCTTGACACACAAACACATCAGTTTAAAGTTATAATTTTTTCTTTCTTATTCATCTCCAAGATCTCACATTAACATTAATGTCACAATATAAAATATTCCAAGTTTTAAGAATGTCTTTGCTCTTAAAAATTTCAAATAAAGTATCATTAAAATAACCCAATTTTCTTTTAGAGTCCAAATTCTTTGTAAAACTCCAGGATCTCTTTAAAATTTTAGTCTCAACTGTGGGCTTCTGTAAAATAAAAAAAAAATTACTCTTTTACTTTAAGAGAGAAGAGCTAGGGCACAGTCACAACCAGGCCAAAGCCAACCAAACTAACTATGTAAATACCACAATGTCCAATGTCTGGGATCTAATGATGGTCTTCTGGGGTTCTCTTAAAAGGCTTGTGTCACTTCTCTGGCTCTGCCATCTGCATCATACATAGCTTCTAAGCTCAGGCTAGCTCTACTGAACCACTGATGCTGTTTTTGGTGGTGGTATCATGGTACTGGTATCTAAAATACTGGCATCTTCTGCTGAAAGTGAGCTGTGCTTTCTCCAATAGCTTCTCCTGGGCTCTCTTCATGGTACACGGCCTCAACTTTTCTCTATTACCCCTTCATGCCTTTAAAACCAGTACCTCCTAGGAGACTCTTACACTAACAAGTTTGGCTGCCAGCATGAGGTTCAACCTTGTTAGCCCCTGGAACAAAGCTTCTGTGTGCTGACTCTGAGGAAACACTTACCCAGAGATTTCACCTCAATGGTGCAATAACTGATAATTTCTCAGCTCCAGCATCAATTGTTCCAGTAAAGCAAAAGTTTTACATTAGTGGTTCTGGTCTCTTGTTAATCGTAGCTGATTCTTCAGTTCCAGCTGACCAGACATCATAGATTCTTCATACAAATGAGCTGGAAAAGTCTTTATTTCCCTCTGACACTTCACAAGCCAGGACTCCATTGTTTGTACTGCTCTCAACATTCTTATTTTCCAAGTTCCCATAGAACAGCCAACTGACGCCTCAATATTTAAAGGCTTTTCTAGCCCAGAGTTCCAGAGTCATTCTACATTCCTTCCCAAACCAACAAGGTCATATCTGTCACAGCAATACCCGCATGATCTTGGTACCTGATTCTTTCTTAGTTACGGTTATGATTGTGATGCTGAACCATGACTAAAAGCAGGTCAGAGTGGAAAGGTATTATTTGGCTCACACTTCCACATCATAGTCTGTCATTGAAAGAATCAGGGAAGGACCTTGGCAGCAGGAGCTGAAACGGAGGCTTGCTCCTCACATATTGCTCAGTCTGCTCTCTAGTAAATTGCAGGACCACCAGCCCAGGCATAGCCCTATCCACAGTGGACTGAGCACTCCTCCATCCATCACTAGTGAAGAAAATGCCCTACAGCTTGCCTATAGCCTGATCTTATGGAGGCGTTTTCTTTCTTTTGCTTTCTTGGAATCAATGTTTTAATTGATTTTTAATATTTTGAAGACAAAAATGAATCCAGCACATTCATTAACAATATGCCAAAAGGAAGGATGTTTGAATAACTAAACGTGGAGGCATTTTCTTAATTGAGATTCCCTCATCTCAGATGTCTTTAGCTTGTGTCAAGTTGACATAAAACTAGCCAGTCATGGTCTTTATCACAACAATAGAAACCATACTAAGACACCAACTCTATATATCATGAGCATGGAAAAGAGGTGAGATTTCTGTTCTAAATGCATTTTCAATAAACTCATAACAAACTGTCTCAAATCTTGGGGAAGATATTCCAGTTTATGCACAGGAGGTGTTTATTACTATGAATATCAAAGAGATAAAAGCAATGAAAGGTCTCCCCAGCTAACCATATATTCAAAATACTAACTATATGAAACCAATGTGATATTGAATACTATTTCATACTCTGAAAGACAGCTTGTGACATATTGAACTGTAGCTAGCAAGATTCTTTCACAACTGAAGTAGAAAGAAAACCTTTCCATTATAGAAAGTGGCAAAAGTCATTCATGGTCACTAAACTAACAATATAGAAGATACTAGAAGGCTAAAAACTGTGCCATACTTATGATGGCAAGAATTAATATTGTGAAAATGGCTATCAAGTCAGTCTGTAAGTTGAACAGTAATATCCACCAAAACCCAAATACCAGCCTTCCCAGGTGTAGGAAACAACTCTGAACAGTCACGTATGGACCCGCAAAGTCCCCTAGATAACTTAATTAATACTGGGCAAAAACATTAATGCTGGTGATATCGCCAGCCCTGACATAAAGTGATATTACAGAGCAACAGTAACAAAATCAGCATAGCACTGGCACAAAAACAGACACATCCATTAATGGTATATAGAGGACTGAGATATAAGCCCACACAGCTACCAAGAACTGTTTTCTGACAAAAATACCAAGCATAGGCTTTACAGAAAAAACAGAATCACAGTTTTTGCTAGGAAAAGTGTATGTTCACTTGTAGGAGAATAAAACTAGATTCCTATCTCTTACCCTGTATTACACTCAAGTCTAAATGCTCCTAAGAATTTAATGCAATGCTTGAAACTGTTAGAGGAAAAAGTAAACACTTTTAATACAGAACCAAACAATGACTGATAATAACCTCTTCCATTCAGGAGGTGATGCCTACTATTGATAAGTGGAACCTCATAAACTCAAAAAGCTTCTGCCAAGCAAGAGAAACAGCGAGGAAGCAGCCCATAGAATGGAAGAAAGTCTTTAGGTCTCTACATCTGATAGAGGATTACTATCTGGAGTGCAAAGAACTAAAATGTTAACAGAAAACATCCTAGTTAATAACTCATGAATTAAACGATAGTTCACAAAAGATGGAATTCACCTGGCCAACACACACACACACACACACACACACACACACACACACACACACACACACAAATGTTCATTGTCCGAGAAGTCTAAATTAAGATTACATTGAGATTAATTTCACTTGAATTAGAATGACACTAATTAAGTCAAGAAATGACAAACGGTGTCAAGAACACAAACTGAAGAAAAACATATGTCACTGGTGAGGATATAAGCTATTACATCAGGTACAGGGGTTGTAACAGGCCCCCAGACCTCAGCACAATGGACACTATGTTGGAGGCATCATTCTGACCTCAGAACCCAGCATGTAGGCCCCAACACCTGCAGAAATGGGAACAAAGACCTAATACATAAAAGGCAAAGTCAATAGCTCCAGGATCCAGGAAAGCCCATAAATGTACTAGCCTTGCCTTTTTTTGGCTTCTATAGTTCTGCTTCTTGCTAACTGTTCTTTCTCAGTAAAGCATGTAAACACAGGATATAGTTTTTGTGCTTGAAAGACCAGAGATAGTGAGGCTCAAGGCTGCATGATTTGTGCAGGTTTCCCATGCAGCTGCTGGACAGAAATACAGACTTTCTATTCAGACATTAGAGTGTCCATGTGTGCTCTTTTCTAGAATCACCACACAACAGAATCACAATGGAGGTTCTTAAAAAAAAATAAAAACAAATCTTCCACATGACCCAGTTATACTATTTCTGGGTATTTACAAGAAGGATTTCAACTCATTATATTAGGACATATCTGCACATCAATATTGATTACAGCAGAATTATACTAGTCAGGGTTCTGTAGAGGAACAGAACTGATAGACTCATTCAATCTATCCATCTCTCTATATATAGAAAGGGGATTTATTAGAGTGGCTTACAGGCTATGGTCTACTTAGTCCAACAATGAATATCTACCAACTGAAAGTCCAAGGATGGAGTATTGGTTCAGTCTATGAAGCTTGATATCTCAGCTGGTCTTCAGCATACTCTGGAATCCCAAAGAAGAAGTAAGATCTAATGCCAGTGAAGGAAGGACATGCAACAAGAGCAAGGGCAAGCAAGCAAAGAGCAAAGAGCTTCCTTCTTCCATGTCCTTCATATAGGCTGCCACCAGAAGGTGTGGCCCAAACTAAAGGCAGACCTTCTCATCTCAAAAGATCTGGATTAAAGTTGGATATATCTACGTCAAGTGATTTAATAATTTTTTAATGAAAAAAATCCCTCACAGGTGTACCCAGTCAACTAATCCCACATGTATTCAGGTTGACACCAAAAATAGCCTTTGCAACAGTCCACAGCAGCAACATTAGGGAAATAGCCTGAGTGTCAACAACAGAGAAAAGTATAAAGAAAATGTGATGTATGAACACGTTGGGAAATTATTCATTCATAAAAAGAATGAAATTATGCTTTGTGAAAGAAAAAAATCTGTGGAGATTATCATATAACTTAACCAGGCTCAGTAAACTGTCCATGTTTTCTTTCATATGTTGTTCCTAGATTATATTTACATAAATGAAATCCTATGTATGTGTTTCATGAAATTAGAGGCATAGCTCTGTAGCAGAAAAATGATGTCTAAGTGCTGTGGGGAGAGGGGAGAAATGGTCAGACTGTGGTCAAAGAGGAAGTGTGCTCAATACTCAGTATGTGCTTCAAGGCATACCGTGTCCTGTGAATGAAAAGCTCCAGGATAATAATTTTAATACAACTAGAGCATTTAATTGTTTTAATACTTATATACTTTAATACTTACTATATAGAATATGATATTGTACTTGGAAAATGTAAAAATTAAATTATCAAAGTTAAGATAAATATTGAAAGATAACTTACAGATGAAATAACAGACTTAAGACTTTTTAGGGAGTTTTACTAAGTACTCAAATATATGTGAATATAGACATTTTGTATATCCATCTATAACTACATAGTCATCTGTATTACTACATTTGGACCTATGTATCTATACATTTCATTTAAGTTGTTAAACTCCCTGTATACATGTGTATTGGTATTTATATCTCTTCTTATCCACATTGAAAAGCACTTTGCTCTAAAAACCTGGCCTGCTCTTACATTGCATAGCCATAATATCGAGAAATTTCCATATCCTTCTCCCTCTGGAGGAAAAGCTGCAGTTTTCCCAGAGAGGTGTACTTGGCAGCATTCTCTCTCTCCCGTTGAGCCTGCCTCTTCATGGCCTCCCACTCTGGTCTCTGCTCTTCTGTGATGGGCTGTGAGATGACTGGCCCTGGAATGTCAACTTTCCTCCATGGAATTGGTTGGCGTCTGAAGTCTTGCAGCAGATATTGGATTTGAGGTTTGGGAGGTGGTGGGGCCTTGTTCTTGTAAGCAGAGGCAAGCTTCCTCTGTAGTGAAGTGTGAGATGATGCCCTGTAGGATACTGGCCTACAGAGAGCTGGCTGAGGCCCAGTGCAAGGCTGGATGGGGTTGGTTATGTTATCTTGTGTGGCACTGGTAGCAATAGGCAAAACTGGCTTGTCAGAGGCCATCAAAGTAGTGCTGGCAGGAGCTGGTTTAGATGGCTTGAGTGTGGTAGGCTGAGCTGAGTGGGAATGAGGCCTCACAGGGTATAATGCAGGGAGCCTCTGTGAAGCCAGGGAGAGAGGCTTTCTAGAAACCAGTCTGGCTTGTGGCTTGTCCAGGTCTGGAAAAGGCAGAGGAACTAACTTGACCTTCCCAGGTGGGGGCAGCTCATACTGGGATGGAAATGGACACTCCCTGTGAGCATTGCTCTCTGGTCTCTGAGCATTGCTTGGGGATTTACCAGGGCCTCGGCCATCACTTGGCACATCCAGAAGGGATGTGGTGGCTGGGCCTGTCCTGGGATCTTTGTTGCTACTGAGGTTTAGCTGAGTCTGGGAGGAGGAGATACCAGTTTTCTCCTCACCCTTCTTCCCCAGTGGGTGAAAGACTTGCACTGATTCTAGCATGCAAATGCCGAGGTGAGTTCGAGGCTTTTTAAAGCTGTCATGGCTTAGCTCGGGTGGATTCCTCTTCCTCTGGTTCTTTGGCGTGGTGGTGTTTTCTTCCTCCTTGACTCTGTTCCTTGACTGCTTCAGCTCCTCTGTTTTCTTGGAGTTGTTTTCTCTGGTTCTCTTTGTCTTGTCTTGCTCCTGAGCCCTAGCTCTGCTGGACATGTTAGGTGTGGCTTTCTGGGCCTTGCCCTCCAAGTGCTTGGGCATGTTGTCAATAGCCCCTTTACTGGACCCAGCGCTGCCAAGAGCCTCTTCTTCCTCCACCAGGTCCTGGAACTGGATTCTGGCCTGAGGAGACCCATCAAGCATCTCAGAGGCTTTCTGGCCTTTCACTTGGTCCACAGGTACAATGATAATGCTGGAGCTTTCCTGGGCCTGATCCCTCCTGATATCTTTGGATTGGTTTGCTGTGGGATCTTGGAATTGGTTCATTTCAGTGATTGAGTTGAAGAGTTGGGGAAGGTGACTATCTGCCACCAGTGTAGTCATGTCTGCAAAGTCCATGCTGGAGCCCATCACACTCTGCAGCACCCCAGGCTCATCCTGACCAAGGCTGCTGCTTCCCAAGGTGACATTGTCAGGAGAAAGCTTCTGTTTTAGGCTCCCTGAATCAGTGTAGTTCAGGGCCTGCTGCATGTTGGCATGTTCTAAAGGGAGAAGTGATGGGTCTTGGTTTTCTTTTATGCCCTCATAGGCATCCAGAGGAGTTGATATATCGGCTGTCATCAAATCCAAGCCATTATTCTCTGTTTCAAGCTTGGGGCAGGAGGCAAGCACAGGAATTCTGAAAGACTGTCGAAGGGTGCAATTAATGACCAGTCCCGATCGTCAGGTGGTGTCTTCATCTGGACATCCTGGGTGCAGGCACTGCAGAGGTCTGTATTCTGCAGCAGACAGAGTGTCTGGCCTGAAGCTGTCAATCCCAGGGATGTCTCCATTTTCACCACTGAAAAAGAGTCAAGGAAGAAGTCATTGCCTGGTAAGTGAGGTGCTCCACACTTTTCAGTGCACCTCAGTACTCAGACCCCTACAGCAGTGGGGAAGGCATTCCTATGAGCTCTGCTTGAGTAGCACAGGTGGCACGGCACCTCTGTTGGGAGACTTGTGACCACTGTCCTATTTCTGGTAACCATGTCATATCATGTTTTCTCAGATGTTTGTGTTTTCCTCAGTGTTTGTGTGTTGTGTGCATGCATAGTGATCATGGGGAGGTGACAGAATTCCCTTGGGGTGTGGTCCTCCCTTGCCTTTCCCATGTCTCTCTAAGAGTGACCCTCATTTTCGTGGAAATTTGCTATCAGGCAGGTTGTCTGGTCCATAATTTTCAAGAACTTACCTGTGTCTGCCAACTTCTTGCCATTACGCAAATGCCCCCAGTAGCCTGGCTTTTTTTTTTTTTTTGGTTTTTGGAGACAGGGTTTCTCTGTGTAACTTTGCGCCTTTCCTGGGACTCACTTGGTAGCCCAGGCTGGCCTTGAACTCACAGAGATCCGCCTGGCTCTGCCTCCCGAGTGCTGGGATTAAGGGCGTGCGCCACCACCGCCCGGCCATAGCCTGGCTTTTTAAGTAGGTTCAGGTATCCAAACCCACTTCTTCACTCCTGCAAGGCAATCCTTTCAACAACCCTGGATTTCGTCCAGCTCCACATTTCACAGCCTTGTTATTAATGACGTGAAAATTGGTTAAAGAAGGTGAAATCTTTAGTCTTGGGTGTGACTGTGTAGTAGAGAACATATCCTAGTGATCATGCATAGTCTTGGCTCACCTCTGAGTAACCATAGCAAAGAAAACAGGAGAGAGAGAGAGAGAGAGAGAGAGAGAGAGAGAGAGAAGCTTTGCCCAATTTAGCAGTTGTACACTGGTACACCGGGTATACTGGACTCTCAATGAACTTATGCTTGTAAGAGAATGGCAGGGCCAGCACTTGGAATCTGGGAGTAATACTTCCTCTAGGACAGATTTGGAGTTGCACTGTTCTAAAGTCAGAATTCAGCACAGAGAATATAAAGGTCTACCAATTAGAAATGCCTTGGTGTCCTCTATAGCACTGAGCAACAGATTAAGAAGTAGGTGATTGACACAGCCATATCTGAATGGAATGACAGAAGTTGTAAATCCAGAACTGCTGCTTGACAAAGATCCAGCAAAGCTGAGCCACATGATGACTGCCATGCCACCTTTGGTTTTCACCTGTTACACTTTTAATGGGGCACTTTTAATATTTGTAAAATTTGGGTATGTTGGATTGATGGAAAATTCTGTATGAATCATTTATGCCTTCTCCCAGGCATGCTGCTTCTAAGCTTACCCAGTAAAGTCCTGAACATACTATTCCCCACACACACACTTTGAGGGAGATATCCTTATCTACTTGAAAGTCTTCTTTATGCCTTGGATGTTGTGACACATAAAGAAGCCAGAGGATTCTTCATTAGGCTATTAGATATTCTTGAAATATTTGTCTCTGTAGTTACACAGTGACAAGCTATTCAAAACAAAGTAAAATTAATAATGTCAACAAGACTCGTTGGACTAGAGGAATTGTCCACAGTTCAGATTACAAGGCTCTTCCCACTGTACACTCAGACAATGATGTGACATAAAGATCTGCCCCACATAGAGACATATTGATAAGTAAAGTATTGAGTGGAAACATGATGAAAGTATGAGGTATTACAACCTCCCTGTCTTAGAAGTTAGCTCATGTAGAGTCACTATAATGTCACATGACCAAGGAACAACAGAATGCCAGGATTAAACATATAGACAAATTCTATAATCAGATAAATGTGAATATTGATTGTATTATGTCAGAATTTGAATAATAACTGCAGCATCTTTAGCCTAAGGATTTCTCCTGGGCACTCTGACCACTAAGAGTTAATAATACATTGCTTGGGACATGACAAAATGTCCAGGATGGTTGAGGATTTGGTTTTGGTCTAGTGTCCTTGAAGTAACCAAAGCAACAGGCCTGAGCACAGGCTATCATATGCCTGTAGATTATTAAAAATAGGATTAATGGGTTAATGAGTAAGAATGATTACTCTGTTTTTTAATGATGTCAAAACTTGAGGGAAAATGATTGGAAATAATAACTCTGTTTGGTCATAGTTTACAAATGATGACTAAAAGATGAGCAAAAGGAGGTGTCCAAAACCAAAAATGATATGATCTATATTTTGGAACATGATGAATGTCTGCTAACTAAATTCTGTATAAATAAAGAAAAACACTCTGGCTGCTGGTTCGTCAGGCTACAAGATTCTCCCAACCACCATGGCCTGGCTCACTTCCTTCACCGCTGACTCCTTACATTCTCTGCAGAACCCATCCACTGCCAAGGAAGGCTTCCTGTAGGTGATTGCTGTGTAACGGTGCATTGGACTGATTAGCTAGGTCAGTGACGTGTGTCTGTGGTGGTGTTCCTGGACATGTCTTAATAGAGGATGGATGCCGCTCATTGCCCTGCATTGTCAGTCATTATAGAGACTGAAGATGGGGATGGTGAGCCAGGCCAAGGCTGAGCTCTCAGGACTCCCATCCTTTCTCCCTGAGGACATCCACTGCTGAAAGTTTGAGCTCTGTCTGCTTTGGGTGCTGATCTCTGTCCTTCTGGCTGGTTTTACTTGAAGACTGGTGTCTGGCATGTCTTGAGCAGGTGTGGGATAGTAGAGGGCAGAGGTGGAGAAGGGTGTTTGGACATTTGTTGGCTGAATATCCTTTGGCATCATCACCATCCCTGATGCCTGATCCCCAGAATAGGACACAGAGCTACAGGCCTGCAGGCACTGCCTGAGTTCTCCAGCATTCAGAGGGCCCAGGCTGTTGAGGTTATTTAATAGACCTGGCTGCCCTCCTGATAGGAAGGTGCCAGGCTCTATCCTTGATTAGGCACCTGTGATGGTGTGGCCTGAATAAGGCTGACAGATAGTGTTGGATAGGAGAGGACTAAGGCAATGGGATCTAAAATATTATCACCCTGGGCTGTCATAGACAAGGAGGAGAATGTGGTATTCTGGTCAATGACAGTTACAGTGGAGTCCTAGAATGCAGTTTCCCTCCTGTCAGTGCTTCCCGTGGGATCCCACTAGAGAACACCTGGATGGGAGAGTGGTGAGGCAGAGCTCTGGCCCTGGTCAGTCAGCAAAGTCACCATGGTTGTGCTAGCTGGTAAGTAGGGGTAGGCACTGTCCATGAGCTGCTGGCAACAAGTGCTGGAGTCTGATGGCAGGAGCCATGCTGAACTCACACCTGGGGTAGAGACCCTGGAGAAGTTACACACACTTCCTTCTAAAGGTGGAGAATTCCTCAGCACAGGTGCAGAAGGCTGCAAGGCACATTCTGTCCCAAAGAAAGGTGCATGTTGGAAATTTTCTGTAGTAAGGAAGAGGAATGTGGGAAGAACAGTGAGATGGAATCTGTGTGGCTTCATGTGAGGAGCTTTGTTATCTGCAGTTTGTCCTGTCTGGGAGAGTCTGAGACCTATTTTCCCTCACATATCCCAAACAAATGGTTCAGAATGATTCGTGGTAATGGGTAGGATGACACTCATTAGATGAGCTGCCTGTTCTTCCTGTGTGGGCATGGACTTCCTAGTTGATCCATGTTGACCCTTGCTTTGACCTAGATATCACCATTCTTTTCCCTGCTTTGTCTTGTTCTGATACCTGCTATGGTACTTCCTCACACCTGTGTCCCAGAACAGAAGTGTTTAAAGCAGGAGAACCTTAGACAGCTTCTCATGCCTGTGCCTTTGTTCAGATCTTGCTCTATGCAGCGAGAGATATTCTCTACCTAGATCTGTCTGGCCTTGAAATCACACAGACTGGCCTGCATCTGCATCAGAGTGCTGGCATTGTAGGTTCTTTCCATGTCCACCAGGCTTTGCTCTACTCTGAGCTTTCCTAATGAAATGATGTATAAGGAATTTCATAGATAAGAACTGTATTCAGCTAAGAATCCCTTGGTCATCTAGCTCCTTCTGTTCCTCACTACTTTTTGTGTAAGTCATTACCTCTTACTTTTATATAACCATTCAACTCATATACGTATATGGCTACATGAATACAACCTGCTGATAACATTTCATTTTGATTGCCTGTGTTTCATGTGATGTCTTGTGACTAAAATATATTTTGGAGTTCATCTCTGAATAAGATTATTTCTTAATTTAATAGTTGGTTAAATTGATTCTTCAATGAACACTTCCATGTAATTGTTAATTTCTTGTAACTCTCCTAGTTGGTAATCCTTGTGAGAATTCTTGCAAAACATTGGTGTGTCAGTTCTTGTCCAGAGAACAACTGATTGTGGAGTACCCAGCCCATGTTGATAACATCCAACATTATAAGTGTTCAAAAGATGTGGAGAATGCTGTGGAAGATGGGCTGGATAGAGTGTAAGAGCCAGGGATCAGAGCTGGATATTGTTTTCTATATGTGACAGGAAACATTTACCTAGACTAATCTCAACAGTGTGACTGCATAATAATGGGTTGGGATTTGACAATGTCTTGTGTCTTTTTATTTTTTATTTTTTATTTATTTTTTTTAAGTTATGAAAACTTTATTCTTTATTATTTTAATTTTCTGTGTATTTGTTACCATCATTGAAAGCTGACTTACAAAGGGACCATAAGGATTAACATGCATCTTTTCCCTCCAACTCACTAATATTTATTTCATTGCTAGCTTGTACAAAACCTCTCAATTTGTATGTATATCTCTATTTATATACAACAATGACTACACTAAAATACACCAGAACTGTACCAGTAGTTAAGTCTTTCCCTGTAGGTCTTCTGAAAAAGTTATATTTTGGTTTCAAATGGCCTTAAAAAATTCATATTTGGGCCGGGCGGTGGTGGCGCACGCCTTTAATCCCAGCACTCGGGAGGCAGAGCCAGGCGGATCTCTGTGAGTTCGAGGCCAGTCTGGGCTACCAAGTGAGTTCCAGGAGAGGCGCAAAGCTACACAGAGAAACCCTGTCTCGAAAAACCAAAAAAAAAAAAAAATTCATATTTGTACTTGTCTTATGTATCAGAAATAGATTTTTATCAAAACGCAGAAAAAAATTAGATATTTCCTATGTTGTAGCTGGATCCTCACAGCTCCCTTGGGGAAGGGGGTGAGAAGACGTGGCAGCAATGAAGCAGACACCAGGAGTCAGTTGAAGACAAACAGAGGACTCCTTTATTTAATAATGGGGAAGGCCTTGTGTCTTTTTATTTAATCTGTGGTTATCTGTAACATTCAGTTCCAAACTACCTTTGAGTACCTCCAGTGTCATCTCTGCAGTGTGTCTTCTTCATTTCAGTGTATTCTAACCCAAGTAAGAACCAAATCTGAATGTGACATTCAATTTCAGGTAACTCTACCAGCATCATGGTATCCCCACTAAACCAAGATTTAAAGTATAGTAAAAATAAGGGGAGAAGTGATCAAAAGAAATGTTTTAAAGTTTCTTTCCTTACCTGCCATGGTCGGAGGGAGAGTATCAGCAGTTCAGAGTACAATGGAGCAAGATAATTGATTTTTCTTGTCTTATCAGCTGACCTGAGTCGCAAGTGTGTCTGGTATCAGACAGCATTTACTGGTCACTGATCACAGGTGACCTGTGATGATGCAAATTTGTTTACAGGCATCACCATGGCAACCCCAAGAACCCACCAGGTAATGGTAGAGTTAGAGGGAGAATGATGTCATAAACAGGGCAGCAGCCAATGGGAAGGTCAGATTCTGAGGTAACACACAGGATTGGTTAGAGAGAACACCAGGAATCCAACAGTAGCCATGGAGGTTGAGGTGTGGGCTAGTGTAAGGGGCAATCCTGGCATGGAAGTCATGAACCCTTTCTCGAGGTATAGTCCAGAGTATTGGCAGAGCTTCTTATAAGGTTTATTGATGAAGCTGTGTCTATTGTTACCATGAGGTGTCACCTTCCAGTGTAGAGTGTCCCATCATCATACACTGTACATACAGTCAGGAGCCTTGGGCAAGAAAGAGAGGATCACCTTTGTGAAGGAAACGTGGGTGTGAAACCGTTTCACTTGATCTGATATATGAGCTGTCATCCTCTGTCCATGACCCAAGGAAGAGATCAAAGGGCTCCTTTCTGACTGGGTTGAAGAACAGGGTATTGATGCACCTTTGATGATGAACTCCAAGAATCTTCTATTTTGGTTTCTTCTCCTAGATGACTTCCTTAGTCTGTGTTGACCCAGGCAGGACTCACATCTCCCTTCTCTGCTTTTCATCACTTTTTGGTAGGGTTTGATTCTTGGACTAGGGTGTATCCTTAGAGTGGTGGGAAGTATCATGGTGAACTTCCAGAAGCAGTGGTCTTCTGTTCATCGTGAAGATGCTTGTAATTGGAGGCTGCTGGTTGTAGTAAGCACTTGAGGGGTAACCTCTGTTGTTTGGTTGCTCAGCTTGTATCTTACTCTGGTCTCAGAAACTTGGACATTCTTTGTATCTTGCCTCCCTTCTTATAGTTTGAAGTTGTTAGTCATTGAGTCTGGCCGTCTTCTCTATTCATCCACAAGTATAATGAGTGTGACAGTTACTGAATCTTCTTCCTCCTGGCAACAGTCTCTGCAGAATCCTGGGCTTCTAGCATTCTCTGCCATGCTTTTTTCTGAGAAAAGGCTAAACAGAGATGGAATACCTGGAGCAGGAAGGCATTTGTTGGTATGTGGTGGTGGGTTACATGAAAATGCAATGTAGGTGTTTTTGTAAGTGTTGCAACTTGTTGGAATGGGATCCTGGCAGTTGAGAGCGAAGCAATAGCACAAAGTCAATTTAAGCTAGCAGCTTGCATCTGTTCCAGTTAAAGCTTTCCCCAATGCAACCACTCTGCTTTGTTAGGGGATGGTTTTCCCAGCAAAAGTTACAGTTCTGCTCTGCTCTTCTCTACTGCGGCTAATGTTCCCTCTCTGCTATGCTCCCTTCTGACAAAAGAAGGTCTAACCCAAACCTCATTCAAGAGATTTATTGGAGGGGAAGAATCCAGGAAGGTTGCTTCCTCTCACAGAGTGGAAAAAGGCATTTCCCAACTGAACGTGTACAGGGCTTATGTAGTAGAGCGTCTTAGTCGGGGAGCTTTTCAGGGTGAGAATTGCTCAGATTCCAATCCCTCGGTTTGGACAAACTCGGAGATTCATTACATTGTGTGCTCAGTGATTGGTTAGTTTTCTTCCTAAGGGATTGGTTGGTTTTTGTGCTGAGTGTGTCAGGGGCAGAGTGTGTTTCTTTGACTCTGGTTTCAGGTCCCAAGTGTGTTTTTATTCACTGGCCATTTTTAACCTTTTGGCTCTGGTTTCAGGGCTATGGTCTGTTTCTTTATTGGCCCTTTTTAAGCTTTTGGCTCTTCTTTTAGAGCCATGGTTTCAGGGTCACTGTGTGTTTCTTTGGCTGACTCTTTTATCCTACAATTTCCCTTTATATTTGAAAAAAAAAAGAGAACAATCCATTTTCCATTTCAGGGTATCTTCACAGACAGGAATGCAAAATATTAATGAAATATGGGGAAATCTTGTGTATTTCCTCATTTTGGTTTTGATTGTTATCCTTTTTGGTCATTCACTGGTGAATTCATAGACTGTCTTATGGCATGGGTGTAGTGTGCATTTACATACAATTTTTAATCTGCCTCAGGAAGCACTACTGTGACAGTGTCTGTCAGTCCTCATTGAAAATGACCCTGGAGCCTGTTTAGCTCTCCTTCTGCATTCACATGAGCTGTAGAACTTTCCAGTAGGACAATTTTTACACTGAGCTACTGCTGTATCATGTAGGTACATGTCCAGCTCAGTAGAACTTTTCCTCCATGTAGATTGTATCATATTTTGGATTGCTTGGCAAAGGTCTGCAATAAGACTGTCCTTTTTCATAGGCCAGTAGGCTGCCTTTGTCATTCACCCTTGCAGTTTCCTTCATGACTGACCACTTGCCAGATAATGTGTCACATTCCAAGTGGCAATGACTGAAAGTTGGAAGGTTCATCCAGACTTCTAGTTGTAGATCCATCAGAAAAAAGTGTCCTTTTGTAGCAGCTTAGAACCAAATGAGTAGAACATGAGCCTGTGTTATTTGAATTCTGACAGTGGAGAGAAAATGAGAGATAGATAAGTAGATAGATAGATAGATAGATAGATAGATAGATAGATAGATAGAACTGTGTTCAGTGTTTAATTCTCATCATTTCTGTGTTTTTTACTTTTTAATATTCACATATTATTTTTCTTTCAGTGTAACAATGACTTATTTCCTCTAACCACATATACCGAACTTACTTACCACACCCTATACTCCTTTCAATTATTTTCCAAGTCCTCATTTTCTCTCCCTCTTTACAAAAGAAAAAGCTTTCAAGAGATAACAAACAAATATGATAAAATATTTTTGGAACAGCATCTCCAAGAAAAGTAAATGTAAGTTAAATAACTTGAAAGATGGTATCCTGTGTGTGTGGGAAAATGGCACTCTCTGAAGACAGATGCCTGCTAAATGCTAACTACCAGAAGTAGGGTTAAGCCTCAGGAGATGTTGGCCAAGAAGGTCTTAGTACTTCCTAAAATATGAAATTTATTGTGATCCCATTGTAAGTTATGAGCAAGAAGTAGAAAGGAGCCAAACTGAATGATTTGCAGAATATGAGAAGTTCAGACTTGCCTGGAGCTGGAACCCCCTTTCTGATAGCCAGCTGGTTGGCTTTCATAGACCAAGCAGGATCTTCCATCATTTTGGGGGAGAATGGTCAGGAATTGTGCTATTAGGTTGTTGGATGGCTCTTCCACATAGAAAAATGTCAAGAGAGAATTATAAACTGGTAGGGAGAAGGCACAGTTGTTAGGTATATTTGTAACAATTCTCCAATTTGTTATGTGTATACATGCACAGAAGGGAATACTTATCTTGTACTGCAATCCACCATAAAATGTTCTGTGACTGAGTAGTTCCTACATCCCAGAGGTAAGACAGTTGATATTGTTTTTTTGAATGGAATTGTTGGGTCTCTACATTTCCCTTCTAAACCTTTGCAATTTTGCAGGAGATTAATGTAGTTGCAGATGTAACAGTTACAGTCTGCTTCCTTGCTGGCCATCCTTTGGCATTTGTTACTGTTGGTGTTGGAGAGAGTTGTCATTGTTTTAGCTCCTGAGTCTCAGTGGCTGCTGGTGTGGTGAGATGGCAGGCTGGTACTCAGAAATGGATCATGAACAAAGCAGTCCACCCAAAGCTCTGGGATTGTCCTACAAGTAGTCCAATCAAATTGAGACCTGGAGCAGTGGGGTAGAATAGTGTGGCATGGCTTTTTATTCCAAAATCAAGTGAACATCCCATTGTGATATGTTAGCAGTGATTACCTTGGATGGATGGATACCTTAGAAAGTAATTAAACAGAATGTTACAGTGATAGACAGGTCTGTGGCTGTGACGCTTAACTGTACATAGTAGAAGGAGCCATGGAGATTCATGAAAACTTGACTTGTCATTCTAGATGTTCCTTGCAGTTGACTATCAGGCCCATTGGAAAATGGTCTTTCTTGATGGTAGAGAATAGAAGTGGAGAGTTAACTGAAAGTAGGAGCCTTCCAAGTATTGCTTCCACAGGAAACACCAATAAGTTGGTGGGTATAATGTGAAGTATTCTACACTCTATTTCAGTATGGGGTCACTTTAAACACCATCACTATGTCTATATTATTTCCCATCTATACTATTCCAAGGAATTGATCATGTACTGATTGCTTTGCACATCAGCATAGATTGCAGCCTTTTTCAGGAATATCTATGTTAGCTGATTTTGCTTTCCAATAAGAGAGCAATGGAGAAGGAATATGTGATGTCTACACACAACAGAACCATTTCAGATAAAGTGATGAATGTAGTCAAGGTGATTGCAGGAGAGTTCTTGTAACTCATGATAATCATACTATATCATACGTATCCATTCCCAGACAAATATCTCCTGATGCTGTCTGTATATATGGATCCTAGATTACACATATCAACATGGTTCCATTCATGACTTGGGAGGCAATGCTGTCAAGCAGATGTCAATGCCTAAGATTTTTGGTGACAGTTAAGGAAAGTTACTGGGCTCGGAGTACAATATACAGTTTTAAAAGAATATGTTCAGTGAAAAGTACAATGAGAACTAATGTTATTAAGAAGGATTCAATACAAGTACAGCATTCTATGAATTGCTTTAATATCAAAAATGCTTCCTGAACTTTGTTTAATAAGAATTATTCTACAAGACCCTTAGTTTGAAAACATCAAGATTAAATAATATCAAGGTTAGAAGATAACTATTCAAATGCATTTCTATTGCTCCTAAGATGTAAAGTGAAGCACAGTAGTCCCATGGCAGTGCCTAAATCTGTAATTAAAGCCACACAGAGAGCATAACCCCAGAGGCCTCCTTAAGCCATTGCTTTTCATTATTCTGTTTTACCCAAATTTGTCCCTGTGATGATCATCGTATACAGATAGCAGGATCATTTCATGATGGGTTTGTTAATATTTTCTACATGGATGACTTTGGAAATAGCCCTTTTTAGAATGAACAATTTTGGTCCCACACAGTACCTGGGGGTTAGATATTGTGAAGACAGATACACCATTTGTGGTGATATTTTATTTGTATGTTAATATATAAAGCATGCCTGGAGATCAAGTGGAAAATGGCCAGCCACTTTTACATAAACATAGAACTGATGCAGTGGTAGCACATGCTCTTAATTCGATCATGTGGCATAGGGTCTCTGTGTGTTCAAGGACACACTAGGGAACAGCCAAGCATGGTGACACACACATTTAATACCAGTACCAACCATAGAGACCTGGCAGTCTATATAGACAGGCATTGACAAGGAAGTGAGGTAGCTGGACTAAGAGCCAATGAGAGGGCAGTACAGCAAGGCAATAAAGGCATGGGTAAGACAGGAAGTAGCTCACTTTTGGTAGGTGCAGGACTAGAGAGGTAAAGTTGGTGGCTCTCTCTATTTCTCTGATCTCTAAGGCTTTCACCCCTATATTTGGCTCTGTGTTTCTTATTTAATAAGACCATTTAGAAATTCATCTACAGTTGGTGCTCACATGGCAAGAGTTCATTAAAAAAACCCATTGATGGCCTTATAGGCCAGGGTTTACAGGCCCCCTGGCTTTGCCAGAGCTATATGAGATCTGGCTAAATGCAGCTGGAGCTACTTGCAGCCAGATCTCCTACTCATGTTGCTGGAGCTGCAAGGTTGCAGAGCTGCAAGCAGCTGGACTGCTTATGTGTTTACAGAGCCCCTGGCCAGAGCACGTGGCTGGACTTTTTATTTAGTTTTTAGCTTTTAGTAGGTGCTTTCTCTTTCTCTCTGTCTCTGTCTCTCTGTCTCTGTCTCCATTTCTCTGTCTCTGTGTCTCTCTCTTTCTTTCTCTCTCTGTCTTTCTGATTCCCATTTTGGACTGCTACCATGCTAGGTAGCTGCTTTGAAAGTCCCTTGGACTTCTACTGTTCTATGCAGACTTGGTAAGTCAATTAAGATATCAGATATCTTAAAGGGAGAAACTAGTTAAAAGAGAACATTTTTTCCATATTATAAAATAGGAAATATTTTTCAATAAAAGGAAATTAGTCTTTGTTTGATAATTCATTAGACAGTCTGAAAACTGTACATTTAAATGAGAGGATAATTAATGTTGATAGGATGTAGGAAACATCAGTTATAACTATTATTTGTTTAATTATCCTTATTTTAGTATTAAAAAGATTGGTCAACTTAAGTGCCAAGATAAAAACTTGAGAAAAAAAGGTTGAAATGAATTATAGAGAAATTCAGACACAGGCAGAAGACTTTAAAGGTGAAATTATTTCAGGAGCGCATTATATGGTTACAGAGAGACAGCATCTTTTCAAACAATCAAACTTAATTCATCTGGTAGCCTTACAGGAACTACCTGCTCAGGGCATGTAAAAGCGGATTGGACTGCAATGGAACTGTTAGATTTAAGGAGATTTAAAGAAGCTATAGTATCCTATGGAATGCATTCTCCGTTTTTAAATCAAATGTTAAACTCGTGGTCAACTTGTAATAGTATTTTTCCTCAGGACTGGAAAGAGTTGGTAACAGATGTTCTAGAATCCAGAGCACAATTACAGTGGTGACAATGGCTTAAGCAGGAGGCTAAGGCAATAGACGCCATGTAGAAGTAGAGGTGTGGAAATTGCCCAGGATCAACTTCTTGGAGAAGTTGAATACTCTGATATACAAAGACAATGTTTAAATGATAATGAAATCTAAATTCTATGCCACATGGCAGCCATGAATGCATGGGACAGAATTGAGGAAGCAGGAAAAAAAATTGAAAATTTAAGTAAAGTGGTTCAAAGTCATTATAATTCAGTTCAAAAATGGAATTGTATGATATTCTTTGATATTAATGGATTTTTCAGAACCTCTCAACATAGTTACCAACTCTCAGTATGTTGAAAGAGTAGTATTATATATTGAGACTGCAGAATTTATCCCTGATGTGTCAGAATTAACTTCACTATTTATTCAGTTACATGATATAATCAGGAATAGGAAGCATCCCTTATATATAACTCACATCTGATCCCATATGGGTGTGCCAGGCCCTCTAGCACAAGGTAATGACAAGATTGATAAATTATTGATAAGAAATATGCTGGAGGCTTCATAATTTCATAAAAAAACATCATGTCAACAGTAAAGATTTAAAAAAGAGTTTTTACATAACATGGCAACAAGCTAAGGATATTGTAAGTAAATGTCCTATTTTTTCCTTTTATAACCCGACTCTGCTACCAGCTGGATGTAACTCAAAGGGTACACAGAGGAATGAAATCTGGCAGATGGTTGTGTTTCACTTTGAAGAATTTGGAAAACTAAAATATGTACACTATACCATTGATACTTATTCAGGATTTCAGTGTGGAAATGCTTTTGGTTCTGAAAATGCTGATCCTGTAATCATGCATTTGTGAGAAGTTATGGCCATCATGTGTATACCTACACAAATTAGAACTGACAGTGTTCCAGCATATGTCTCTCATAAAAGGAAACATTTTTTGCTTATTATAATATAAAGAATATTACAGTTATACCACATAATCCTACAGGCCAAGCAGTTTTAGAACGAACAAATAGAGCTCTAAAGTATATGCTAAATAAACAGAAAGGGGCAACAAAACACCCAGAAATAGATTACATAATGCTCTAGTAACTTTGAATTTTCTCAGTGCTAATGAGAAAGGGACAATAGCTGCAGAGAGACATTGGATAATAGAAAAAACTGCAGAATTACATCAGCCTATATACTTTAAGGATGTGCTGACCTCAGAATGGAAACCAAGATATGTGTTACGTTGGGAACGAGATTTTGCTTTTGTTTCTATAGGAGAAGATAAGCTGTGGATACCATCAAAAATGATATAGGTTCAATTTGAACAAGAGAGACCTCTTAATTAGAAGAGGTGATAGTTCATCAACCAGCATGTCCATTCAGTTTAAACTAACTTATACCACTAACAAATGCCTTTTTATTTTATCAGATATAACTTGCCAAAAGGGATCTTCTCCAAAGTTAGGTTCGGGGAAGGCTTTTTGTTTTTGTCTTTCAGGAGAATGAAGACCAAGGAATCTGAAGAACACTGGACAAATGAGACATCTGAAGAAAAAGGACAAATCATCTAGAAAAATGTCCCAAGAAAAAGAGTAATTTGGCCTATTGGTGTATCACATGTAAAATTTCTTAAGTCTTCGTAAATGTTTGTTTCTTCTCTTCTCTACAGACAACTAACACAAATGGTCTTTTTGTAGTCCTAGTTCAATTAACAATTAAAGCTGGCTTTGAAGTTGAAGAATGGCTCTTTCCTTCTCTAAACCCACGTATGTTGTTAAAAGGAAAATGGAAAATCTCTGTATCATGTCAGATGAAAGAGCCATCTTCTGATATAGGACAGAAGAAAACCAAAAAATTAAGGAATTAGTTTTTTGCCACTAATCTCAATTCTTTGGTTCTATTTTGAGTCTTTAAACTTTTCTTAAGTTATGAATTTTATATCAAAATTTACAAGATTTATATATGTATATAACTTTCTCATGATATTATTGGTCATATAGAGTACTAACTAATTCTAGAAAAAGGCTTAATTTAGCTGCCTAAACATGTTTTTGTGTTGGAGTCTCTATCAGTTTTCTGCAGGGAAACATGACCAGGCCTAACCTCGAATTTGAAGTCTCCAGAAAGATGATGGGGTCCCATTACAATGATTCCATATGGACGATAATAATACCACTAAGCTGACAAACATCACCCAAAGATCAGCTTTGGACTACAAACTGCTCAGAACAATTTTGAGATGGCTAGCTGAGAAGATCCTGTTTCACAGACTACTTGAACAAGGACTTGAGATAAGCCCTGCACTTGGGCATTATGCCAAGATTGGACAACAAATGATATAGCTACCTCCCCTGGAACTTGACAATTAACCACAAAATTTTCTTTTCAGAATCTTCTAAAGATGCTATCACCTACAACTGCAGAAATCAATTTTTCAGAGCACAATGCTCACATTCCCAAGAGGTGGGACGGGTGGTTTTTGGTTTTTCAATGGGTTTTGGTTTTGGGGTAGTTGTCATTGTTTAGGAGGCTTGGTTACAAGTTGTTGTAGTTAATGGTCAGGAAAAGGGCTAAACAAAGGAGATTAGATTTAAGGTTCTTGTTTGGAAAAAAGGTGATATAGATAAGACGTAGATTATTGAATGTACTCTGAAAAAAGATATAGAAATGATAGAATAAAATGTAGATTATTGAATCTGCTCTGAAAAAACGAGAGGATACAGATATGATATAGATAAAAAAGTAGATTATTGAATCTATTTTTAAAAGACAACTACTAGTTTTAAATACTTTACATTGGATTGGATTTTTTTATATTGTATACAAATTATATATATTGAGATTGATATTGTTAGAAAATGCTGTATGTATATTGCTAATCTTGTTCAGGGTATTGTACCTATACAGTTCATCTAACAATTTGCTAATCCTTGAACGTTAGTATTATCAACTATTAGGATATAGAGAAATGAGAATTAGTAGTTAGTCATTACAGTTGAACTTGTCGTCATATTAGGTGTTTTCAAGGTTAAGCAGAGATATATTTTAGATAGACAGGTCATCTTCAAATCCTTCAGAGATCTACAGAATATGGCATCCTCTGATGCCAAGACTATATGGCACCATTGCTAAAGTGGCCTTTGCAATCTGTAAATGTACAGGGCCCCTTTCTAAGAAGGCAGCTCAACAGGTAATGGACCGATGTCTTCTGGTATGCAGTGGAACAGTAGCTGAAACAGTTATTCTTGAAAGAGTAACTAGGCTGATAGAGTCTAACCTCTCAATGGTAGACTGGCATTTAATAAAGGAGATGAAGCCACCCACAAGCCGAGAAGAATGGGATGCGGAGAAGAACAGGATGCCGAGATGAAAGCCATCCACAAGCTGAAAAGAATAAGCAGAGGAATTCCAGAAACACCAGCAATTTCCAGGATTTAAAATTCCGAATCATGACAGGACACTGGTAGAATTCAATTATATCTGGTACATGGAATACTCATGCCGAATGTGAGTTCGAGCTGTAGGCCTTGTGTATATCCTACTTCACAAATGAGTCTGTCAGATATGCTAGCCTGTACATTGAAGATGATGCCCCAACATTGCAGAAAACCTGTGACTGTCCAGACAGCTGGCTGTTTCTGTCAACTCAAAATTTTCCAGAAGTTGCTTGTTTGCAATACTTGTTTTACTAGGTATATAATTTCCTTCTTGGTCTCTGAGGGAGTTGAAGATTAGATAGCCATAGTTACATTTTTCCTTCTTAAGAAATTTCAAAAAAAAAAAGAAACTCACTAAGAGGTGAAAAGTATATAAGTTTGAAGGAATATTACACGACAATTTTCTGTTGGTAATACAAGTTCTGGTAGAAAGTGAATTAGGTACATTTTAAACTCACAAAAAATAGAGTAGATAATGTAATATTTTCTCTAAATTTGTAAAAATGCTGATGTATTTATTGCTTGTATATATTATATATAGTTGTTGTACTTATTGTATATAGTTTTTCTTATATTATTTATAAATTTTATTCTTTATTTTTAACAGACCAAAAAGGGGAAATGTGGTGATGTTTTATTTGTGCTGAATTGTGGTGATATTTTATTTGCATGTTAATAAATAAAGCATGCCTGGAGATCCAAAGGAAAATGGCCAACCACTTTTAATTAAACACAGGAATCAGGCAGTGGTAGCACATACCTTGATCCCATCAAAAGGCAGACAGGGTCACTATGTGTTCAAGGAGGCACCAGGGAACAGCCTAGTGTGGTGCCTTTAAACCCCGCACCAACTATAGAAACCTTTAGGTCTGTACAGACAGGCATTGACAAGGAAGTGAGGTAGCAGGGCTAAGAGCCAATGAGAAGACAGAACAGCAAGGCAATAAAGGTGAGGGTAAGAGAGAAAGTAGCTCACTTTGGGTAGCTGCAGGGCTAGAGAGGTAAGGATGGTGGCTATCACTATTTCCCTGATCTCTAAGGCTTTTACCCCTATATTTGGCTTTGTGTTTTTTATTTATTTAAGACTGTTTAGAAATTTGTTTACAATGAATTCATGAAACTCTATGAACAGGGTGAATACAATTCCTCAGTAAAATTCAGATACCCCACTTCCTAGAAGTAGATAAACAATCATAACTTTACCACAAAAGCAGAAAATACCCAGGATAGCATGAACACACCTCAATAGAGGTCAGTGTTTCACAGGTATTGTAGCAAGTACAGCCTACAACTGAAACAAGGCACATTGTCAGGAAAAGATAAATCCGAGTTAAGTTATAGTTGTAAACACATGTGGTTTCATCTCTTTGGATTTTAAGTATGTACCAAAAATGCACCCTGGAGTACACATGGCCTCTTCATCAAGACATGCATGGAAATGTTATTCATATGTATATAAAGAATGTGGATTCCACCTAGCTTCTTGAAGCATTCCTTATTCCCAGCACTCTTGAGGCATCAGAGGAGGAGGAGGCAGAAGTGGTGACAGAAGGGGAGGCAGAGGCTGAGATGGAGGTGGAGGCAGAGGGGGAGGCAGGCAGATCTTTGTGAGTTTAATGCTTGCCTGTTCGATGTAGTCAGTTCTAGGACATGATGGCCTATGATGAGGGTCCCTGTCTCAAGAAATTAAATGTAAGTTAATAAATAAATTATTTTGTTTAGTATATGTAACCCTGGAAAAAGGTAATGACAAATGTCTCAGAGGCCAAAGTGTAACAAACTCTGATACTATTAGAGCAAAGAGTAGCACAAAGAGTTGAAGGTTCAGGAGATGCCAGTTTTCTTCTCACCCTTCCCTTCACAGTGAGTGACAGAACTTCACAGAATCCAGCATGTGCATGCTGAGGTGTGTTTGAGGCTTTTTAAAGCTATGATGTCTTAGCTCAAGTGGATTCCACTTCCTCTTGTTGTGGAGGACAGTGGGCTTCTCTCCTGCCATGACTCTGACTTGATGGCATCTGCTCCTTCAGCTTTCGTGAAGTTGATTTCTTTAGCTCTTTTTGGTCTCATCTTGCCCATGAACCCTATGTCTACTGAGCGTACAGAGTGTGACTTTCAGAGCTTTGCCCTCCATTTGCTTGCCTGTGTTGTCAATATCTCCTTCTGGCCACAGCACTAGTCATGGCATCTCTCCTTCCATAAGGTCCTGATAATGGATTCTGTCTAGAGAATCTCCATGAAGCAGGTTAGAGTGTCTCTCTTCCTTCATCCTGAACTGGTTTAAGGGTGTGCTGATGACACCTTATCTTTACTGGGCCTGATTGCTCCGAAAGACTATGGAGTCTTTGCATTGGGTGGCTGTGGGAACCTGGAATTGGTTTAGTTCAGAGCGGGAGTTAAGCACTTGGGAAGGTGAACTTCTGCCAGCAGTTTAGTCATGTCTGCAAGTACATGCTGGAGGACAACACACTGTGCATGTCCCAGGCTCATCCTGATCATGATTGCTGCTTTCCCTGGTGGCATTGTCACAAACAAGCTTCTGCCCTAGGCTCTCAGCATCAGTGAAGTGCAAGTTATGCTGCATGTCCGGGTGTGCTAAAGGGAAGGAAGATGGGTCTTGGTTTTCTTTCATGTACTCATAGACATCCAGAGGCATTGATAGATTTGCTACCATCTCATGCAGGTTGTCATTCTTTGTTCCAGGCATAGATCTTGTGGCAATGCCAGGAATTCTGAAGGTTGTGGATGGGGACTGTTAATGACTTGTCCCCATCAATAGTTGGTGTCCTTATCTGGGAATGCAGGGTGTAGGAGTAGCAGAGATCTGTTCTGCAGCTGAGGGAGTGTCTGGCTTTGAGGTGTGATTCCCAGGGAAGTCTCCCTTTGCACCACTGAAAAAGAGTCAAGGAAGAAGTCAGTACGTGGTCAGTGGGATGCCCCCTCCTCTCAGTGTACCTCTGCACTTAGGCCCCTACAACAGCTGGATGACATTCTTAGGTTCTCTGCCACAACTGCAGATATTCGGAAACATCAGTCAAAGTTGAATTCCAGTTGTAAACACATTCAGTTAAGTCTCTTGGGATTTTGGGTAGGTACCAAAAATGCACCTTGGCTTACACATGTCCTCTTCATTCAATCATGCTTGGAAATCTGGATATTCATATAGACAGAAAGAAACTTGATTCCATTTAGTTTGTGGGAGCATTCTGTTAGTCTCAGCACTCCAGGCAGGGCCGGGGCCAGGGTCAGGGCAATTGCAAAGGCAGAGATAGTGGCAGAGGTAGAGGCAGGCTGATGTTAGTTCAAAGCTAGTCTGATGAACATATTTATGAACTTGCAAGGTTATGGAGAGAAAACCTGTCTCAAGATACTAAAAGCAAATTAATAAACAGATGAGTTATATTTCCTATGTGTCACACTGTAAAATGAATTGCCAAATGCCTCAGAGGCCATAGTGTGAGTAACCCCGATAGTATTAGAGTACTAAGTATGTCAAAGTGTTGAATGTTCAGAGACAGGGCAGGATGGAGCAACACACCAGCTACTCAAGAATTCCTGGCTGTAGTTAATAGATGGTTTCTCAGGGAAGTAAAGCATTTGTTACTAGAAAAAGAAACAGATATTTGAGAGGGGGTCCTAGAGAACAAGAGGACATCTTTGCTATTGCTACCTCAGTAAGTATATTAATATCTAGATTATATAGAATTAGATAAAATACATAAATCATAAGAAATCAGGCAACCCAGGTAGTAAAGGACAAAGAAAAAGACATTCTACTCTGATATAATAAAAAGATAATAAGCACATACAGATGTTCTGCTTGAAGAGGAATAAGGGAAATACATAGTGATGGATGACACACAAAACACACACACAAAATAAAGTATGAAAAGGATGATTTCAAAGATGAATACAACTTCAGACATACATCATTATGAATGAATCCCTTCTCAGGAAGATGTTCAACCTTGTATATTTTCTCTTTAAGGTGGGTGCTTGATAGTGTATACATGGAATCCTGTATTTCATTTAATGAAATTTTAGGAGGATATCTGTCCCAGACCAGTAATGATTAAAGGACTAGGGTAAGTGGTTCAAAATGGGAGGAAGTGTTGGAAGAACAGCAGTGTGTTCACTATACAATATAAACTATAGGAAACATACCAAGTTCAAAAACCAGTATAATGAAAACAAAAGTCAAGGAGAATAATTTTATAACCACTACAGGTTTTGACTAATTACTTTTACCTTAAATAACACTACCAGTGTTTTACAGCATATGATGAATTTATGTAACACATATTTCTACTTTGGAAACACTAAAGAACAATAGCAAAGGTATGAAGAAACCATCAAAGCCTTCTACATACACGTACTAATGGATGATAAAACTTACTTAATTTCTCCAATCACTCTTAGTGTCTTCAAATATTTACAAGTATAGAAACTGTCTGACCATTTATATATAAATCCCTGGATCTACCAATTAATCTCCTTAACTCCATATGTACCTACTTATCTACACACTCACCAAGATGTTAATTCAATGTATACATGTATATCTATGTCTATATCTCACCTTGTCTGTGTTGAATAGCACTGTGTTCCAAAAACTAGGCTAGGACTTACATGACATAGTCATAATTTCTAGAAATTTCCATACCCTTCTGCCTCTGAAGGAAGAGCTACAGTTTGCCCAGAGAGGTGTACTTGGCAGCATTCTCTCTCTCCCGTTGAGCCTGCCTCTTCATGGCCTCCCGCTCTGGCCTCTGCTCTTCTGTGATGGACTGTGAGATGACTGGCCCTGGAATGTGGACTGTCCTCCATGGAATTGGTTGGCGGCCAAAATCTTTCACCAGATAATGGATTTGAGATTTTGGAGGTGATGGGGCCTTTTTCCTGGCAGCAAAAATAAGCTCCCTCTGGACTGAAGGGAGAGATGATTCCCTGTAGGATTCTGGCCTACAGAGAGCTGGCTGAGGCCCAGGGCTAGACTGGAAGGGGTTGGTTATGTTAGCTCGTGTGGCACTGGTAGCAATAGGCAGAACTGGCTTGTCAGAGGCCATCAAAGTAGTGCTGGCAGGAGCTGGTTTAGATGGCTTGAGTGTGGTAGGCTGAGTTGAGTGGGAATGAGGCCTCACAGGGTATACTGCAGGGGGCCTGCATGAAGCCAGGGAGAGAGGCTTTCTAGAAACCATTCTGGCTTGCGGATTGTCCAGGGCTGGAAAAGGCAGAGGTACCAACTTGACCTTCCCAGGTGGGGGCAGCTCATACTGGGATGGAGATGGACACTCCCTGTGAGCATTGCTCTCTGGTCTCTGAGCATTGCTTGGGGTTTACCAGGGCCTCGGCCATCCCATGGCACATCCAGAAGGGATGAGGTGGCTTTGCATGTCCAGACATCTTTGATGGCACTGAAGTTTAGCAGAGTACGGGAGGAGGAGATGCCAGTTTTGTCATTACTCTTCTTCCCCCGGGGGTGAAGGACCTGAGTGGATGCCAGAATGTACTTTCCCAGGTGAGTTTGAGGCTTTTTGAAGGCGTCGTTGCTGAGCTCAGGTGGATTCCTCTTCCTCTTGGTCTTGGGGATAGTGGGCTTCTCTTGTGTCTTGACTCTGTGACTTGATGGCTTCAGCTGCTGTATTTTGCTGAAGTTGTTTTCTCTGGTCCACTTGATCCTGTCTTGCCCCTGAACCCTAGTTACCCTGGGCCTGCTGGGTGCAGATTTCTGAGCTTTGCCCTCCAAGTGTTTGTTGTCCATGTTGGCAATATACCCTTCACTGGCCCCAGCATTGGTTCCAGGCTCTGCTCCCTTCACCAGGTCCTGGTGCTGGATTTGGGCCTGAAGAGCTCCATGAAGCAGATGAGATACTTTCTGGTCTTTCTTGTTCACCTTTTATGAGTCTAGTGATGTGGGAACTTTCCTGGGCCTCATCCCTCCTGAGGACTGTGGAGTCTTTGGAATGGATTACTGTGGGATTTTCCCAGTGGTCTAGGTCAGTGAGGGAGTTTAAGATTTGGGGAAGGTGAATATCTGACTGCACTGTAGTCATGTCTTCCATGTCATGCTTGAGACCATGACACTCTGTACAGACCCAGTCTCTTTTAGACCAAGGCTGTTGCTTCCCAAGATGGCATTATCAGAATCTGGCTTCTACCTTAGTCTCCCAGCATCAGTGCATTTCTGGGGCTGCTGCATGTCAGAGTGTGCTAAAGGGAGGAGTCATGAGCCTTGGTTTTCTGTTCTGCCCTCATAGGCATTCAGAGGCTTTGATTACTCAGCAATCATTTCTTCCATATTGTTCCAGGCTTGGAGCTGGAGGCAAGGCCAGGAATTCTGAAGGACTGTGAATGAGGGCAGTTAATAACCTGTCCCCATCAACAGGTGCTTTCTTCGTCTGGGTATCCTGGGTGCAGCATTTCAGAAGTCAGGACTCTGCAGCAGACAGAGTGTCTGGCCTGAAGATATCTATCCAAGGGCACTCTCCACTTCCACCACTGGAAAAGAGTCAAGGAAGGAGTCAGTGCCTGGTAATTGAGATGATCCCTTCCTTTCAGTGGACCTCAGCACCCAGGCTCCTGCAGCAGTGGACCAGGCATTCCGATGAACTCTGCTTGAGTGGCAAGTGTAGCATCTCTGTTTACAGACACTTAGTAACTACTCCGTTGTTTCTGGTGACCACGCAATGTCTTATTTTCTCAGATGTTTGTGTGTTCCATATCACTTATTGGTGTGAGCATGCATCGTGGTCATGGGCAGGTTACAGAATTTTCTTGGTGTGTGGTATTTTCTTGCCCTCCTTTTGACTTTGAAACACTTCCTCTCAGTTATTTGGAAGTGTGCTATTAGGCAGTTTGTCTGGTCTATAATTTCCAAAACTTACACAATCTTCTGACTTCTTTCAAGTAGTGGTATTACTCATGTGCAATCAGATGTTTGGATTTTTTTGTGGATTTCAGTATGCAACCCAGTCGTTCACTCCTGAAATGCAAGCCCTTTAAGAACCCCAACTTTCCTCAGGCTCCCAATTCACAGACGTGTTATAAGTGATATGAAAATTAGTTGAAGAAAGTGAAATATTGTGGCTTTAGTGTGACTTTGTTATAGAGAACATGGGTACATGATAATGGACTTGTGTCATCACTGAAGAATCACAGAAAAAAAAGAGAATGAGAGAAGATACAGCAAGAGAGTGAGTAAGTATGAGAGAGAGAGAGAGAGAGAGAGAGAGAGAGAGAGAGAGAGAGAGAGAGATTTGCAGTAGTGTTGCTCAGGTATCTGTTTTCAACTCAGGGAAAATCAAGTGCTAACCAAATATAAAATTCTTGATGTCTTCTAGAACCCTGAGCACTATCCTAGTAAGGAGGTGATTATAGTGTGATGGAGCATGGCACTGATTGGCTTAGGCAGTGATATGTGTGCCTGTGGTGTGGCTGCTGAACATGTCTTAATGAAGGATGGATGTCAGTCCCTATCATGCAACATTTCTTACTTTTGAGGTGGACATTGGGGATGGTGAGCCATAGCCAAGGCTGAGTTCTCAGGACTCCCATTTTTCCTCCCTGAGGACATCCACTGATGAAAGGTTGAACGGTGTCTGCTTTGAGTGCTGATCTCACTCCTCCCCTCCTGGCTTTACCCACCTTGAAGACTGGTGTCTGCCATCTCTTGAGCAGGTGTGGAGTAGTAGATGGCAGAGGTGGAGAAGGGTGTGTGGACATTCGTTGTCTGAATCTCCTTTGGCATCATCACCATCCCTGGTTGCAGGACAGAGGCCTGACCCAAAGAGTAGAACCCAGAGACACAGACCTGCTAGCACTGGCTGAGTTCTTCGGCCATCAGAGGGCCCAGGCTATTGAGGTCATTGTAATAGAAGTGGCTGCCCTCCTCGTTAGGAAGGTGCCAGGCTGTATCCTTGATTTGGCAATTGTGGTGGTGTGGCCTAAACAAGGCTGACAGGTAGTGTTGGATAGCAAAGAACTAAGGCAATGGGATCTAAAATATTATAAACTTGGCCTGTCATAGACAAGGAGGAGAATATGGTATTCTGGTCAATGACAGTAAAAGTGAAGTTCTGGAGTTCAGCTCCCCTCCTGTCAGTGCTTCCCTTGGGATCCCACTGGAGATTAACTGGATGGGAGAGTGCTGAGGCAGAGCTCTGGCCCTGGTCAGTCAGCGCAGTCACCAGGGTTGTGCCAGCTGGTAGGTAGAGGTAGGCACTGTCCATGAGCTGCTGGCAACAAGTGCTGGAGTCTGATGGCAGGAGCCATGCTGAACTCAGAGCTGGGTTGGAGACCCTGGAGAAGTTGCACACACTTCCTGCTAAGGGAGTGGCATTCCTCAGCACAGGTGCAGAGGGCTGCAGAGCACATTCTGTCCCAAAGAAAGGTGCACTTTGGAAATATTTCTAGGAAGCAAGAGGAAAATGGGAAGAACAGTGAGATGGAATATGTGTGGCTTATGTGACAAGCTTTGTTATCTGCAGTTTGTACTGTCTGGGAGAGTCTGAGACCTGTTTAAAAGAGGAGAACCTTAGACATCTTCTCATGCCTGTGCCTTTGTCATGTTCTGTGCAGATCTTCCTCTATGCAGAGAGAGATTCTCTACCTAGATCAGTCTGGACTTGAAATCACACAGACTGGCATGCCTCTATATCAGAGTGCTGGCATTGTAGGTTTTTCCATGTCCACCAAGCTTGGCTCTACTCTGAGCTTTCTTAATGATATGATGTATCAGGAATTACATAGATAAGAACTGTATTTAGCTAAGAATCCCTTGGTCAATCTAACTCCTCCTGTTCCCCACTACGTTTTATGTAAGTCATTACCTCTTACTTTGTTATATAAATTCAGCCTACATCCAATATGACTGCATGAATACAACCTGCTGATAACATTTCATGTTGATTGCCTGTGTTTCATGTGATGTCTTGCGACTACAAATGTATTGTGGAGTTCATCTCTGAATAAGATTATTTCTTAATTTAATAGTTGGTTAAATTGACTCTTCAATGAACACTTCCACAGTAATTGTTAATTTCTTGTAACTCTCCCAGTTGGAAATCCTTATGAGAATTCCTGCACACACTGGTGTGTCAATTCTTGTCCAGAGAATAACTGACTGTGGAGTACCCCGCCCATGTTGATAACATCCAACACAACCAAAAGATGTGGAGAATGCTATGGAAGATGGGCTGGATAGAGTGTAAGAGCCAGGGACTAGAGCTGGATATTGTTTTCTACATGTGATAGGAAACCATTACCTAGACTAATCTTAACAGTGTGGCTGCATAATAATGGGTTGGGATATGATAATGTCTCATGCCTTTTAATTTAATCTGTGGTTATCTGTAACATTGAGTTCCAAACTACCTTTGTGTACATCCAGGGTCGTCTCTGCAATTTGCCTTTTTTATTTACATATTTTCTAACCCCAGTAAGAACAAAATCTTAATATGACATTCAATTCCAGCTATCTCTATCAGCATCAATAATATACCCATTACACAAAAATTTAAAAGTATGATAAAAATAAGGGAGAAGTGATCTCATATTTTTTTAATGTTTTAAAATTTCTTTTCTTACCTGCCATGGTCAGAGGGAGAATATCAGCAGTCCAGAATACAATGAAGCAAGAGAATTGGTTGCCTTGTCTGATCACCTGACCTGAGTCGCAAGTGTGTCTGGTATCAGACAGCACTTACTGGTCACTGGTCACAGGTGACCTGTGATGATCCAAATTTGTTTACAAGCATTGCCGTGGCAAACCCATGAACCTACCAGGTGATGGTAGGGTTGGAGGGAGAATGATGTCATAAACGGGGCAGCAGCCAATGGGAAGGTGGGATTCTGAGCTAACAGAGGGGATTGGTTGGAGAGAATTCCAGGAAACCAACAGGAGCCATGGAGGCAGAGGTGTGTGCTAGAGAAAGGAGGCAATCCTGGTATGGAAGTTCCCCTTTAACGAGGTTTATTCCAGGGTATTGGCAGAGCTTCTAATAACGTTCATTGATGAAGCTGTGTCTATTGTTCCTGTAAGGTGTCACCTTCCAGGACTGAGTGTGCTTTCTGCATACACTGTACATAAATTCAGTAGCCTTGGGCATGAAGGAGAGGGCCACATCGGAGGAGGGAACTCGGGTGATAAACTGTATCAGTTGATCTGGTTTAAGAGCCATCATCATCAGTCCATGACCCAAGCAAGAGACCAAAGGGCTCCATTGTAACTGTGTTGAAGGACAGGGCTGAGTGTAATGAGATCTCATTGGATGATGAACTCCAAGAATGTTCTCTTTGGGTTTATTCACTTAGACGCTTTCCTTAATCTGTGTTGATCCAGGCAGGACTCACATCTCCCTTCTCTGCTTTTCATCCCTTTTTGGTAGGGTTTGATTGTTGTTCTAGGGTGAACTTGTATCCTTAAAGTGTTGGAAAGTATCATGTTGAACTTCCAGAAGCAGTGGTCTTCTGTTCATCGTGAAGATGCTTGTAATTTGGTATTGCTGGTAGTAGCAAGCACTTGAGGGGTAACCCCTGTTGTTTGGGAGCTCATCTTGTATCTCACTCTGATCTCAGATACAGGGGCATTCTTTGTATTTTGCCTCCCCTCTTATACTATTGAGGTTGTTAGTCATTGAGTCTGGCCGCCTTCTCTGTTCATCCACAAGTATAATGAGTGTGACAGTAACAAAAGCTTCTTCCTCCCGGCAACAGTCTCTGCAGAATCCTGGGCTTCTAGCATTCTCTTCCATGCTCTTTTCTGAGTAAGGGCTAAAAAGCAACTGGAACACCTGGAGGAAGAAGCCATTTGTTATGTGGTGGTGGGTACATGAAATAAGCAATGTAGGTGTTTTTGTAAGTGTTGCACCTTGGTGGAAAGGGATCTTGGCATTTAAGAACTAAGGAATAGCACAAAGTCAACTTAAGCATTGCAGCTTTCATCCGTGCTCCAAGGAAAGCTTCCCACAATGTAACTACTCTACTTTGATAGGGGAAGGTTTCCCCAAGCGAAACTGTTACAGTTCTGCTCTGCTCTGCTCCACTGTGGCTAATGTTACTTCTCTGCTCTGCTCCCTTCTGACAAAAGAAGGTCTCACCCAAACCTCATTCAAGAGATTTATTGGAGGGGAAATATCCAGGAGGGTGACTTCTTCTGTCAGCATGGAAAAAGGCAGTTACCAACTGAACAGGTACAGGGCTTATATAGGGCTTCTTAGAGGGGGAGCTTTTGCAAGGTGAATTTTGCAGGGTGAGAATTGCTCAAATTCCAATCCCTGAGTTTGGACAAATCAAGTGATTGGTTTGATTATGTTGGGTAGGTTTTCCTGCTCAAGGATTGGTTGGTTTTTGTACTTAGTGGGTCAGGGGCAGAGTGTGTTTCTTTGATTCTGGTTTCATGGTCAAAGTGTGATTCTTTCACAGGCCCCTTTTACCATTTTTACTCTGGTTTCATGGCTAGGGTGTTTTTCTTTGGCTGGCTCATTTGTCCTACAATATTTTTTTATATTTGAAAAAACAGAATAACCCATTTCCCATCTCAGTGTATCTTCTTAGACAGGAATATGATATTTTGTTTAAATATGGGTAAATCTTGTGTGTTCCCTCATTTTGTTTTTGATTGTTATCATTCACTTTGGTCCCTGACTGGTGGGTTCATAGACTGTCTTATGGCATGGGTGTAGTGTGCATTTATAGACATTTCTTACTCTAACTGCCTCAACAAGCACTACTATGACAGTGTCTGTCAGTCCTCATTGAAAATGACCCTGGAGCCTGTTTAGCTCTCCTCCTGCATTCATATGAGCTGTCAGCACTTTCCCTTGGGACCTCTTTTACACTGAGCTAGTGCTGGAGCACGTAGGTACATATCCAGCTCAGTAGAACTGTTCCTCCATGCAGATTGTTTCCTGTTTTGTGGTGCTTGGCAAAACTGCAATAAAAAAGGCCTTTCTCATAGGCCAGTAGGCTGCCTTGCTATTTCACCCTTGCATTTTTCTTCATACTTGACCACTTTTCAGATAATGTGACACATTCCAGTGGCAATGACTGAAAGTTGCGGGGTTCATCCAGGCTTCTGGTTGTAGATCTTGCAGATAAAAGTGTCCGCTTATAGCAGCGTAGACCAAAGTGGGTAGAACATTAGTGGGCCTATGCTGTTGAGAAATCAGAGTGGAGAGAAACCAGAGGATAGATAGATAGATAGATAGATAGATAGATAGATAGATAGACAGATAGTCAGATATATAGAGAGATAGATAAATCTGTGTTCTGTGTTTAATTTCCATCATTTCTGTGTTTATTTTTACACATTTGCATATTATTTTTCTTTCATTGTAGCAATGACCTTACTTCCTCTAACATCCTATAGTGATTTTAGTTTCTGCAACCTCTACTCCTTCTAATTCTTTCTGAGTCTCCACTTCTCAGTTCCTACTACCTTTTTGTCCCTCTTTAGAATAGAAAAAGCTTTCAAGAGATAACAAAAAATACGATAAAAATAAATTTTTGGGATAGCATCTACAAAAAAATAAATGTACATTAAAAAATTAAAAAATTGGTATTCTGCATGGGTGGAAAATGGCACTCTGTGAAGAAGTATGTCTCCTAAAAGCTAAGTGCCGGAAGTGGGTTTACGTTCAGATGATGTTATCCAAGATGGTGATTAGTACTTCTGAAAATATGAAAGCTATTTCAATCCTGTTGTATGTTATGAACCAGTAGTAGAATAGCACCAATATGATTGAGTTGCAAGATATGAAGAAGTCAGTATTACCCCAAGCGTTAACCCCCTTTCTGATAGCAAGCTGGCTTTCATAGACCAAGCCAGGCTCTTCCATCATTTTGCGGGAGAATTGTCTGGAATTGTGCTATTATGATGTCGGCTGTCTCTTCCACATACTAAAATCTCAAGAGAGATGGATACACTGGTACAGAGAAGGCAGAGTTGTTAGGTATATTTGCAACAACTCTCCAATTTTATATGTGTACACATGCACAGACGTGAATTTTTATCTTGTACTGCAATCCAACACAAAATCTCTGGTGGCTGAGGAGCTCCAGGTCTAGAGGGAAGACAAATGCTATTGTTTTGTTGACTGGAATGGTTGGGTCTCCATATTTCCCTTCTAAACCTTTGTGGTTTTGGAGGAGATTAATGTAGTTAAGGTGCAGAGGTAACTGTTATGGTCTGCCTCCTTGCTGGTCTTCCTTTGGTATTTGTTTCTGTTGCTGATGGACAGAGTTGTCATGGTATAGACTGCTGAGACTCAGTGACTGCTGCTGTGGTGAGATGTCTGTCTGGTACTCAGAACTTGATCAGGTACAAAGCAGTCCATTCAAAGCTCAGAGAGTGTCCTGCAAGTAGGAGCCCAATCAAATTGAGAGCTAGAGCAGTGGGGTAGAATAGAGTAGCATGGCTTTCTATTCCAAAATCAAATGAACATCCCATTGCGATGTCTTAGTAGTGATTACCTCAGAGGGATGGAGACCTTTAAAAGTAATTGAAGAGATGGATGCAGTGATAGACAGGTCTTTGGCTGTGAAGCTTTACTGTACATAGTAAAAGGAGCCATGGAGAGTCATGAAAACTTGACTTGTCATTCTAGACATTACTTGAATTTGAACACCAGTCCTGGAGCTCCCAGTCCTGGAGCTGTATTCTGGCCTGTTGAGATACATCAAGCCTCTCAGAGAATTTCTGGACATTCTTTCTCACTTGGTCCACAAGTACACTGATGATGCTTTCCTTGTCCCGATCCCTCCTGATGTCTTTGATATGGGTTGCTATGGGATTTCCGAATGGGTTCATTTCAGTGATTGAGTTGAAGAGTCGGGGAAGGTGAATATCTGCCACCAGTGTAGTCATGTCTGCAAAGTCCATGCTGGAGTCCATCACACTCAGCAGCACCCCAGGCTCATCCTGACCAAGGCTGCTGCTTCCCAAGGTGGCAGTGTCAGGAGAAAGCTTCTGTTTCAGGCTCCCTTCACTGTTGTTCAGGGCTTGCTGCATGTTGGCATGTGTTAAAGGGAGAAGTGATTAGTCTTGGTTTTCTTTTATGCCCTCATAGACATCCTGAGGAGTTGATAGATCAGCTGTCATCATATCCAAGTCGTTATTCTCTGTTTGTTGCAAGCTTGGAGCAGGAGGCAAGGGCAGGAATTCCAAAAAACTGTGCATGGGAGCAGTTAATGACCAGTCCCCATGGACAGGTGGTGTCTTCTGGACATCATGGGTGCAGGCACTGCAGAGGTCTATATTCTGCAGCAGACAGAGTGTCTGGCCTGAAGCTGTCAATCCCAGGGATGTCTCCATTTTCATCACTGAAAAAGAGTCAAGGAAGAAGTCAGTGACTGGTAAGTGAGGTGCTCCCCACTTTTCAGTGCACCTCAGTACTCAGACCCCTACAGCAGTGGGGAAGGCATTCCTATGAGCTCTGCTTGAGTAACACAGGTGGCACGGCAACTCTGTTGTGAGACTTGTGACCACTGTCTTATTTCTGGTAACCATGTGATATCATGTTTTCTCAGATGTTTGTGTTTTCCTCAGTGTTTGTGTGTTGTGTGCATTCATAGCGATCATGGGGAGGTGACAGAATTCCCTTGGGATGTGGTCCTCCCTTTCCTTTCCCATGTCTCTCTAAGAGTGACCCTCATTTCTGTGGATGTTTGCTATCAGGCAGGTAGTCTGGTCCATAATTTTCAAGAACTTACCCTTGTCTTCCAACTCTCGGCATTACTCAAATGCCCCCAGTAGCCTGGCTTTTTAAGTGTGTTCAGGTATCCAAGTCCAGTTCCTCACTCCTGCAAGGCAATCATTTCTATAACCTTAGTTTTCCTCCAGCTCCACATTTCACAGTCTTGTTTTAATGATATGAAAATTGGTTTGAGAAGATGAAATGTAAGGTTTATGTGACTGTGTAGTAGCTAACATATCCTAATGATCATGAATAGACTTGGCCCACCTCTGAATAACCATTGCAAAAAAAAAAGAGAGAAAGAGAGACAGAGCCAATGAAAGTGAGAGAGAGAGAGAGAGAGAGAGAGAGAGAGAGAGAGAGAGAGAGAGAAGCTTTGCCCAACTTAGCATTTGTACACTGGTACACCGGGTATACTGGACTGTCAATGCACTTATGCTTGTAAGAAAACGGCAGGGCCAGAACTTGGAATCTGCGAGTAATACTTCCTCTAGGACAGATTTGAAGTTGCACTGTTCTAAAGTCAGAATTCAGCACAGAGAATATAAAGGTCTACCAAATAGAAATGCCTTGGTGTCCTCTATAGCACTGAGCAACAGATTAAGAAGTAGGTGATTGACACAGCAATATCTGAATGGAATGGTAGAAGTTATAAAGCCAGATCCGCAGCTTGACAAAGATCAAGCAAAGCTGAGACACATGATGGCTGCCATGCCACCTTTGGTTTTCACCTGTTACACCTTTAATGGGGCACTTTTAATATTTGTACAATTTGGGTATGTTGCATCGATGGAAAATTCCGTATGAATCATTTATGCCTCTCCCAGGCATGCTGCTTCTAAGCTTACCCAGTAAAGTCCTGAACATACTTTCCCACACACACACACTTTGAGGGAGATATCCTTATCTACTTAAAGGTCTTCTTTATGCCTTGGATGTTGTGACACATAAAGAAGCCAGAGGTTTCTTGATGAGGCTATTAGATATTCTTGAAACATCTGTCTCTGCACTTACACAGTGACAAGCTACTCAAAACAAAGTAAAATTAATAAGGTCAACAAGATTCGGTGGGCTAGAGGAATTGTCCACAGTTCAGATTAAAAGGCTCTTCCCACTGTACACTCAGACAATTACGTGACATACAGCTCTGCCCTGCATAGAGACATATTGGTAAGTAAAGTATGGAGTGGAAAGATGATGAAAGTATGAGGTATTACAAACTCCCTGTCATAGAAGTTAGCTCATGTAGAGCCACTATAATGTCACATGACCAAGGAACAACAGAATGCCAGGATTAAACAGATAGACAAATTCTATAAGCAGATAAATGTGAACACTGATTGTATTATGTCAGAATTTGAATAATAACTGCAGCATCTTTAGCCTAAGGATTTCTCCTGGGCACTCTGACCACTAAGAGTTAATAATACATTGCTTGGGACATGACAAAATGTCCAGGATGGTTGAGGATTTGGTTTTGGTCTAGTGTCCTTGAAGTAACCAAAGCAACAGGACTGAGCACAGGCTATCATATGCCTCTAGATTATTAAAAATAGGATTAAGGGGTTAATGAGTAAGAATGATTACTCTGTTTATTAATGATGTCAAAACTTGAGGGAAAATGATTGGAAATAATAACTCTGTTTGGTCATAGTTTACAAATGATGACTAAAAGATGAGCAAAAGGAGGTGTCCAAAACCAAAAATGATATGATCCATGTTTTGGAACATCATGAATGTCTGCTAACTAAATTCTGTATAAATAAAGAAAAACACTCTGGCTGCTGGTTCGTCAGGCTACAAGATTCTCCCAACCACCATGGCCTGGCTCACTTCCTTCACCGCTGACTCCTTACATTCTCTGCAGAACCCATCCACTGCCAAGGAAGGCTTCCCACAGGTGATTGCTGTGGAACTGATTAGCTAGGTCAGTGACGTGTGTGTCTTTGGTGTTGTCCTTGGACATGTCTTAATAGAGGATGGGTGCCACTCATTGCCCTGCATTGTTAGTCATTATAGAGACTGAAGATGGGGATGGTGAGCCAGGCCAAGGCTGAGCTCTCAGGACTCCCATCCTTTCTCCCTGAGGACATCCACTGATGAAAGGTTGAGCTGTGTCTGCTTTGGGTGCTGATCTCTGTCCTCCCGGCTGGCTTTACTTGAAGACTGGTGTCTGGCATGTCTTGAGCAGGTGTGGGATAGTAGAGGGCAGAGGTGGAGAAGGGTGTTTGGACATTTGTTGGCTGAATATCCTTTGGCATCATCACCATCCCTGATGCCTGATCCCCAGAATAGGACACAGAGCTACAGACCTGTAGGCACTGCCTGAGTTCTCCAGCATTCAGAGGGCCCAGGCTGTTGAGGTCATTTAATAGATGTGGCTGCCCTCCTGGTAGGATGGTGCCAGGCTGTATCCTTGATTAGGCACCTGTGATGGTGTGGTCTGAACAAGGCTGGCAGATAGTGTTGGAGAGGAGAGGACTAAGGCAATGGGATCTAAAATATTATCACCCTGGGCTGTCATAGACAAGGAGGAGAATGTGGTATTCTGGTCCATGACAGTCACAGTGAAGTCCTGGAGTGCAGCTCCCCTCCTGTCAGTGCTTCCCGTGGGATCCCAATAGAGAACACCTGGATGGGAGAGTGGTGAGGCAGAGCTCTGGCCCTGGTCAGTCAGTTGCAGTCACCATGGTTGTGCCAGCTGGTAAGTAGGGGTAGGCACTGTCCATGAGCTGCTGGCAACAAGTGCTGGAGTCTGAAGGCAGGAGCCATGCTGAGCTCACAGCTGTGGTGGAGACCCTAGAGAAGTTGCACACACTTCCTGCTAAGGGTGGAACTTTCCTCAGCACAGGTGCAGAAGGCTGCAAGGCACATTTTGTCCCAAAGAAAGGTGCATGTTGGAAATTTTCTATATGAAGCAAGAGGAAAGTGGGAAGAACACTGAGATGGAATCTGTGTGGCTTCCCATGAGGAGCTTTGTTATCTGCAGTTTGTCCTGTCTGGGAGAGTCTGAGACCTATTTTCCCTCACATATCCCAAACAAATGGTTCAGAATGATTCGTGGTAATGGGTAGGATGACACTCATTTGATGAGCTGCCTGTTCTTCCTGTGTGGGCATGCACTTCCTAGTTGATTCAAGTCGACCCTTTCTACGACTAGGCAACAACCTTCTTTGCCCTGCTTTGTCTAGTTCTGATACCTGCTGTGGCACTGCCTCACATCTGTGTCCCAGAACAGAAGTGTTTAATGTAGGAGAAACTTAGACAGCTTCTCATGCCTGTGCCTTTGTCCTGTTCTGTGCAGATCTTCCCCTATGCAGAGAGAGAGATTCTCTACCTAGATCTGTCTGGCCTTGAAATCACACAGACTGGCCTGCCTCTGCATCAGAGTGCTGGCATTGTAGGTTCTTTCCATGTCCACCAGGCTTGGCTCTACTCTGAGCTTTCTTAATAAAATGATGTATCAGGAATTTCATAGATAAGAACTGTATTCAGCTAAGAATCCCTTGGTCATCTAGCTCCTTCTGTTCCCCACTCCTTTTTGTGTAATTCATTACCTCTTACTTTTATATAACCATTCATCTCATATACATAGATGACTACATGAATACAACCTGCTGATAACATTTCATGTTGATTGCCTGTGTTTCATATGATATCTTGCGACTACAAATGCATTGTGGAGTTCATCTCTGAATAAGATTATTTCTTAATTCCTAGTTGGTTAAATTGACTCTTCAATGAACACTTCCACAGTAATTGTTAATTTCTTGTAACTCTCCTAGTTGGGAATCCTTGTGAGAATTCTTGCAAAACACTGGTGTGTCAGTTCTTGTCCAGAGAACAAGTGATTGTGGAGTACCCAGCCCATGTTGATAACATTCAACACAATCAGTGTTTAAAAGATGTGGAGAATGATGTGGAAGATGGGCTGGATACAGTGTAAGAGCCAGGGATCAGAGCTGGATATTGTTTTCTATATGTGACAGGAAACATTTACCTAGACTAATCTCAACAGTGTGACTGCATAATAAGGGGTTGGGATGTGACAATGTCTTGTGTCTTTTTATTTAATCTGTGGTTATCTGTAACATTCAGTTCCAAACTACCTTTGAGTACCTCCAGTGTCATCTCTGCAGTGTGTCTTCTTCATTTCCATGTATTCTAACCCCAGTAACAACCAAATCTGAATGTGACATTCAATTCCATGTAACTCTACCAGCATCATGGTATCCCCACTAAACCAAGATTTAAAGTATAGCAAAATAAGGGGAGAAGTGATAAAGAAATGTTTTAAAGTTTCTTTACTTACCTGCCATGGTCGGAGGGAGAGTATCAGCAATCCAGAGTACAATGGAGGAAGAGAATTGGTTGTCCTTGTCTGATCAGCTGACCTGAGTGGCAAGTGTGTCCGGTATCAGACAACATTTACTGGTCACTGGTCACAGGTGACCTATGATGATGCAAATTTGTTTACAGGCATCACCATGGCAACCCCAAGAACCCACCAGGTAATGGTAGAGTTAGAGGGAGAATGATTTCATAAACAGGGCAGCAGCTAATAGGAAGGTGAGATTCTGAGCTAACACATGGGATTGGTTAGAGAGAATGCCAGGAATCCAACAGTAACCATGGAGGTTGAGGTGTGTGCTAGTGAAAGAGGCAATCCTGGCATGGAAGTCATGAACCCTTTCATGAGGTTTAGTCCAGAGTATTGGCAGAGCTTCTTATAAGGTTTATCAATGAAGCTGTGTCTATTGTTCCCATGAGGTGTCACCTTCCAGCATAGAGTGTCCCATCATCATACACTGTACATACAGTCAGTAGCCTTGGGCAAGAAAGAGAGGATCACCTTTGTGAAGGAAACGTGGGTGTGAAACCGTTTCACTTGATCTGATATATGAGCTGTCATCCTCTGTCCATGACCCAAGGAAGAGATCAAAGGGCTCCTTTCTGACTGGGTTGAAGAACAGGGTATTGATGCACCTTTGATGATGAACTCCAAGAATCTTCTATTTTGGTTTCTTCTCCTAGAGGCCTTCCTTAGTCTGTGTTGACCCAGGCAGGACTCACATCTCCCTTCTCTGCTTTTCATCCCTTTTTGGTAGGGTTTGATTCTTGGACTAGGGTGGGAACCTGTATCCTTAGAGTGGTGGGATACAAATGAGCTGTCAGAACTTTCCAGTAGGACCATTTTTACACTGAGCTACTGCTCTATCATGTAGGTACATGTCCAGCTCAGTAGAACTTTTCCTCCATGTAGATTGTATCATATTTTGGATTGCTGGGCAAAGGTCTGCAACAAGACTGTCCTTTTTCATAGGCCAGTAGGCTGTCATTGTCATTCACCCTTGCAGTTTCCTTCATGACTGACCACTTGCCAGATAATGTGGCACATTCCAAGTGGCAATGACTGAAAGTTGGAAGGTTCATCCAGACTTCTAGTTGTTGATCCATCAGAAAAAGGTATCCTCTTGTAGCAGCTTAGAACCAAATGAGTAGACCATGACGGGGCCTGTGTTATTTTAATTCTGACAGTGGAGAGAAAATGAGAGACAGATAGATAGATAGAACTGTGTTCAGTGTTTAATTGTCGTCATTTCTGTGTTTTTTACTTCTTAATATTTGCATATAATTTCTCTTTCAGTGTAATGACTTATTTCCTCTAACCACATATACCAAACTTATTTATCACACCCTGTACTCCTTTCAATTATGTTCCAAGTCCTCATTTTTTCTCCCTCTTTACAAAAGAAAATGCTTTCAAGAGATAAACAAATATGATAAAATATTTTTTAGAACAGCAACTCCAAGATAAGTAAATGTAAGTTAAATAACTTGAAAGATGGTATCCTGTGTGTGTGGGAAAATGGCACTCTCTGAAGACAGATGAATGCTAAATGCTAAGTACCAGAGGTAGGGTTAAGCCTCAGGAGATGTTGGCCAAGAAGGTCCTTAGTACCTCCTAAAATATGAAATTTATTGTGATCCCGTTGTAAGTTATGAGCAAGAAGTAAAAAGGACCAAACTGAATGATTTGCAGAATATGAGAAGTTCAGACTTGCCAGGAGCTGGAACCCCTTTCTGATAGACAGCTGGTTGGCTTTCATAGACCAAGCAGGATCTTCCATCATTTTGGGGGAGAATGGTCAGGAATTGTGCTATTAGGTTGTTGGATGGCTCTACCACATAGGAAAATGTCAAGAGAGAATTATAAACTGGTAGGGAGAATGCACAGTTGTTAGGTATATTTGTAACAATTCTCCAATTTGTTATGTGTACACATGCACAGAAGGGAATTCTTATCTTGTACTGCAATCCACCATAAAATGTTCTGTGACTGAGTAGTTCCTACATCCCAGAGGTAAGACAACTACTATTATTTTGTTGAATGGAATGGTTGGGTCTCTATATTTCCCTTCTAAACCTTTCAATTTTGCAGGAGATTAATGTAGTTGCAGATGTAACAGTTACAGTCTGCTTCCTTGCTGGTCATCCTTTGGCATTTGTTTCTGTTGCTGTTGGAGAGAGTTGTCATTGTTTCAGCTGCTGAGTCTCAGTGGCTACTGTTGTGGTGAGATGGCAGGCTGGTACTCAGAAACGGATCATACACAAAGCAGTTCATCCAAAGCTCAGAGAATGTCCTACAAGTAGTCCAATCAAATTGAGACCTGGAGCAGTGGGGTAGAATAGTGTAGAATGGCTTTTTATTCCAAAATCAAGTGAACATCCCATTGTGATATGTTAGCAGTGATTACCTTGGATGGATGGATACCTTAGAAAGTAATTAAACAGAAAGTTACAGTGATAGACAGGTCTGTGGCTGTGAAGTTTAACTGTACATAGCAGAAGGAGCCATGGAGATTCATGAAAACTTGACTTGTCATTCTAGACGTTCCTTGCATTTGACTATCAGGCCCATTGGAAAATGGTCTTTCTTGATGCTAGAGAATAGAAGTGGTGATATAACTGAAAGTAGGGGGCTTCCCAATATTTCTTCCACAGGAAACACCAAGAAGTTGGTGGGTATAATGTGAAGTACTCTACCCTCTCTCTATTTCAATATGGAGTGACTTTAAACACCAACACCAGGTCTATCTTGTTTTCCATCTATACTATTCCAAGGAATTGAACATGTACTGATTGCTTTGCACATCAGCATAGATTGCAGCATTTTTCAGGAATATCTGTTAGCTGATTTTGCTTTCCAATAAGAGAGCAATGGAGAAGGAATATGTGATGTCTACACACAACAGAACCATTTCAGCTAAAGTGATGAATGTAGTCAAGGTGATTACAGGAGAGTTCTTGTAACTCATGATAATCATACTATACCATATGTATCCATTCCCAGACAAATATCTCCTGATGCTGTCTGTATATATGGATCCTAGATTACACATGTCTCCATGGTTCCATTCATGACTTGGGAAGCAATGCTGTCAAGCAGATGTCAATGCCTAAGATTTTTGGTGACAGTTAAGGAAAGTTACTGGGCTCAGTGTACAACATACAGTTTTAAAAGAATATGTTCAATGAAAAGTACAAAGAGAACTAATGTTATTGAGAAGGATTCAATACAAGTACAGCATTCTATGAATTACTTTAATATGAAAAATGCTTCCTGAGCTTTGTTTAATAAGAATTATTCTACAAGACCCTTAGTTTGAAAACATCATGATTAAATAATATCAAGGTTAGAAGATATCTATTCAAATGCATTTCTATTGCTCTTAAGATGTAAAGTGAAGCACAGTAGTCTCATGGCAGTGCCTAAATCTGTAATTAAAGCCACACAAAGAGCATAACCCCAGAGGCCTCCTTAAGCCATTGCTTTTCATTATTCTGTTTTACCCAAATTTGTCCCTGTGATGATCATCGTATACAGATAGTAGGATCATTTCATGATGGGTTTGTTAATATTTTCTACATGGATGACTTTGGAAATAGCCCTTTTTAGAATGAACAATTTTGGTCCCACACAGTACCTGGGGGTTAGATATTGTGAAGACAGATACAACATTTGTGGTGATATTTTATTTGTATGTTAATATATAAAGCATGCCTGGAGATCAAGGGGAAAATGGCCAGCCACTTTTAAGTAAACATAGAAGTGATGCAGTGGTAGCACACGCTCTTAATTCTATCATGTGGCATAGGGTCTCTGTGTGTTCAAAGACACACTAGGGAACAGCCAAGCATGGTGACACACACATTTAATCCCGTACCAACCATAGAGACTTGGCGGTCTGTATAGACAGGCATTGACAAGGAAGTGAGGTAGCTGGACTAAGAGCCAATGAGAGGGCAGTACAGCAAGGCAATAAAGGCATGGGTAAGACAGGAAGTAGCTCACTTTGGGTAGGTACAGGACTGGAGAGGTAAAGTTGGTGGCTCTCTCTATTTCTCTGATCTCTAAGGCTTTCACCCCTATATTTGGCTCTGTGTTTCTTATTTAATAAGACCATTTAGAAATTCATCTACAATTGGTGTTAATGTGGCAAGAGTTCATTAAAAAAACCCATTGATGGCCTTATAGGCCAGGGTTTAACAGGCCCCCTGGCTTTGCCAGAGCTATATGAGATCTGGCTAAATGCAGCTGGAGCTACTTGCAGCCAGATCTCCTACTCATGTTGCTGGAGCTGCAAGGTTGCAGAGCTGCAAGCAGCTGGACTGCTTATGTGTTTACAGAGCCCCTGGCCAGAGCACGTGGCTGGACTTTTTATTTAGTTTTTAGCTTTTAGTAGGTGCTTTCTCTTTCTCTCTGTCTCTGTCTCTCTGTCTCTGTCTTCATCTCTCTGTCTCTGTGTCTCTCTCTTTCTTTCTCTCTCTGTCTTTCTGATTCCCATTTTGGACTGCTACCATGCTAGGTAGCTGCTTTGAAAGTCCCTTGGACTTCTACTGTTCTATGCAGACTTGGTAAGTCAATTAAGATATCAGATATCTTAAAGGGAGAAACTAGTTAAAAGAGAACATTTTTTCCATATTGTAAAATAGGAAATATTTTTCAATAAAAGGAAATTAGTCTTTGTTTGATAATTCACTAGACAGTCTGAAAACTGTACATTTAAATGAGAGGATAATTAATGTTGATAACTATTATTTGTTTAATTATCCTTATTTTAGTATTAAAAAGATTGGTCAACTTAAATGCCAAGATAAAAACTTGAGAAAAAAAGGTTGAAATGAATTATAGAGAAATTCAGACACAGGCAGAAGACTTTAAAGGTGAAATTATTTCAGGAGCGCATTATATGGTTACAGAGAGACAGCATCTTTTCAAACAATCAAACTTAATTCATCTGGTAGCATTACAGGAACTACCTGCTCAAGGGCATGTACAAGCAGATTGGACTCCAGTGGAATTGTTAGATTTAAGGAGATTTAAAGAAGCTATAGTATCCTATGGAATGCATTCTCCGTTTGTAAAGCAAATGTTAAACTCGTGGTCAACTTGTAATAGGATTATTCCTCAGGACTGGAAAGAGTTGGTAACAGATGTTCTAGAATCCAGAGCACAATTACAGTGGTGACAATGGCTTAAGGAGGAGGCTAAGGCAATAGACACCATGTAGAAGTAGAGGTGTGGAAATTGCTCGGGATCAACTTCTTGGAGAAGTCGAATACTCTGATATACAAAGACAATGTTTATATGATAATCAAACCTTAATTCTATGCCACATGGCAGCCATGAATGCATGGGACAGAATTGAGGAAGCAGGAAAAAAATTGAAAATTTAAGTAAAGTGGTTCAAAGTCATTATAATTCAGTTCAAAAATGGAATTGTATGATATTCTTTGATATTAACGGATTTTTCAGAACCTCTCAACATAGGTATCAAATCTCAGTGTGCTGAAAGAGTGGTATTATATATTGAGACTGCAGAATTTATCCCTGATGAGTCAGAATTAACTTCACTATTTATTCAGTTACAAGATATAATCAAGAATAGGAAGCATCCCTTATATATAACTCACATCTGATCCCATATGGGTGTGCCACGCCCTCTAGCCCATGGTAATAACAAGATTGATAAATTATTGATAGAAAATATGCTGGAGGCTTCAGAATTTCATAAAAAACATCATGTCAATAGTAAAGATTTAAAAAAGAATTTTTCCATAACATGGCAAAAAGCTAAGGATATTGTAAGGAAATGTCCTATTTTTTCCTTTTATAACCAGACTGCTACCAACTGGATGTAACTCAAAGGGTACTCAGAGGAATAAAATCTGGCAGATGGATGTGTTTCACTTTGCAGAATTTGGAAAACTAAAATATGTACACTATACCATTGATACTTATTCAGGATTTCAGTGTGGAAATGCTTTTGGTTCTGAAAATGCTGATCCTGTAATCGTGCATTTGCGAGAAGTTATGGCCATCATGGGTATACCTACACAAATTAAAACTGACAGTGTTCCAGCATATGTCTCTCGTAAAATGAGACTTTTTTTGCTTATTACAATATAAAGCATATTACAGTTATACCACATAATCCCACAGGCCAAGCAGTTTTAGAAAGAGCAAATAAAACTCTAAAGTATATACTAAATAAACAGAAAGGGGCAACAAAAACACCCAGAAATAGATTACATAATGCTCTAGTAACTTTGAATTTTCTCAGTGCTAATGAGAAAGGGACAATAGCTGCAGAGAGACATTGGATAATAGAAAAAACTGCAGAATTACATCAGCCTATATACTTTAAGGATGTGCTGACCTCAGAATGGAAACCAGGATATGTGTTATGTTGGGAACGAGGTTTTGCTTTTGTTTCTATAGGAGAAGATAAGCTGTGGATACCATCAAAAATGATATAGGTTCAATTTGAACAAGAGAGACCTCTTAATTAGAAGAGGTGATAGTTCATCAACCAGCATGACCATCCAATTTAAACTAACTTATACCACTAACAAATGCCTTTTTATTTAATCAGATATAACTTGCCAAAAGGGAACTTCTCCAAAGTTAGGCTCGGGGAAGCGTTTTTGTTTTTGTCTTTCAGGAGAATGAAGACCAAGGAATCTGAAGAACACTGGACAAATGAGACATCTGAAGAAAAAGGACAAATCATCTAGAAAAATGTCCCAAGAAAAAGAATAATTTGGCCTATTGGTGTATCACATTTAAAATTTCTTAAGTCTTCGTAAATGTTTGTTTCTGCTCTTCTCTACAGACAGCTAACACAAATAGTCTTTTTGTAGTCCTAGTTCAATTAACAATTAAAGCTGGCTTTGAAGTTGGAGAATGGCTCTTTCCTTCTCTAAACCCACGTATGTTGTTAAAAGGAAAATGGAAAATCTCTGTATCATGTCAGATGAAAGAGCCATGTTCTGATATAGGACAGAAGAAAACCAAAAAATTAAGGAACTGGTTTTTTGCCACTAATCTCAATTCTTTGGTTCTATTTTGAGTCTTTAAACTTTTCTTAAGTTATGAATTTTATATCAAAATTTACAAGATTTATATATGTATATAACTTTCTCATGATATTATTGGTCATATAGAGTACTAACTAATTCTAGAAAAAGGCTTAATTTAGCTGCCTAAACATGTTTTTGTGTTGGAGTCTCTATCAGTTTTCTGCAGGGAATCATGACCAGGCCTACCCTCGAATTTGAAGTCTCCAGAAAGATGATGGGGTCCCATTACAATGATTCCATATGGACGGTAATAATACCAATAAGCTGACAAACATCACCCAAAGATCAGCTTTGGACTACAAACTGCTCAGAACAATTTCGAGATGGCTAGCTGAGATGATCCTGTTTCACAGATTACTTGAACAAGGACTTGAGATAAGCCCTGCACTTTGGCATTATGCCAAGAATGGACAACAAATGATATAGCTACCTCCCCTGAAACTTGACAATTAACCCCAAAATTTTCTTTTCAGAATCTTCTAAAGATGCTATCACCCACAAACTGCAGAAAGCAATTTTTCAGAGCACAATGCCCACATTCCCAAGAGGTGGGGCAGGTGGTTTTTGGTTTTTCAATGGGTTTTGGTTTTGGGATAGTTGTCATTGTTTAGGAGGCTTGGTTACAAGTTGTTGTAGTTAATGGTCAGGAAAAGGGCTAAACAAAGGAGATTAGATTTACGATTCTTGTTTGGAAAAAAAGTGATATAGATAAGACGTAGATGATTGAATATACACTGAAAAAAAGATATAGAAATGATAGAATAAAAGGTAAATTATTGAATCTACTCTGAAAAAACAAGAGGATATAGATATGATATAGATAAAAAAGCAGATTATTGAATCTATTTTTTTTAATGTCACTTAAGTGTTTAATTTAATAGTTGAAATTGAACTTCTGCCTTGCAGATATTTTTTTTCTCTCTTTTTTTTAATTTATTTTGCAATGCAATTCAGTTCTACATATCAGCCATGGATTCCCTTGTTCTCCCCCCTCCCGTCCCCCTCACCTTCTCCCCAACCCCCCCATTCCCATCTCCTCCAGGGCAAAGCCTTCCCCACAGACTGAGGTCAACCTGGTAGACTCAGTCCAGGTAGGTCTAGTCCCCTCCTCCCAGGCCGAGCCAAACAATCCTGCATAGGCCCCAGGTTTCAAACAGCCAACTCATGCAATGAGCACAGGACCCGGTCCCACTGCCTGGATGCCTCCCTGACCTACTCTGGTGATGGGATGGCCAAACACCCTAATTGTTGTGCTAGAAACCTCATCCAACTACTGAGGGATCTGGATGCAGAGATCCATGACTAGGCCCTGGGTGGATCTCTGGGAGTCCAATTAGCGAGAATGAGGAGGGTTTATATGAGCGAGAATTGTTGAGACCAAGGTTGGATAAAGCACAGGGACAAATAGCCAAATGAATGGAAACACATGAACTATGAACCAATGGCTGAGGGGTCCCCACTGGATCAGGCCCTCTGAATGGGTGAGACAGTTGATTGGCGTGAATCTATTTTAAAAAGACAAATACTTGTTTTAAATACTTTACATTGGATTGGATTTTTATATATTGTATACAAATTATATATATTGAGATTGATATTGTTAAAAAATGCTGTATGTATATTGTTAATCTTGTTTAGGATGTTGTACCTATACAGTTCATTTAACAATTTGCTAATCCTTGAAAGTTATTATTATCAACTATTAGGATATAGAGAAATGAGAATTAGTAGTTAGTCATTACAGTTGAACTTCTCGTCATATTAATTGTTTTCAAGGTTAAGCAGAGATACATTTTAGATAGACAGGTCATCTTCAAATCCTTCAGACACCTACAGAATATGGCATTTAAATGTTTTAATAACTTACAATTTTTTCTTTTTTTATGATTATGAGACATGTTGGCTCCTGGCAGCACCAATCTACTTCAGAGAAGATATGGGCATTGAAGAAACTGCATATGGAGTTAACTTTCATTATGGCAAAATTTAGCCACTGGCCAACAAAGTGCCCTCGTATCAACTGCTGAGAGTATGCTATCCAAAATGGACCAAGAGGACACAAAGCAAAGGACTACCGATCTTTGCCAAAACAAGTGTGGTTGTGGCTTTAACAACAGGCATCTTTTGATGCCAAGACTATATGGCACCATCACTAAAGTGGCCTTTGCAATCTGGAAAAGGTACAGGGCCCCTTTCTAAGAAGGCAGCTCAACAGGCAATGGACCGATGTCTTCTGGTATGCAGTGGAACAGTAGCTGAAACAGTTATTCTTGAAAGAGTAACTAGGCTGATAGAGTCTAACCTCTCAATGGTAGACTGGCATTTAATAAAGGAGATGAAGCCACCCACAAGCCAAGAAGAATGGGATGCGGAGAAGAACAGGATGCCGAGATGAAGCCATCCACAAGCTGAGAAGAATAAGCAGATGAATTCCAGAAACACTAGCAATTTCCAGGATTTAAATTCCTGAATCATGACAGGACACTGGTAGAATTCAAATTTATCTTGTACATGGAATACTCATGCCGAATGTGAGGTTGAGCTGTAGGCCTTGTGTATATCCTACTTCACAAATGAGTCTGTCAGATACCCTAGCCTGTAGGCTGAAGATGATGCCCCAACATTGCAGAAAACCTGTGACTGTCCAGAAAGCTGGCTGTTTCTGTCAACTCAAAATTTTCCAGAAATTGTTTGTTTGCAATTCTTGTTTTACTAGGTATATTATTTCCTTCTTGGTCTCTGAGGCAGTTGAAGATTAGATAGCCATAGTTACATTTTTCCCTCTTAAGAAATTTAAAAAAAAAAAAAGAAACTCACTAAGAGGTGAAAAGTATATAAGTCTGAAGGAATATTACAAGACAATTTTCTGTTGGTAATACAAGTTCAGGTAGAAAGTGAATTAGGTACATTTTAAACTCACAAAAAATAGAGTAGATAATGTAATATTTTCTCTAAATTTGTAAAATTGCTGATGTATTTATTGCTTGTATATATTGTATATAGTTGTTGTACTTATTGTATATAGTTTTTCTTATATTATTTATAAATTTTATTCTTTATTTTTAATAAACCAAAAGGGGAAATGTGGTGAAGTTTTATTTGTGCTGAATTGTGGTGATATTTTATTTGCATGTTAATAAATAAAGCATGCCTGGAGATCAAAAGGGAAATGGCCAGCCACTTTTAAGTAAACACAGGAGTCAGGCAGTGGTAGCACATACCTTAATCCCATCAAAAGGCAGACAGGGTCACTATGTGTTCAAGGAGGCACCAGGGAACAGCATAGTGTGGCGCCTTTAAACCCAGCAAAAACTATAGAAACCTGGAGGTCTGTACAGGCAGGCATTGACAAGGAAGTGAGGTAGCAGGGCTAAGAGCCAATGAGAAGACAGAATAGCAAGGGAATAAAGGTGAGGGTAAGAAAGAAAGTAGCTCACATTTGGTAGCTGCAGGGCTGGAGAGGTAAGGTTCATGGCTATCGCTATTTCCCTGATCTCTAAGGCTTTCACCCCTATATTTGGCTTGGAGTTTTTTATTTATTTAAGACCGTTTAGAAATTCGTTTACCATGAATTCATGAAAATCTATGAAAAGGGTGAATACAATTCCTCAGTAAAATTCGATGCCCCTTGAGCAACCCCAAAGATTCTGCCAAGGAACTGGTACAGCTTATAAACACCTTCAGCAACATAGCAGGATACAAGATCAACTCAAAAAAATCAGCAGCCCTCCTATATACAATGGAGAAAGAAGCAGAGAAGGAAATCAGAGATACATCACCCTTTACAATAGCCACAAATGACATAAAATACCTTGGGGTAACACTAACCAAGCAAGTGAAGGACCTATATGACAAGAACTTTAAGTCCCTGAAAAAAGAAATTGAAGAAGATCTCAGAAAATGGAAAGATCTCCCATGCTCATAGATAGGAAGGACTAACATAGTAAAAATGGCAATCTTACCAAAAGCAATCTACAGATTCAATGCAATCTCCATCAAAATCCCAACACAATTCTTCACAGACCTGGAAAGAATAATACTCAACTTCATATGGAAAAACAAAAAACCCAGGATAGCCAAAGGAATCTTGTACAATAACACAACCTCTGTAGGCATCACGATCCCTGACTTCAAGCTCTACTATAGAGCTCAAGTAATAAAAACAGCTTGGTACCGGCATAAAAACCAACATGTGGACCAATGGAATCGAATTGAAGACCCTGACATTAATCCGCACACCTATGAACATATAATTTTTGACAAAGAAGCCAAAAGTGCACAATGGAAAAAAGAAAGCATCTTCAACAAATGGTGCTAGCAAAACTGCATATCAACATGTAGAAGGTTGCAAATAGATCCATATCTATCACCATGCATAAAACGTAAGTCCAAGTGGATCAAGGACCTCAACATAAATCCAGCTACTCTGAACCTGCTAGAAGAGAAAGTAGGAAGTAGTCTTGAACGCATTGGCATAGGAGACCACTTCTTAAATAGAACACCAGTAGCACAGACACTGAGAGAAACAATCAATCAATGGGACCTCTTGAAACTGAGAAGCTTTTGTAGAGCAAAGGATACGGTCAACAAGGCAAAGCAACAGCCTACAGAATGGGAAAAGATCTTCACCAACTCCACATCTGACAGAGGACTGATATACAGAGTATATAAGGAACTCAAGAAATTAGACATCAAAATGCCCAACAGTCCAATTAAGAAATGGACTATAGAACTAAACAAAGAATTCTCAACAGAGGAAACTCAAATGGCCGAAAGACATTTAAGGAATTGCTCAACATCCCTCATCATCAGGGAAATGCAAATCAAAACAACTTTGAGATACCACCTTACGCCTGTCAGAATGGCTAAGATCAAAAACACTGAAGACACCTTATGCTGGAGAGGATGTGGAGCTAGGGGAACTCTCCTCCACTGCTGGTGGGAATGCAAGCTTGTACAACCACTTTGGAAATCAATATGGAGCTTTCTTAGAAAATTGGGAATCCATCTCCCCCAAGATTCAGCTATACCACTCTTGGGCATATACCCAAGGAATGCTCAACCACACCACAAGAGCACTTGTTCAGCTATGTTCATATCAGCATTGTTTGTAATAGCCAGAACATGGAAACAACCTAGATGCCCTTCAACTGAAGAATGGATAAACAAAATGTGGTACATATACACAATGGAATACTGCTCAGCAGAGAAAAACAATGGCATCATGAGGTTTGCAGACAAATGGATGGATCTAGAAAAAATCATCCTGAGTGAGGTAACCCAGACTCAGAAAGACAAACATGGTATGTACTCACTCATAGCAGGATACTAGATGTGAAACAAGGATGACTGGACTGCTACTCACATCACCAGGGAGGCTACCTGGAAAACAGGACCCCAAGAAAGACACAGGGATCGCCCCATGACAGAGAAATGGAATGAGATCTACATGAACAGCCTGAACATGAGTGGGGGTAGTGAAAGTTGAGGGTCGAGGGAAAGAGAGCTAGGGGAGCTGGAGATCCCAGCATGATCAACAACAGAGAGGGAGAACAAGGAATAGGAGATCATGGTAAATGAAGACCACATGAGAATAGGAAGAAGCAAACTGCTAGAGAGGCCCACAGAAATCCACAAAGATACCCACACAACAGACTGCTGGCAATGGTCGAGAGACAGCCCAAACTGACCTACTCTGGTGATGGGATGGCCAAACACCCTAATTGTCGTGCTAGAAACCTCATCCAACTACTGAGGGATCTGGATGCAGAGATCCATGGCTAGGCCCCGGGTGGATCTCTGGGAGTCCAATTAGGGAAAATGAGGAGGGTTTATATGAGCGAGAATTGTTGAGACCAAGGTTGGATAAAGCACAGTGACTAATAGCCAAATGAATGGAAACACATGAACTATGAACCAATGGCTGAGGGGTCCCCACTGGATCAGGCCCTCTGAATGGGTGAGACAGTTGATTGGCTTGATCTGTTTGGGAGGCATCCAGGCAGTGGGACCGGGTCCTGTGCTCATTGCATGAGTTGGCTGTTTGAAACCTGGGGCCTATGCAGGATTGCTTGGCTCTGCCTGGGAGGAGGGGACTGGACCTACCTGGACTGAGTCTACCAGGTTGATCTCAGTCTGTGGGGAAGGCTTTACCCTCGAGGAGATGGGAATGCGGGGGTTGGGGGGAATGTGAGGGGGGGTAGAGGGGGGAGAACAAGGGAATCCGTGGGGGATATGTAGAACTGAATTGTATTGCAATATTTAAAAAAAAGATTTAAAAAAAATTCAGATGCCCCACTTCCTAGAAGTAGAAAAGCAATCATAACTTTACCACAAAAGCAGAGAATACCCAGGATAGCATGAGCACACCTCATTAGAGTTCAGTGCTTCACAGGTATTGTAGCAAGTATAGCCTACAAATGAAACAAGGCACATTGTCAGGAAATGATGAATCCGAATTAAGTTACAGTTGTAAACACATGTGGTTTAGTCCCTTTGGATTTTAGGTATGTATGAAAAATTCACCCTGGAGTACACATGGCCTCTTCATCAAGACATGCATGGAAATGTTATTCACATGTACAGAAAGAATCTCGATTTCACCTAGCTTCTTGAAGCATTCCTTTAGTCCCAGCACTCTTGAGGCAGCAGAGGAGGAGGAAGAGGCAGAAGTGGAGACAGAAGGGGAGGCAGAGGCTGAGATGGAGGTGGAGGCAGAGGGGGAGGCAGGCAGATCTTTGTGAATTCAATGCTTGCCTGTTCGATGTAGTCAGTTCTAGGACATGCTGGCCTATGAAGAGGGTCCCTGTCTCAAGAAATTAAAAGTAATTTAATAAATAAATTATTTTGTTTAGTATATGTTGTGGTGGTATTTTACTTGTACTGAAATGTGATTTTAATTGTATGTTAATAAATAAAGTTGTCTGGGGGTCAGAGCTATTAGAGCCATAGTAAGTGCGTGGCGATGGTGACACACGCCTTTAAGGACCTGGAGGGCGGTACATTCAGGCAGTGACGAGGCAGTCACATGTTTGGGTTTACAACCAATGAGAAGGCAGAACAGAAAGACTTTAAAGACGTACACACAGGAAGTAGGCCCTTTTCGGAGAGCTCTCTTGGCTGAAGAGGATCCCTGAATCAGGAAGGGTGAGGCTCTTAGCTCTGACCTCTTGGCTTTCTTCTCTGAATCGGCTCTGTGTTTCTTATTTAATGAGACCGTTGGTTACATCTACATTTGGCGCCCAACATGACAAGAATCCATTAAAAACTGCTTAACTTGGCTTGGCGAGACAATTACTAGTTTTAAATACTCTACATTGGATTGGGTTGTTTTGTATTGTATACAAATTATATATATATATATATATATATATATATATATATATATATATACTGAAATTGATATTGTTAGAAAATGCTATATGTATATCTCTACTTGTACTTATACCATTCATTTAACAATGCAATTTTCTGATCCTTGAATGTTATTATTACCAACTATTAGGATATAAAGAAATGAAAGTTAGTAGTTAGACATTACAATAGAACTTGTAGTCATATTAGATATGTTTTAAAAATTGAGCAGATATATTTTAGACAGGTCATCTTCAAACCCTTCAGAGATCTACAGAATATGGCATTTAAAATGTTTTAATAACTTAGAAAATTTTTCTTTTTTGTTATGATTATGAGACATGTCGGCTCCTGGCAGTACCAATCTACTTCAGAGAAAATATGGGCATTGAAGAAACTGTATGTGGAGTTAACTTTCATTGTGGCAAAAGTTAGCCACTGGACAACAAAGTATCCTTGAATCAACTGCTGACAAAATGGACAGACAGGACATGAAACAAAGGGCTACTGATTCTTGCCAAAACAAGTGTGGTTATGGCTTTATCAAGAGGCATCTTCTGAGGCCAGGACAATATGGCACCATCCCTGAAGTGGCCTTCGCAATTCGGAAAAGGTACAGTGCCCTTTTCTTCAAAGGCAGCTGAACAGGCAGTGGGCTGATGGCTTCTGATGTACAACGGAACAGCAGCTGAAACAGTTACTCTTGAAGAGTAACTAAGCTCAAGCCTCTCAATAGTAGACTGGCATTTGATAGAGGGATGTGGAAAAGAACGGGATACTGAGATGAAGCCATATATACACAGCCAAGAAGAATGGACAGCTGAATTAAAAAACCATCAACAATTTGCAGAATTTAAAATCCTGAATCATGACATGACACTAGTGGAATTCAGGTGTTTCTGGTACATGGACTGCTCTCACCCTATGTGAGGTTGAACTGATGACCTTATGTACATCCTACTTCACAAATGAGTCTGTCAAATATGCTAAGCCTATAGGCTAAAGATGATGCCCCAACACTGTGGAGAAACCTCAGGTGACTGTCCAGGCAGCTGGCTGTTTCTGTCAACTCACAAATTTTTTGGAAGTTGCTTGCATGAACTTTCTGTTTTTATTTTTGTTAGCTAATATTATTTTCTTCTTGGGTCTCTGAGGGAGTTAAAGTTTAGTTAGTTATAGTTGAAGATTAATTAGGATAGAAAATGAATTAGATACATTTTGGACTTAACAAAATAGGATAGATAATAAAATTATTTTCTCTGAATTTGTCAAATACAAATGGACTAGACATTGTCTAGACATTTATTACTTGTATATATTGTATATAGTCATTGTACTTTTGTATATAGTTTTTCTTTTGTTAGTTATAACCTTTTTCTTTTTTTTTCTTTTTACTAAAATAGAAAAGGGGAAATGTGGTGGTATTTTACTTGTACTGAAATGTGATTTTAATTGTATGTTAATAAATAAAGTTGTCTGGGGGTCAGAGCTATTAGAGCCATAGCAAGTGCGTGGCGATGGTGGCACACGCCTTTAAGGACCTGGAGGGCGGTACATTCAGGCAGTGACGAGGCAATCACATGTTTGGGTTTACAACCAATGAGAAGGCAGAACAGAAAGACTTTAAAGAGGTACACACAGGAAGTAGGCCCTTTTCGGAGAGCTCTCTTGGCTGAAGAGGATCCCTGAATCAGGAAGGGTGAGGCTCTTAGCTCTGACATCTTGGCTTTCTTTTCTGAATCAGCTCTGTGTTTCTTATTTAATAAGACCGTTGGTTACATCTACAATACGTAACCCTGGAAAAAGGTAATGACAAATGTCTCAGAGGCCAAAGTGTAACAACCTCTGATACTATTAGAGCACAGAGTAGCACAAAGAGTTGAAGGTTCAGGAGATGCCAGTTTTCTTCTCACCCTTCCTTTCACAGTGAGTGACAGAACTTCACAGACTCCAGCATGTGCATGCTGAGGTGTGTTTGAGGCTTTTTAAAGCTATGATGTCTGAGCTCAAGTGGATTCCACTTCCTCTTGTTGTGGAGGACAGTGGGCTTCTCTTCTGCCATGACTCTGACTTGATGGCATCTGCTCCTTCAGCTTCATGGAGTTGATTTCTCTAGCTCTTTTTGATCTCATCTTGCCCATGAACCCTAGGTCTACTGAGCCTACAGAGTGTGACTTTCTGAGCTTTGCCCTCCATTTGCTTGTCTGTGTTGTCAGTACCTCCTTCTGGCCACAGAACTATCCACAGCTTCTCTCCTTCCTCAAGGTCCTGATAATGGATTCTGGCTAGAGAATCTCCATGAAGCAGGTTAGAGCACCTCTCTTCCTTCATCCTCAACTGGTTTAAGGGTGTGCTGATGACATCTTATCTTTACTGGGCCTGATTGCTCCTGAAGACTATGGAGTCTTTGCATTGGGTGGCTGTGGGAACCTGGAATTGGTTTAGTTCAGAGAGGGAGTAAAGCAGTTGGGAAGGTGAACTTCTGCCATCAGTGTAGTCATGTCTGCAAGTCCATGTTGGAGACGAACTCACTGTGCATGTCCCAGGCTCATCCCTGCTTTCCCTGCTGCTTTCCCTGGTGGCATTGTCAGAAGCAAGATTCTGCCCTAGGCTACCAGCATCAGTGAAGTGCAAGGGATGCTGCATGTCGGGGTGTGCTAAAGGGAGGAGAGATAGGTCTTGGTTTTCTTTCGTGTACTCATAGGCATCCAGAGGCATTGATAGATTTGCTGCCATCTCATGCAGGTTGTTATTCTCTGTTCCAGGCATGGATCTTGTGGCAATGCCAGAAATTCTGAAGGTTGTGGATGGGGACTGTTAATGACTTGTCCCCATCAATAGTTGGTGTCCTTATCTGGGAATGCAGGGTGTAGGAGTAGCAGAGATCTGTTCTGCAGCTGAGGGAGTGTCTGGCTTTGAGGTGTGATTCCCAGGGAAGTCTCCCTTTGCACCACTTAAAAAGAGTCAAGGAAAAAATCATTACGTGGTAAGTGGGATACCCCCTCCTCTCAGTGTACCTTTGCACTTAGGCCCCTACAACAGCTGGATGACATTCTTAGGATCTCTGCCACAGCTACTGATTTTCAGAAACATCAGTCAGTGTTGAATTCCAGTTGTAAACACATTCAGTTAAGTCTCTTGGGATTTTGGGTAGGTACCAAAAATGCACCTTGGCTTACACATGTCCTCTTCATCCAATCATGCTTGGAAATCTGGATATTCATATAGACAGAAAGAAACTTGATTCCATTAGTTTGTGTGAGCATTCTGTTAGTCTCAGCACTCTTCAGGCAGGGCCAGGGCCAGGGTCAGGGCAATTGCAAAGGCAGAGATAGTGGCAGAGATAGAGGCAGGCTGATGTTAATCAGTTCAAAGCTAGTCTGATGAACATATTTATAAACATGCAAGGTTATGGAGAGAAAACCTGTCTCAAGATACTAAAAGCAAATTAATAAACAAATGAGTTATATTTCCTATGTGTCACACTGTAAAATGAATTGCCAAATGCCTCAGAGGCCATAGTGTGAGTAACCCCGATAGTATTAGAGTACAAAGTATGTCAAAGTGTTGAATGTTCAGAGACAGGCCAGGTTGGAGCAACACACCAGCTACTCAAGAATTCCTGGTTGTAGTTAACAGATGGTTTCTCAGGGAAGTAAAGCATTTGTTACTAGAAAAAGAAACAGATATTTGAGAGGGGGTCCTAGAGAACAGGAGGACATCTTTGCTATTGCTACCTCAGTAAGTATATTAATATCTAGATTATATAGAATTAGATAAAATACATAAATCATAAGAAATCAGGCAACCCAGGTAGTAAAGGACAAAGAAAAAGACATTCTACTCTGATATAATAAAAAGATAATAAGCACATACAGATGTTCTGATTGAAGAGGAATCAGAGAAATGCATAGTGATGTATGACACACAAAATCACACACACAAAATAAATTAAAGTATGAAAAGAATGATTTCAAAGATGAATACAACTTCAGACATACATCATTATGAATGAATCCCTTATCAGGAAGTTGTTCAACCTTGTATATTTTCTCTTTAAGGTGGGTGCTTGATAGTGTATACATGGAATCCTGTATTTCATTTAATAAAATTTTAGGAGGATATCTGTCCCAGACCAGTAATGATTAAAGGACTAGGGTAAGTGGTTCAAAATGGGAGGAAGTGTTGGAAGAACAGCAGTGTGTTCACTATACAATATACACTATAGGAAACATACCAAGTTCAAAAACCAGTATAATGAAAACAAAAGTCAAGGAGAATAATTTTATAACCACTAGAGGTTTTGACTAATTACTTTTACCTTAAATAACACTACCAGTGATTTACAGCATATGATGAATTTATGTAACACATATTTCTACTTTGGAAACATGAAAGAACAATAGCAAAGGTATGAAGAAACCATCAAAACCTTCTATATACACGTACTAATGGATGATAAAACTGACTTAATTTCTCCAATCACTCTTAGTGTCTTCAAATATTTACAAGTATAGAAACTGTCTGACCATTTATATATAAATCCCTGGATCTACCAATTAATCTCCTTAACTCCATATGTACCTACTTATCTACACACTCACCAAGTTGTTAATTCAATGTATACATGTATATCTATGTCTATATCTCACCTTGTCTGTGTTGAATAGCACTGTGTTCCAAAAACTAGGCTAGGACTTACATGACATAGTCATAATTTCTAGAAATTTCCATATCCTTCTGCCTCTGAAGGAAGAGCTGCAGTTTGCCCAGAGAGTTGTACTTGGCAGCATTCTCTCTCTCCCGTTGAGCCTGCCTCTTCATGGCCTCCCACTCTGGCCTCTGCTCTTCTGTGATGGGCTGTGAGATGACTGGCCATGGAATGTGGACTCTCCTCCATGGAATTGGTTGGCGGCCAAAATCTTTCACCAGATAATGGATTTGAGATTTTGGAGGTGATGGGGCCTTTTTCCTGGCAGCAAAAATAAGCTCCCTCTGGACTGAAGGGAGAGATGATTCCCTGTAGGATTCTGGCCTACAGAGAGCTGGCTGAGGCCCAGGGCTAGACTGGAAGGGGTTGGTTATGTTAGCTCGTGTGGCACTGGTAGCAATAGGCAGAACTGGCTTGTCAGAGGCCATCAAAGAAGTGCTGGCAGGAGCTGGTTTAGATGGCTTGAGTGTGGTAGGCTGAGCTGAGTGGGAATGAGGCCTCACAGGGTATACTGCAGGGGGCCTGCGTGAAGCCAGGGAGAGAGGCTTTCTAGAAACCATTCTGGCTTGAGGCTTGTCCAGGGCTGGAAAAGGCAGAGGTACCAACTTGACCTTCCCAGGTGGGGGCAGCTCATACTGGGATGGAGATGGACACTCCCTGTGAGCATTGCTCTCTGGTCTCTGAGCATTGCTTGGGGTTTACCAGGGCCTCGGCCATCCCATGGCACATCCAGAAGGGATGAGGTGGCTTTGCCTGTCCAGACATCTTTGATGGCACTGAAGTTTAGCATAGTACGGGAGGAGGAGATGCCAGTTTTGTCATTACTCTTCTTCCCCCGGGGGTGAAGGACCTGAGTGGATGCCAGAATGTACTTTCCCAGGTGAGTTTGAGGCTTTTTGAAGGCGTCGTTGCTGAGCTCAGGTGGATTCCTCTTCCTCTTGGTCTTGGGGATAGTGGGCTTCTCTTGTGTCTTGACTCTGTGACTTGATGGCTTCAGCTGCTGTATTTTGCTGAAGTTGTTTTCTCTGGTCCTCTTCATCCTGTCTTGCCCCTGCACCCTAGCTACCCTGGGCCTTCTGGGTGCAGAATTCTAAGCTTTGCCCTCCAAGTGTTTGTTTTCCATGTTGGCAATATCCCCTTCACTGGCCCCAGCAATGGTTCCAGGCTCTGCTCCCTTCACCAGGTCCTGGTTTTGGATTTGGGCCTGAAGAGCTCCATGAAGCAGATGAGATACTTTCTGGTCTTTCTTGTTCACCTTTTATGAGTCTAGTGATGTGGGAACTTTCCTGGGCATGATCCATCCTGAGGACTGTGGAGTCTTTGGAATGCATTGCTGTGGGATTTCCCAGTGGTCTAGGTCAGTGAGAGAGTTTAAGATTTGGGGAAGGTGATTATCTGACTGCACTGTAGTCATGTTTTCCATGTCATGCTTGAGACCATGACACTCTGTACAGACCCAGTCTCTTTTAGAACAAGGCTGTTGCTTCCCAAGATGGCATTATCAGAATCTGGCTTCTACCTTAGTCTCCCAGCATCAGTGTAGTTCAGGGGCTGTTGCATGTCAGAGTGTGCTAAAGGGAGGAGTCATGAGCCTTGGTTTTCTGTTCTGCCCTCATAGGCATTCAGAGGCTTTGATTGCTCAGCAATCATTTCTTCCATATTGTTATTCTCTGTTTGTTCCAGGCTTGGAGCTGGAGGCAAGGCCAGGAGTTCTGCAGGACTGTGAATGAGGGCAGTTAATAACCTGTCCCCATCAACAGGTGCTGTCTTCGTCTGGGTATCCTGGGTTCAGGCATTTCAGAAGTCAGGACTCTGCAGCATACAGCGTGTCTGGCCTGAAGATATCTATCCAAGGGCCTTCTCCACTTCCACCACTGGAAAAGAGTCAAGGAAGGAGTCAGTGCCTGGTAAGTGAGATGATCCCTTCCTTTCAGTGGACCTCAGCACTCAGGCTCCTGCAGCAGTGGGCCAGGCATTCCGATGAAATCTGCTTGAGTGGCAAGTGTAGCATCTCTGTTTACAGACACTTAGTAACTACTCAGTTGTTTCTGGTGACCATGCAATGTCCTATTTTCTCAAATGTTTGTGTGTTCCATATCACTTATTGGTGTGAGCATGCATCGTGGTCATGGGAAGGTTACAGAATTTTCTTGGTGTGTGGTCCTTTCTTGCCCTCCTTTTGACTTTGAAACACTTCCTCTCAGTTATTTGGAAGTGTGCTATTAGGCAGTTTGTCTGGTCTATAATTTCCAAAACTTACACAATCTTCTGACTTCTCTCAAGTAGTGGTATTACTCATGTGCAATCAGATGTTTGGATTTTTTGTGGATTTCAGTATGCAAACCCTGTCCTTCACTCCTGAAATGCAAGCCCTTTAAGAACCCCAACTTTCCTCAAGCTCCCAATTCACAGACGTGTTATAAGTGATATGAAAATTAGTTGAAGAAAGTGAAATATTGTGGCTTGAGTGTGACTTTGTTATAGAGAACATCGGTACATGATAATGGACATGTGTCATCACTGAAGAATCACAGAAAAAAAGAGAATGAGAGAAGATACAGCAAGAGAGTGAGTAAGTATGAGAGAGAGAGAGAGAGAGAGAGAGAGAGAGAGAGAGAGAGAGAGAGAGAGAGAGATTTGCAGTAGTGTTGCTCAGGTATCTGTTTTCAACTCAGGGAAAATCAAGTGCTAACCAAATATAAAATTCTTGATGTCTTCTAGAACCCTGAGCACTATCCTAGAAAGGAGGTGATTATAGTGTGATGGAGCATGGCCCTGATTGGCTTAGGCAGTGATATGTGTGCCTGTGGTGTGGTTGCTGAACATGTCGTAATGAAGGATGGATGTAGTCCCTATCATGCAACGTTTCTTACTTTTGAGGTGGACGTTGGGGATGGTGAGCCATAGTCAAGGCTGAGTTCTCAGGACTCCCATTTTTCCTCCCTGAGGACATCCACTGCTGAACGGTTGAACTGTGTCTGCTTTGAGTGCTGATATCAATCCTCCCCTCCTGGCTTTACCCACCTTGAAGACTGGTGTCTGCCATCTCTTGAGCAGGTGTGGAGTAGTAGATGGCAGAGGTGGAGAAGGGTGTTTGGACATTTGTTGTCTGAATCTCCTTTGGCATCATCAGCATCCCTGGCTGCAGGACAGAGGCCTGTCCCCCAGAGTAGAACACAGAGACTCAGACCTGCTAGCACTGGCTAAGTTCTTCAGCCATCAGAGGGCCCAGGCTATTGAGGTCATTGTAATAGAAGTGGCTGCCCTACTCGTAGGAAGGTGCCAGGCTGTATCCTTGATTTGGCAACTGTGGTGGTGTGGCCTAAACAAGGCTGACAGACAGTGTTGGATAGGAAAGAACTAAGGCAATGGGATCTAAAATATTATAACCTTGGCCTGTCATAGACAAGGAGGAGAATGTGGTATTCTGGTCAATGACAGTTACAGTGAAGTTCTAGAGTGCAGCTTCCCTCCTGTCAGTGATTACCTTGGGATCCCACTGGAGATTAACTGGATGGGAGAGTGCTGAGGCAGAACTCTGGCCCTGGTCAGTCAGCGCAGTCACCAGGGTTGTGCCAGCAGGTAGGTAGAGGTAGGCACTGTCCATGAGCTGCTGGCAACAAGTGCTGGAGTGTGATGGCAGGAGCCATGCTGAACTCAAAGCTGGGGTGGAGACCCTGGAGAAGTTGCACACACTTCCTGCTAAGGGAGTGGCATTCCTCAGCACAGGTGCAGAGGGCTGCAGAGCACATTCTGTCCCAAAGAAAGGTGCACTTTGGAAATTTTCTCTAGGAAGCAAGAGGAAAATGGGAAGAACAGTGAGATGGAATATGTGTGGCTTATGTGACAAGCTTTGTTATCTGCAGTTTGTACTGTCCGGGAGAGTCTGAGACCTATTTTCCCTCACATATGCCAAACAAATGGTTCAGAATGATTCTTGGTAATAGATAGGATGATGCTCATTTGATGAGCTGCCTGTTCTTCCTGTTTGGGCATGCACTTTCTAGTTGATCCTAGTTGATCCTTGCTCTGACCTAGACAACAGTCTTCTTTGCCCTGCTTTGTATTTTCTACCTGCTGTGGTACTGCCTCACACATGTGTCCGAGAAGAGAAGTGTTTAAAGGAGGAGAACCTTAGACATCTTCTCATGCCTGTGCCTTTGTCATGTTCTGTGCAGATCTTCCTCTATGCAGAGAGAGATTCTCTACCTAGATCAGTCTGGACTTGAAATCACACAGACTGGCATGCCTCTATATCAGAGTGCTGGCATTGTAGGTTCTTTCTATGTCCACCAAGCTTGGCTCTACTCTGAGCTTTCTTAATGATATGATGTATCAGGAATTTCATAGATACGAACTGTATTTAGCTAAGAATCCCTTGGTCAATCTAACTCCTCCTGTTCCCCACTACGTGTTATGTAATTCATTACCTCTTACTTTGTTATATAAATTCAGCACACATCCAATATGACTGCATGAATACAACCTGCTGATAACATTTCATGTTGATTGCCTGTGTTTCATGTGATGTCTTGCGACTACAAATGTATTGTGGAGTTCATCTCTGAAAAAGATTATTTCTTAATTTAATAGTTGGTTAAATTGACTCTTCAATGAACACTTCCACAGTAATTGTTAATTTCTTGTAACTCTCCCAGTTGGAAATCCTTATGAGAATTCCTGCACACACTGGTGTGTCAATTCTTGTCCAGAGAACAACTGACTGTGGAGTACCCCGCCCATGTTGATAACATCCAACACAACCAAAAGATGTGGAGAATGCTATGGAAGATGGGCTGGATAGAGTGTAAGAGCCAGGGACTAGAGCTGGATATTGTTTTCTACATGTGATAGGAAACCATTACCTAGACTAATCTCAACAGTGTGGCTGCATAATAATGGGTTGGGATATGATAATGTCTCATGCCTTTTAATTTAATCTGTGGTTATCTGTAACATTGAGTTCCAAACTACCTTTGTGTACATCCAGGGTCGTCTCTGCAATTTGCCTTTTTTTATTTCCATATTTTCTAACCCCAGTAAGAACAAAATCTAAATATGACATTCAATTCCAGCTATCTCTATCAGCATCAATAATATACCCATTACACAAAAAATTAAAAGTATGATAAAAATAAGGGAGAAGTGATCTCATATTTTTTTAATGTTTTAAAATTTCTTTTCTTACCTGCCATGGTCAGAGGGAGAATATCAGCAGTCCAGAGTACAATGGAGCAAGAGAATTGGTTGCCTTGTCTGATCACCTGACCTGAGTCACAAGTGTGTCTGATATCAGACAGCACTTTCTGGCCACTGGTCACATGTGACCTGTGATGATCCAAATTTGTTTACAGGCATTGCCGTGGCAACCCCAAGAACCTACCAGGTGATGGTAGGGTTGGAGGGAGAATGATGTCATAAACGGGGCAGCAGCCAATGGGAAGGTGGGATTCTGAGCTAACAGAGGGGATTGGTTGGAGAGAATTCCAGGAAACCAACAGGAGCCATGGAGGCAGAGGTGTGTGCTAGTGAAAGGAGGCAATCCTGGCATGGAAGTTCCCCTTTAATGAGGTCTATTCCAGGGTATTGGCAGAGCTTCTAATAACATTCATCAATGAAGCTGTGTCTATTGTTCCTATAAGGTGTCACCTTCCAGGACTGAGTGTGCTTTCTGCATACACTGTACATAAATTCAGTAGCCTTGGGCAGGAAGGAGAGGACCACATGGGAGGAGGGAACTCGGGTGAGAAACTGTATCAGTTGATCTGGTCTATGCGCCATCATCATCAGTCCATGACCCAAGGAAGAGATCAAAGTGCTCCATTGTAACTGTGTTGAAGGACAGGGCTGAGTGTATTGAGATCACAGTGCATGATAAACTCCAAGAATCTTCTCTTTGGGTTTATTCACTTAGAGGCTTTCCTTAATCTGTGTTGGTCCAGGCAGGACTCACATCTCCCTTCTCTGCATTTCATCCCTTTTTGGTAGGGTTTGATTCTTGCCTAGGGTGAACCTGTATCCTTAGAGTAGTGGGAAGTATCATAGTGAACTTCCAGAAGCAGTGGTCTTCTGTTCATCGTGAAGATGCTTGTAATTGGAGGCTGTTGTTTGTAGTAAGCACTTGAGGGGTAAGCTCTGTTGTTTGGTTGCTCAGCTTGTATCTCACTCTGTTCTCAGACACATGGACATTCTTTTTATCTTGCCTCCCTTCTTATAGTTTGAAGTTGTTAGTCATTGAGTCTGGCTGCCTTCTTTCTTCATCCACAAGTAAAATGAGTGTGACAGTTACTGAAGCTTCTTCCTCCTGGCAACAGTCTCTGCAGAATCCTGGGCTTCTAGCATTCTCTGCCATGCTTTTTCTGAGTAAGGGCTAAAAAGCAACTGGAGTACCTGGTGGAGGAAGGCGTTTGTTGGTACGTGGTGATGGGTTACATGAAAATGCAATGTAGGTGTTTTTGTAAGTGTTGCAACTTGTTGGAATGGGATCCTGGCAGTTGAGAGCTAAGCAATAGCACAAAGTCAATTTAAGCTAGCAGCTTACATCTGTTCCAGTTAAAGCTTTCCCCAATGCAACCACTCTGCTTTGTTAGGGGAAGGTTTCCCCAGCAAAAGTTACAGTTCTGCTCTACTCTTCTCCACTGTGGCTAATGTTCCCTCTTTGCTCTGCTCCCTTCTGACAAAAGAAGTTCTCACCCAAACCACATTCAAGAGATTTAATGGAGGGGAAGAATCCAGGAGTGTGACTTCTTCTGTCAGGATAGGAAAAGGCAGTTACCAACTGAACAGTTACAGAGCTTATGTAAGGCTTCTTAGAGGGGGAGCTTTTGCAAGGTGAATTTTGCAAGGTGATAATTGCTCAAATTTCAATCCATGAGTTTGGACATATCAAGAGATTGGTTTGATTATGTTGGGTAGCTTTTCCTGCTCATGGATTGGTTGGTTTTTGTACTTAGTGTGTCAGGGGCAGAGTGTGTTTCTTTGATTCTGATTTCATGGACAAAGTGTGATTCTTTCACAGGCCCTTTTTACCATTTTTACTCTGTTTCATGGCTAGGGTGTTTTTCTTTGGCTAGCTCATTTGTCCTACAATATTTTTTTATATTTGAAACAAGAGAAAAACCCATTTCCCATCTCAGTGTATCTTCTTAGACAGGAATATGATATTTTGTTTAAATATGGGTAAATCTTGTGTGTTCCCTCATTTTGTTTTTGATTGTTATCATTCACTTTGGTCCCTGACTGGTGGGTTCATAGACTGTCTTATGGCATGTGTGCAGTGTGCATTTATAGACATTTCTTACTCTAACTTCCTCAACAAACACTACTATGACAGTGTCTGTCAGTCCTCATTGAAAATGACCCTGGAGCCTGTTTAGCTCTCCTCCTGCATTCACATGAGCTGTCACCACTTTCCCTTGGGACCTCTTTTACACTGAGCTAGTGCTGGAGCACGTAGGTACATATCCAGCTCAGTAGAACTGTTCCTCCATGCAGATTGTTTCCTGTTTTGTGGTGCTTGGCAAAACTGCAATAAAAATGTCCTTTCTCATAGGCCAGTAGGCTGCCTTGCTATTTCACCCTTGCATTTTTCTTCATACTTGACCACTTGTCAGATAATGTGACACAATCCAAATGGCAATAACTGAAAGTTGTGGGGTTCATCCAGGCTTCTGGTTGTAGATCTTGCAGATAAAAGTGTCCTCTTATAGCAGCGTAGACCCAAGTGGGTAGAACATTAGTGCCCCTATGCTATTGAGAAATCAGAGTGGAGAGTAACCAGAGAATAGATAGATAGATAGATAGAGAGGAGAGAGAGAGATAGATCTGTGTTCTGTGTTTAATTTCCATCATTTCTGTGTTTATTTTTACACATTTGCATATTATTTTTCTTTCATTGTCACAATGACCTTACTTCCTCTAACACCCTATAGTGATTTTAGTTTCTGCAACCTCGACTCCTTCTAATTCTTTCCAAGTCTCCACTTCTCAGTTCCTACTACCTTTTTGTCCCTTTTTAGAATAGAAAAGGCTTTCAAGAGATAACAAAAAATACGATAAAAATAAAATTTTGGGATAGCATCTACAAGAAAAATAAATGTAAGTTAAAAAATTCCCCAGCACTCGGGAGGCAGAGCCAGGCGGATCTCTGTGAGTTCGAGGCCAGCCTGGGCTACCAAGTGAGTCCCAGGAAAGGCGCAAAGCTACACAGAGAAACCCTGTCTCGAAAAACCAAAAAAAAAAAAAAATTAAAAAGTTGGTATTCTGCATGGGTGGAAAATGGCACTCTGTGAAGAAGTATGTGCCCTAAAAGCTATGTGCCAGAAGTGGGTTTAAGTTCAGATGATGTTATCCAAGATGGTGATTAGTACTTCTGAAAATATGAAAGCTATTTCAATCCTGTTGTATGTTATGAACCAGTAGTAGAATAGCACCAATATGATTGAGTTGCAAGATATGAAGAAGTCAGTATTACCCCAAGCGTTAACCCCCTTTCTGATAGCAAGCTGGCTTTCATAGACCAAGCCAGGCTCTTCCATCATTTTGCGGGAGAATTGTCTGGAATTGTGCTATTATGATGTCGGCTGTCTCTCCCACATACTAAAATCTCAAAGAGATGGATACACTGGTACAGAGAAGGCAGAGTTGTTAGGTATATTTGCAACAACTCTCAAATTTTATATGTGTACACATGCACAGAAGGGAATTTTTATCTTGTACTGCAATCCAACACAAAATCTCTGGTGGCTGAGGAGTTCCAGGTCTAGAGGGAAGACAAATGCTACTGTTTCGTTGACTGGAATGGTTGGGTCTCTATGTTTGCCTTCTAAACCTTTGTGGTTTTGCAGGAGATTAATGAAGTTAACGTGCAGTTGTAACTGTTACAGTCTGCCTCCTTGCTGGTCTTCCTTTGGTATTTGTTTCTGTTGCTGATGGACAGAGTTGTCATTGTTTAGCCTGCTGAGACTCAGTGACTGCTGCTGTGGTGAAATGTCTGCCTGGTATTCAGAAGTTGATCAGGTACAAAGCAGTCCATTCAAAGCTCAGAGAGTGTCCTGAAAGTAGGAGCCCAATCAAATTGAGAGCTAGAGCAGTGGGGTAGAATAGAGTAGCATGGCTTTCTATTCCAAAATCAAGTGAACACCCATTGTGATGTCTTAGTAGTGATTACCTCAGAGGGATGGAGACCTTTGAAAGTAATTGACGAGATCGATGCAGGGATAGACAGGTCTGTGGCTCTGAAGCTAAACTGTACATAGTAGAAGGAGCCATGGAGGTTCATGAAACTTGACATGTCATTCAAGACATTACTTGATTTTGAACACTAGGCCCATTAGAAAATGGTCTTTCTTGATGCTAGAGAATAGAAATGGAGAGTTAACAAAGTAGGGGGATTCCCAGTATTTCTTCCAGAGGAAACACCAATAAGTTGGTGTGTATAATGTGAAGTATTCTACCCTCTCTCTATTTCAGTATGGAGTGACTTTAAACACCAACACCAGGTCTATCTTGTTTACCATCTATACTATTCCAAGGAATTGAACATGTTATTGATTTGCACATCAGTACAGATCGCAGCAATTTTCAGGAATATCTATGTTAGCTGATCTTGCTGTCCAATAACAGAGCAATGGAGAAGGAATATGTGATGTCTACACACAACAGAACCAATTCAGCTAAAGTGATGAATGTAGTCAAGGTGATTGCAGGAGAGTTCTTGTAACTCGTGATAATCATATTATACCATATGTACCTAGTCTCAGACAAATATCTCCCGATGCTGTCTCTATATATGGATGCTAGATTACTCATACCTCCATGTTCCATTCCTGACATTGAATGCAATGCTGTTGAGCATATGACCAATCCCTAAGATTTTTGCTGAGAGTAAAGGAATGGGTAGGCCTTGGTCACAAATTTACTGGGCTCAGTATACAATGTATAGTTTTAAAAGAATGTGTTCAATGAATAGTACAATGGGAATTAATGACATTGAGGATTCAATACAAGTACAGCATTGTGTGAATTGCTTTAATATGAAAAAATAGGAAAAATGCTTCCTGAGCTTCTTTAATAAGGATTATTTTACAAGACCCTTAGTTTGAATACATAAAGATTAAAATAATAATATCAAGGTTAGAAGATATCCATCCAAATGTGTTTCTGCTGCTCCTAAGTTGTAAGATGAAGACAGTAGTCTCATAGCAGTTCACAAATCTGTCATTAAGCCACACACAGGAAGTGATAAAACCAGAGGACTCCCTAAGCCATTGCTTTCCATCGTTCTGCTGTACTCAAATTGGTCCCTGTGAGGATCATTGCCTTCAGGAAGGTGGATATTTTCATGCTGTGTTTGTTTACATTTTCTAGGTGAGTTAGACTGGACTTAGCCCTTGTTAGAATGCGCAATTTTGGGCATACACAGTAGTTGGGGGTTAGATAGTGTGAAGAAAGATGCACCATGAAACTCTATGGAGAGGGTGAAAACGATTCCTGAGATGCTCCACTTCCTCTAAGTAGGAAAGCAATCAGAACTTTACTACAAAAGAAGAAAATACACAGGATTGCATGAGCATACCTCATATGAGGTTAGTGCTTCACAGGCATTGTAGCAAGTACAGCCTACAACTGAAACAAGGCAGAATGTCAGAAAATAATGAATCTGAGTTAAGTTACATTTGCAAAAACATGTGGTTTCATCTCTTTTAATTTCAGGTATGTACCAAAAATGTACCCTGGAGTACACTTGGCCTCTTCATCAATTCATGCACTGAAACATGGTTATCAACCTGTACTGAAAGAACCTTGAGTCCACCTTGCTTGTTTGAGAATTCCTTTCATCCCAGCACTCTTGAGGCCGTGGCTGAGGAGTGTGCAGATGTGGAGGCAGTAGGGGAGGCAGAGGCTGAGATGGAGGTTGAGGCAGAGTGGGAGGCAAGCAGATCATTTTGAGTTCACTGATTGCCTGTTTGATGTAGTCAGTTCTAGGAGATGCTGGGCTGTGGAGTGAGTCCCTGTTTAAGAAACTAAAAGTGACTTAATAAATAAATGAATTCTGCTCACTATATGTAACCTTGGAAAAAGATAATGGCAAATGCCCCAGAGGCCAAAGTGTAACAACCTCTGTTACTATTGGAGCACAGAGTAGCACAAAGAGTTAAAGGTTCAGGAGATGCCAGTTTTCTTCTCACACTTCCTTCCACAGTGAGTGACAGACCTTCACAGACTCCAGCATGTGCACACTGAGGTGGTTTTGAGGCTTTTTAATGTCATCATGGCTGAGCTCAGGTTGATTGAACTTCCTCTTTTTGTTTAGGACAATGGGCTTGTCTTCTGTCTTGATCCTATGACTTAATTGCATCAGCTCCCGCACCTTTCTTGGACTTGATTTCTCTAGTACTCTTGGTCTTGTTTTCTATGATTCCTAGGTCTGCTGGGCCTGCAAAGTGTGGCTTTCTGAGCTTTGCCTCTATATGCTGGGTGATGTTGTCAATATCAACTTCTCTAGCCACAGCACTGTTCCAAGACTCTGTCCCTCGACCAGGTCCTGACACTAGATTCTGGCCAGAGAATCTCCATCAAGCAGATTAGGGCTTTGTTCTTCCTTCTTTCTGAACTAGGTTAAGGGTGTGCTGATGACACCTGATATTTACTGGGCCTGATTGCTCCTGATGACTATGGAGTCTTTACATTGGGTGGTTGTGGGAACCTGGAATTGGTTTAGTTCTGAGAGGGAGCTGAGCAGTTTGGAAGATGAACTTCTGCCACCAGTGTAGTAATGTCTGCAAGTCTATGCTAGAGGCCAAAACACTGTGCATGTCCCAGGCTCATCCTGACCAAGACTGCTGCTTCCCAATGTCTCAATGTCAGGAGCAAGCTTCTATCCTTGGCTCTCAGCTGTCCTAGGCCCTCAGCATCAGTGTGGTACGAGGGATGGTGCATGTCGGGGTGTGCTAAAGGGCAAGAGATGGATCTTGTTTCTCCTTTGTGCACTCATAGGCATCCAGAGGCATTGACAGATTTGCTGCCATCTCATGCAGATTGTTATTCTCTGTTTGTTTTAGGCATGGATCTTGTGGCAATGCCAGGAATTCTGAAGGTTGTGGATAGGGGCAATTAATGACTTGCCATCATCAACAGGTGGTGTTTTCATCTGGTAATCCAGGGTGTAGGAGTAGCAGAGTTCTGTTCTGCAGCTGAGGGAATCTCTGGCTTGACATGTGTTTCCAAGGGATGTCTCTCTTTGCCCCACTGAAAAAGAGTCAAGGAAGAAGTCAGTCCCTGTTAAGTGGGATGTCCCTTCCTTTCAGTGCACCTCTGCACTTAGGCTCCTACAACAGTTACAGGACATTCTTAGGATCTCTGCCATGGCTGCAGATATTCAGATATTCAGATTTTGGGTAGATAAGAAAAATGCACCTTGGCTTACACATGGCCTCTTGATCACATGCTGGGAAACCTGGATATGCACATAGATAGAATGAAACGATTCCATTTAGTTTGTGGGAGCATTCCTTTAGTTTTAACACTCTTGAGGCAGGATCAGCACCATGGCAATTGCAGAGGCAGACACAGAGTCATAGTCAGAGTCAGAGATAGTATCAGAGGTAGTGGCAGGCTGAAGTTTGTGAGTTCAAGGCTAGCTTGATCAACATAGTTAGTTCCTGAACATGCATGGTTATGGAGAGAAAACCTGTCTCAAGAAACTAAAAGCAAACTAACAAATCAATGAGTTATATTTCCTATGTGTCAGCCTCTCAAAGAAGTGCCAAGTGCCTCAGAGGCAATAGTGTGAGTAACCCGATAGTATGAGAGCACAGAGTATGCAAAAGAGTTGAATGTTCACAGACAGGCCAGAATGGAGCAACACACCAGCCACTCAAGAAATCCTGGCTGTAGTTGACAGATGGTCTCTCAGGGAAGTAAAGCATTTGTTGCCAGAAAAATGTAATAGTTATTAAGAGAGCGTCCTAGAGAACAGGAGGACATCTTTGTTATTGCTATGCCAGTGAGAAGATTAATATTTAGATTATTTAGAATTAGATAAAACACATATAACATAAGAAAGAAGTCAAGCCAGGAACATGGGAGATCCTCCTCTCAGATGACTTTAGCTTGAGTCAGGTTGAGATAAAACTAGTCGACTCAATTGACCCCTTGTCTTGACACACAAACACATCAGTTTAAAGTTATAACTTTTTCTTTCTTATTCATCTCCTAGATCTCACATTAACATTAATGTCACAATATAAAATATTCCAAGTTTTAAGAATGCCTTTGCTCTTAAAAACTTCAAATAAAGTATCATTAAAATATCCCAATTTTCTTATAGAATCCAAATTCTTTGTAAAACTCCAGGATCTCTTTAAAATTTTAGTGTAGGTAGAGTTTTCCTGCCTGGCCCACAGTCAGGGCAAATCTCTCTCACCTGCCAGTCCCACAGCCGTCAGACCCGACCAAGTAAACACAGAGACTTGTATTGGTTTCAAACTGTATGGCCATGGCAGGCTTCTTGCTAACTGTTCTTTCAGCTTAAATTAATCCATTTTTATAAATCTATACCTTGCCACATGGCTCGTGGCTTACCGGCATCTTCACATGCTGTTTCTCATCGTGGCGGCTGGCAGTGTCTCTCTGACTCAGCCTTCCACTTCCCAGCTTTATTCTCCTCCTTGTCCCGCCTACACTTCCTGCCTAGCCAATGGCCAATCAGTGTTTTAATTATTGACTAATCAGCAACATATTTGCCATACAGAACATCCCACAGCATTTTAGTCTCAACTGTGGGCTCCTGTAAAATAAAAAAAAATATTACTCTTTTACTTTAAGAGAGAAGAACTAGGTCACAGTCACAACCAGGCCAAAGCCAACCAAACTAACTATGTAAATACCACAATGTCCAATGTCTAGGATCTAATGATGGTCTTCTGGGGTTCTCTTAAAAGGCTTGTGTCACTTCTCTGTCTCTGCCATCTGCATCATACATAGCTTCTAAGCTCAGGCTAGCTCTACTGAACCACTGATGCTGTTTTTGGTGGTGGTATCATGGTACTGGTATCTAAAATACTGGCATCTTCTGCTGCAAGTGGGCTGTGCTTTCTCCAATAGCTTCTCCTGGGCTCTCTTCATGGTACACGGCCTCAACTTTTCTCTATGACCCCTTCATGCCTTTAAAACCAGTATCTCCCAGGAGATTCTTACACTAACAAGTTTGGATGCCAGCATGAGGTTCAACCTTGTTAGCCTCTGGAACACAGCTTCTGTGTGCTGACTCTGAGGAAACACTTACCCAGAGATTTCACCTCAATGGTGCAATAACTGATAATTTCTCAGCTCCAGCATCAATTGTTCCAGTAAAGCAAAAGTTTTACATTAGTGGTTCTGGTCTCTTGTTGATCATAGCTGATTCTTCAGTTCCAGCTGACCAGACATCACAGATTCTTCATACAAATGAGCTGGAAAAGTCTTTATTTCCCTCTGACACTTCACAAGCCAGGACTCCATTGTTTGTACTGCTCTCAACATTCTTATTTTCCAAGTTCCCATAGAACAGCCAACTGAGGCCTCAATATTTAAAGGCTTTTCTAGCCCAGAGTTCCAGAGTCATTCTACATTCCTTCCCAAACCAACAAGGTCATATCTGTCACAGCAATACCCGCATGATCTTGGTACCTGATTCTTTCTTAGTTACGGTTATGATTGTGATGCTGAACCATGACTAAAAGCAGGTCAGAGTGGAAAGGTATTATTTGGCTCACACTTCCACATCATAGTCTGTCATTGAAAGAATCAGGGAAGGACCTTGGAAGCAGGAGCTGAAACGGAGGCTGCAGAGGAGTGCTACTTACTGGCTTGCTCCTCACATATTGCTCAGTCTGCTCTCTAGTAAATTGCAGGACCACCAGCCCAGGCATAGCCCTATCCACAGTGGACTGAGCATTCCTCCATCCATCACTAGTGAAGAAAATGCCCTACAGCTTGCCTACAGCCTGATCTTATGGAGGCGTTTTCTTTCTTTTGCTTTCTTGGAATCAATGTTTTAATTGATTTTTAATATTTTGAAGACAAAAATGAATCCAGCACATTCATTAACAATATGCCAAAAGGAAGGATGTTTGAATAACTAAATGTGGAGGCATTTTCTTAATTGAGGTTCCCTCATCTCAGATGTCTTTAGCTTGTGTCAAGTTGACATAAAACTAGCCAGTCATGGTCTTTATCACACCAATAGAAACCACACTAAGACCCCAACTCTATAAATCATGAGCATGGAAAAGAGGTGAGAATTCTGTTCTAAATGCATTTTCAATAAACTCATAACAAACTGTCTCAAATCTTGGGGAAGATATTCCAGTTTATGCACAGGAGGTTTTTATTACTATGAATATCAAAGAGATAAATGCAATGAAAGGTCTCCCCAGGTAACCATATATTCGAAATACTAACTATATGAAACAAATGTGATATTGAATACTATTTCATACTCTGAAAGACAGCTTGTGACATATTGAACTGTAGCTAGCAAGATTCTTTCACAACTGAAGTAGAAAGAAAATCTTTCCATTATAGAAAGTGGCAAAAGTCATTCATGGTCACTAAACTAACAATATAGAAGATACTAGAAGGCTAAATACTGTGCCATACTTATGATGGCAAGAATTAATATTGTGAAAATGGTTATCAAGTCAGTCTGTAAGTTGAACAGTAATCTCCTCCAAAACCCAAATACCAGCCTTCCCAGGTGTAAGATAAAAATCAGAACAGTCACGTATGGACCCGCAAAGTCCCCTAGATAACTTAATTAATACTGGGCAAAAACATTAATGCTGGTGATATCGCCAGCCCTGACATAAAGTGATATTACAGAGCAACAGTAACAAAATCAGCATAGCACTGGCACAAAAACAGACACATCCATTAATGGTATATAGAGGACTGAGATATAAGCCCACACAGCTACCGAGAACTGTTTTCTGACAAAAATACCAAGCATAGGCTTTACAGAAAAAACAGAATCACAGTTTTTGCTAGGAAAAGTGTATGTTCACTTGTAGGAGAATAAAACTAGATTCCTATCTCTTACCCTGTATTACACTCAAGTCCAAATGCTCCTAAGAATTTAATGCAATGCTTGAAACTGTTAGAGGAAAAAGTAAACATTTTTAATACAGAACCAAACAATGACTGATAATAACCTCTTCCATTCAGGAGGTGATGCCTACTATTGATAAGTGGAACCTCATAAACTCAAAAAGCTTCTGCCAAGCAAGAGAAACAGTGAGGAAGCAGCCCATTGAATGGAAGAAAGTCTTTAGGTCTCTACATCTGATAGAGGATTACTATCTGGAGTGCAAAGAACTAAAATGTTAACAGAAAACATCCTAGTTAATAACTCATGAATTAAACGATAGTTCACAAAAGATGGAATTCACCTGGCCAACACACACACACACACACACACACACACACACACACACAAATGTTCATTGTCCGAGAAGTCTAAATTAAGATTACATTGAGATTAATTTCACTTGAATTAGAATGACACTAATTAAGTCAAGAAATGACAAACGGTGTCAAGAACACAAACTGAAGTAAAACATATGTCACTGGTGAGGATATAAGCTATTACATCAGGTACAGGGGTTGTAACAGGCCCCCAGACCTCAGCACAATGGACACTATGTTGGAGGCATCATTCTGACCTCAGAACCCAGCATGTAGGCCCCAACACCTGCGGAAATGGGAACAAAGACCTAATACATAAAAGACAAAGTCAATAGCTCCAGGATCCAGGAAAGCCCATAAATGTACTAGCCTTGCCTTTTTTTGGCTTCTATAGTTCTGCTTCTTGCTAAATGTTCTTGCTCACTATAGCATGTCAACACAGGATATAGTTTTTGTGCTTAAAAGACCAGAGGCAGTGAGGTTCAGGGCTGCATGATTTGTGCAGGTTTCCCATGCAGCTGCTGGACAGAAATACAGACTTTCTATTCAGACATAAGAGTGTCCATATGTGCTCTTTTCTAGAATCACCACACAACAGAATCACAATGGAGGTTCTTAAAAAAATAAAAACGAATCTTCCACATGACCCAGTTATACTGTTTCTGGGTATTTACAAGAAGGATTTCAACTCATTATATTCGGGACATATCTGCACATCAATATTGATTACAGCAGAATTATACTAGTCAGGGTTCTGTAGAGGAACAGAACTGATAGACTCATTCAATCTATCCATCTCTCTATATATAGAAAGGGGATTTATTAGAGTGGCTTACAGGCTATGGTCTACTTAGTCCAACAATGAATATCTACCAACTGAAAGTCCAAGGGTGGAGGAGTGGTTCAGTCCATGAAGCTGGATATCTCAGCCGGTCTTCAGCATACTCTGGAATCCCAAAGAAGAAGTAAGATCTAATGCCAGTGAAGGAAGGACATGCTAACAAGAGCAAGGGCAAGCAAGCAAAGAGCAAAGAGCTTCCTTCTTCCATGTCCTTCATATAGGCTGCCACCAGAAGGTGTGGCCCAAACTAAAGGCAGATCTTCTCATCTCAAAAGATCTGGATTAAAGTTGGATATTTCTACGTCAAATGATTTAATAATTTTTTCAGTGAAAAAAATCCCTCCCAGGTGTACTCAGTCCACTAATTCCACATGTATTCAGATTGACACCAAAAATAGCCTTTGCAACAGTCCACAGCAGCAACATTAGAGAAATAGCCTGAGTGTCAACAACAGAGAAAATATAAATAAAATGTGATGTATTAACACGTTGGGAAATTATTCATTCATAAAAAGAATGAAATTATGCTTTGTGAAGGAAAAAAAATCTGTGGAGATTATCATATAAATTAACCAGGCTCAGTAAACTGTCCATGTTTTCTTTCATATGTGGTTCCTAGATTATATTTACATAAATGAAATCCTATGTATGTGTTTCATGAAATTAGAGGCATAGCTCTGTAGCAGAAAAATGATGTCTAAGTGCTGTTGGGAGAGGGGAGAAATGGTCAGAGTGTGGTCAAAGAGGAAGTGTGCTCAATACTCAGTATGTGCTTCAAGGCATACCATGTCCTGTGAATGAAAAACTCCAGGATAATAATTTTAATACAACTGGAGCATTTAATTGATTTAATACTTAAAAAGTATTTTGTGAGTTTTATTTCATATAGAATATGATATTGTACTTGGAAAATGTAAAAATTAAAATACCAAAGTTAAGATAAATATTGAAAGACAACTTACTCACAGATGAAATAACAGACTTAAGACTTTTTAGGGAGTTTTACTAAGTACTCAAATATATGTGAATATAGACATTTTGTATATCCATCTATATCTACATAGTCATCTGTATTACTACATTTGGACCGATGTATCTATACATTTCATTTAAGTTGTTAAATTCCTTGTATACATGTGTATTGGTATTTATATCTCTTCTTATCCACATTGAAAAGCACTTTGCTCTAAAATCCTGGCCTGCTCTTACATGACATAGCCATAATATCGAGAAATTTCCATATCCTTCTGCCTCAAAAGGAAGAGCTGCAGTTTGCCCAGAGAGGTGTACTTGGCAGCATTCTCTCTCTCCCGTTGAGCCTGCCTCTTCATGGCCTCCCACTCTGGTCTCTGCTCTTCTGTGATGGGCTGTGAAATGACTGGCCCTGGAATGTGGACTTTCCTCCATGGAATTGGTTGGCGGCTGAAGTCTTGCAGCAAATATTGGATTTGAGGTTTGGGTGGTGATGGGGCCTTGTTATTGTCAGCAGAGGCAAGCTCCCTCTGGAGTGAAGTGTAAGATGATGCCCTTTAGGATTCTGGCCTACAGAGAGCTGGCTGAGGCCCAGTGCAAGACTGGATGGGGTTGGTTATGTTAGCTCGTGTGGGACTGGTAGCAATAGGCAGAACTGGCCTGTCAGAGGCCATCAAAGAAGTGCTGGCAGGAGCTGGTTTAGATGGCTTGAGTGTAGTAGGCTGAGCTGAGTAGGAATAAGGCCTCACAGGGTATACTGCAGGGGGCCTGTGTAAAGCCAGGGAGAGAGGCTTTCTAGAAACCAGTCTGGCTTGTGGCTTGTCCAGGGCTGGAAAAGGCAGATTTACTAACTTGACCTTCCCAGGTGGGGACAGCTCATAGTGGGATGGAGATGGACACTCCTGGTGGACATTGCTCTCTGGTCTCTGAGCATTGCTCAGGGTTTTACCAGGGCCTCGGCCATCACTTGGCACATCCAGAAGGGATGTGGTGGCTGGGCCTGTCCTGGGATCTTTGTTGCTACTGAGGTTTAGCTGAGCCTGGGAGGAGGAGATGCCAGTTTTCTTCTCACTCTTCTTCCCCAGTGGGTGAAAGACTTGTATGGATTCTAGCATGTGCATGCCGAGGTGAGTTCAAGGCTTTTTAAAGCTGTCATGGCTGAGCTCATGTGGATTCCTCTTCCTCTGGTTCTTTGGCTTGCTGGTGTTTTCTTCCTCCTTGACTCTGTTCCTTGACTGCTTCAGCTCCTCTGTTTTCTTGGAGTTGTTTTCTCTAGTTCTCTTGGTCTTGCCTTGCCCCTGAACCCTAGCTCTGCTGGACATGTTAGGTGTGGCTTTCTGGGCCTTGCCCTCCAAGTGCTTAGGCATGTTGTCAATAGCCCCTTCACTGGACCCATCACTGGCCACAGCCTCTTCTTCCTCTACAAGGTCCTGGAGCTGGATTCTGACCTGAGGAGACACATTAAGCATCTCAGAGGCTTTCTGGCCTTGCACTTAGTCCACAGGTACACTGATAATGCTGGAGCTTTCCTGGGCCTGATCCCTCCTGATGTCTTTGGATTGGGTTGCTGTGGGATCTTGGAATTGGTTCATTTCAGTGACTGAGTTGAAGAGTCGGGGAAGGTGACTATCTGCCACCAGTGTAGTCAAATCTGCAAAGTCCATGCTGGAGCTCACTGTACCTTGCAACATCCCAGACTCATCCTGACCAAGGCTAGTGCTTCCCAAGGTGGCATTGTCAGGAGAAAGCTTTGGTTTTAGGCTCCCTGTATCAGTGTAGTTCAGGGCCTGCTGCATGTTGGCATGTGCTAAAGGGAGAAGTGATGGGTCTTGGTTTTCTTTTATGCCCTCATAGGCATCCAGAGGAGTTGATAGATTGGCTGTCATTAAATCCAAGTCGTTATTCTCTGTTTGTTCCAAGCCTGGAGCAGGAGGCAAGGGCAGGAATTCTGAAGGACTGTCGAAGGGGGCAATTAATGACCAGTCCCCATGGACAGGTGGTGTATTCATCTGGACATCCTGGGTGCAGGCACTACAGAGGTCTGGATTCTGCAGCAGATGAAGTGTCTGGCCTGAAGTTGTCAATTCCAGGGATGTCTCCATTTTCACCACTGAAAATGAGTCAAGGAAGAAGTCAGTGCCTGGTAAGTGAGGTGCTCCCCACTTTTCAGTGCACCTCAGTACTCAGACCCCTACAGCAGTGGGGAAGGCATTCTGATGAGCTCTGCTTGAGTAGCACATGCGTCACCTCTGTTGGGAAGCTTGTGACCAATGTCTTATTTCTGGTAACCATGTGATATCTTGTTTTCTCAGATGTTTGTGTTTTCCTCAGTGTTTGTGTTTTGTGTGCATGCATAGTGATCATGGGGAGGTGACAGAATTCCCTTGGGGTGTGGTCCTCCCTTTCCTTTCCCATGTTTCTGTAAGAGTGAGCCTCATTTCCGAGGAAGTTTTCTATTAGGCAGGTTCTGGTCCATAATTTTCAAGAACTTACTTGGGTCTGCCAACTTCTTGCCATTACTCAAATGCCCCCAGTAGCCTGGCTTTTTATGTGGGTTCAGGTATCCAAACCCAGTTCCTCACTCCTGCAAGGCAATCCTTTCAACAACCCTGGATTTCCTCCAGCTTCACATTTCACAGCCTTGTTATTAATGATGTGAAAATTAGTTTAAGAAGGTGAAATCTTTAGTCTTGGGTGTGACTGTGTAGTAGAGAACATATCCTAGTGATCATGCATAGTCTTGGCTCACCTCTGAATAACCATAGCAAAGAAAAGGGGGGAGAGAGAGAGAGACAGACAGAGAGAGAGAGACAGAGAGAGACACAGAGAGAGAGACAGAGAGAAAGACAGCGAGAGAGAGAGAAGCTTTGCCCAACTTAGCAGTTGTACACTGTTACACTGGGTATACTGGACTTTCAGTGCACTTATGCTTGTAAGAGAACGGCAAAGCCAGCACTTGGATTCTGTGAGTTATACTTCCTCTGGGACAGGTTTAGAATTGCACTGCACTAGAGTCAGAATTCAACCCAGAGAAAATAAAGTGTTCCCAAACAGAAAGGCCTTGGTGTCCTCTACAGCCTTGAGCAATTCATTACGAAGGAAGTGATTGCAGTGCATGGGACTGATTTGCTACATCAGTGACATGTGTGTTTGTGATGTGCTCCATGGACATGTCTTAATGGAGGATGGATGCCACTCATGGCCCTGCATTGTCAGTCATTATAGAGACTGATGATGGGGATGGTGAGCCAGGCCAAGGCTGAGCTCTCAGGACTCCCATCCTTTCTCCCTGAGGACATCCACTGCTGAAAGGTCGAATTGTATCTGCTTTGAGTGCTGATCTCACTCCTCCCCTCCTGGCTTTACTCACCTTGAAGACTGGTGTCTGGCATGTCTTGAGCAGGTGTGGGATAGTAGATGCCAGAGGTTGAGAAAGGTGTTTGGACATTTGTTGGCTGAATCTCCTTTAGCATCATCACCATCTCTGGTTGCAGGGCAGAGTCCTGACATAAGAGTAGGACACAGAACCACAGGCCTGCAGGCACTGCCCAAGTTCTCCAGCCATCAGAGGGCCCAGGATATTGAGGTCATAGTAGTAGACCTGGCTGCCCTCCTGGTAGGAAGGTGCCAGGCTGTATCCTTGATTTGGCAACTGTGGTGGTGTGGCCTGAACAAGGCTGGCAGACAGTGTTGGATAGGAAAGGACCAATGCATTGTTATCTAAAATATTATCACCCTGGGCTGTCATAGACAAGGACGAGAATGTGGTATTCTGGTCAATGACAGGTACAGTGAAGTCTTGGAGTGCAGCTCCCCTCCTGTCAGTGATTCCCATGGGATCCCACTGGAGAATACCTGGATAGGAGAGTGCTGAGGCAGAGCTCTGGCCCTGGTCAGTCAGTGCAGTCACCATGGTTGTGCCAGCTGGTCAGTAGGGGTAGGCACTATCCATGAGCTGTTGGCAACAAGTGCTGGAGTCTGATGGCAGGAGCCATACTGAACTCACAGCTGGGGTGGAGACCCTGGAGAAGTTTCACACACTTCCTGCTAAGGGCTTGGCATTCCTCAGCACAGGCACAGAGGGCTGTAGAGCACATTTTGTCCCAAAGAAAGGTACACTTTGGAAATTTTCTGTAAGAAGGAAGAGGAAAGTGGGAAGAACAGTAAGATGGAATCTGTGTGGCTTCCCGTGAGGAGCTTTATTATTTGCAGTTTGTCCTGTCTGGGAAAGTCTGAGACCTATTTTGCCTCACATATCCCAACAAGTGGTTCAGAATGATTTTTGGTAATGGATAGGATGACACTCATTTGATGAGCTGCCTGTTCTAAATGTGTGGGCATGGACTTCCTAGTTGATCCACGTTGACCCTTGATCTGACTAGACAACACCCTTCTTTGCCCTGCTTTGTCTTGTTCTGATACCTGCTGTGGTACTGCCTCACACCTGTGTCTGAGAAGTGTTTAAAGGAGGAGAACCTCATGCCTGTGCCTTTGTCTTGTTCTCTGCAAATCTTACTCTATATATAGAGAAAAGGCCTCTCTACCTGGATCAGTCCGGCCTTGGCAATCACACAGACTTGCCTGCCTCTGCCTCCAGAGTGCAGTACTTACTTGCCATGTCTACCAGATTTGTCTCTACTCTGAGCTTTCTTACAATAATGATGTGTCAGGAATTTCATAGATAAGCACTACATTTAAGCTAAGAATCCCTTTCTCCTCTTAACTCCTACTGTTCCCGTCCCATGCCTTCTATAATTAATGTCCTCTTGCTATTTATATAACCCTTAAACACATATGGGTATATGAGTTCATGAATACAACCAACTGATAACATTTTTGTCTTGTTGGCCCCTGTAGAGTGTGACCTCTTGGTATTTCTAATGAATATTGCATCTGAATTAGATTGTTTCTCAATATAACTCTGGAACAAATTTTTTTTTGCCAGTTCCTCAGTAACTGTTAATTGCTTATAACTCTTCTAGTGAAGAACCCTTGTGAAAATTGCTCCCACACAATGACATGCCAGTTGTCATAGTGCAGTGTACAACTGTCTGTCAGAGTGTCCAGCCCCAGTTGTCAATATCCAACACCACCAGTGCCCATATGACAATAGGAACGGTGCAGAATTTAACTGGATGGCTGGAAACAGAGCAGGATACTGTTTTGTGTATGTGACATGGAACCTTTTTTCAGACTGATCTGAACAGTGTGGTTGTCTGTACATGGCTTGGGAATTATAAAATGTATATATGTACAATGTATGCAATGCCTTGTGTTATTTTGATTTAATATCTGTGGTTGTCTGCAACATTCTGTTCCAAACTACCTTAGTGTGCCTCCAGGGACACTCTGCAGTGTGCCTTCTTGTATGTCTATACTTTCTCACTCCTTGTATTTTTTTTTCTTCTTCCCCAGTTTCCTGTGTGTCTGTCTGACATGTAACTCCCTCAACATATCTTCCACTTCATTAACTGCCTTCTCAGAATCCATGCCCTCTAAGTCAGTTTCCTTTTTTAATCTAGGGAAGTCCAAGTAACTCCTAAACATGGCAGCCATTCTCTTTGTCTATTTTTAATATTTATTTTAGTGAATGTGGAGACAGGCCAGTGTAGACCAAGTTACACTTGAACTGAACTTCATCCCTTTAAGCTCTACATGCTGTGATTACAAGTGTGTGTCACCGTTCCTGGTGTGAACATTACTTTTAGAGCAGCCCTGAACTTGAAACAATAAATGGGAAATAGTATGCGAGGGAGTCTATCCCATTCTTGTTAAGGAATGCTAGATTTCTGCACATATTGTTCATGTTCCTGTGTCTCTTGAATTTAAGATCGTCAAGAAGGGCCTGATTATATTCCCTGTTCACTTGCCTCTTGAGACTTGACAGTACAGAGCCCAGATTTAGTGACACTCTCACCTCCCTGAGGTTGATAGAAAACACTTGAGATTAAACTGTCTTTCCAAGCTCATATACCTAGTCAGAACCAAACCTAAATGTGACATTCAATTCAAGATATCACTATCAGCATAAATGGTATCCCCAAAACAAAGATTTAAAAGAATAGTAAAAATAAGGGGAGATGTGATCAAAAGAAATGTTTAAAGTTTCTTTCCTTACCTGCCATAGTCGGAGGGAGAGTATCAGCAATCCACCCTACAATGTAGGAAGAGATTTGGTTGTCCTTGTCTGATCAGCTGACCTAAATGGCAATTGTGTCTGGTATCAGACAGCACTTACTGGTCCCTGGTCACAGGTGACCTGTGATGGTCCAAATTTGTTTACAGGCATCTCCATGGAAACCCCAAGAACCTACAAGGTGGTGGTAGGGTTGGAGGTACAATGATGTCATAAACGGGGCAGCAGCCAATGGGAAGGTTGGATTCTGTGCTAAAAGATGGTATTGGTTGGATAGGATGCCAGGAGACCAATAGTAGCCATGGAGGCTGAGGTGTGTTCTAGTGAAAGGAGGCAATCCTGGCATGGAAGTCCCCCTTCCCATGAGGTTTACTCCAGAGTATTGGCAGAGCTTCTTTTAAGGTTCCATGTTGAAACTGTGTCTACTGTTTCTTTGAGGTATCAACTTCTAGCAGACAGTGTCCCATCAGCAAGCACTGTACATACAGTCAGTAGTCTTGGGCAGGAATGAGGTGAACACCAAGGTGGAGGGAACTCAGGTGAGAAACCGTTTCAGTTGATCTGATTTACGGGCTGTCAGCATCTGTCCATGAGCCAAGGAAGAGATCAAAGGGCTCCTTTGTGACTTTGTTGAAGGACAGGACTGAGTGCATTGAAAGCACCTTGAATGATGAATTCCAAGACTTTTCTCTTTGAGTGTCTTCTCCTAGAGGCCTTCCTTAGTCTGTGTTGCCCCAGACAGGACTCACATCTCTCTTCTCTGCTTTTCACCCCATTTTGGTAGGTTTTGATTCTTGGACCAGTGTGAACCTGTATCCTTACAGTGGTGGGCAGTATCATGGTGAACTTCCAGAAGCAGTGGTCTTCTGTTCACCATGAAGATGCTTGTAATTGGATGCTGTTCATAGAAGCAAACGCTTGAGGGCCTGATGGTGAACCTTGCTGCACATGTTATCTTTTTCAAACTTGTTGCTCTTTTGCTGCCCAGACTTGTATACCTCTGGATGTTTTCTCTCCTTCTTGACTTTTATTTTCCTGAGATAGGCAAGTCTCTGTAGCCCCTGTTATTCTGAAACTCACTGTGTGCCATACCCTGGATTCAGACATGTGGGCATTCTTGTATCTTGCCTCCCTTCTTATAGTATTGAGGTTGTTAGCCATTGAGTCTTTCTGCCTTCTCTCTTCATCCACAAGTGTAATGAGTGTGACAGTAACTGAAGCTTCTTCCTCCTGGCAACAGTCTCTGCAGAATCCTGGACTTCTAGCATTCTCTGCCAAGTGTGAGTCTGAGATCAGGATAAAGAGAGTAGAACACCTGGAGAAAGAAGACATGTTTTGGTACCGGGTGCTGGGTGACATGAAAAAACATAGTATTTATTTTTCTTCTGTATGTATGGAAAAGAACAATCAGTTTCCCATCTCAGTGTATCTTCTCAGACAGGAATGTGATCTTTTGTTGAAATATGGGGAAATCTTGTCTTTCCTCATTTTGGTTTAGATGTTTTCATTCTTTTCTGTCATTGACTGGTGGGTTTTTAGCCTGTATTATGGCATGTTTATAGTACACATTTATATACATTTCTTATTTTAACTGCCTGAAAAAGTACTAATATGACAATGTCTGTCAGTCCTTTCTGAAATTGACCCTGGAGCCTGTTTAGCTCTCCTCCTACATTCACATGAGGTGTCAGAACTTTCACTCAGGACCTCCTTTACACTGAGCTATTACTGTAGCATGCAGCTACATGCCCAGCTCAGTAGAACTGTTCCTCTATACATATTGTTTCACGTTTTGTAGTTCTTGGCAAAACTCTGCAATAAGACTGTCCTTTTTCATAGGCCGGCAAGCTGCCTCTGTCTTTCACCCTTGCAATTTCCTTCATGACTGACCACTTGTCAGATAATGTGACACATTCCAAGTGTCAATGACTAAAAGTCAGAAGGTTCATCCAGGTTCCAGGTTGTAGACCTTTCAGGAAAAAAGTGTCCTCTTGTAGCAGCGTAGATCCTAATGAGTAGAACATCACTGGGCCTGTGTTATTGAGAAGTCTGAAAGTGGAGAGAAAACGAGAGATAAATAGGTAGCTAGAGATAGATAGACAGATAGATGGATAGATAGATAGAACTATGTTCTGTTTATAATTCCCACCATTTCTGTTTTCTATTTTTAAATATTTTCATATTATTTTTCCTTCAGTGTAACAATGAACTTATTTCATCTAACAACCTATAGTGATTTTAGTTTCCCCACCCTCCACTCCTTCTAATTCTTTTCCGAGTCCCCACTTCTCAGTACCTACTCCCTTTCTGTCCCTCTTTAGAAAAGGTTTTCAAGAGACAACAACGAAATAAGATGAAATAAAGTAAAATAAGATGAATGTACACTTATTTTTTACCAAATTGAACATGGCTGCTCAGTGGGAGGAAAGGGTTGTGAGTGCTGGCACATGAATCAGAGACCCATTTGTTCTCTGAGTTCAGAGTACCATGAAATTCTAAGCTAATAGCTATAATACATACACTGATTGGTAATGTTTTGACTTTATATTTAGATGAGTAGTGTCTGCCCTTAGCCTAAGACTCTGGTCTATCTCATTTCTGGTTCTTTGTTAGACAAGTGGTGTTGGGTATGGTTTCCCTCTTGTGGGGTGTGCCTTAAATTAAATCAGAAATTGATTGGCTCCTCCACCATGTTCTGTGTCACCATTGCCCCACTGTAATCTGTCTTCAGGCAAGACATATTAGGCCAAAGGATTTGTGGCTCTGTTGGTTTTCCAATTTCTCATTCATCAACCTGCAGAATACCTTCTCACACCAACAACCCTTGATTGTAAGAGTTAAGGCTCCATGTAGGTACCAGGTTAAAATGTTCATGCTCAGTTTGTGTGTGGGTTGTTATCCTAGGCAGTGGAGCAGGGATGACATTGGAAGGATTAGATGTCTGAGTGTTGTTGTTCTCCCTTCTTCTTACTTGTTGCCCAAGGGATATATCTGTGGGATCCACCTTATAGAGTAGCATGTGTCAGAAGGCCAGGTTTGTAAGTGTGTTCTGTTACAGAACTCAGGCTGAGTTTGTGGGATTGGATCTGGCCATTAGAGAGAGAAGAGAAGGTTTGCAGGCAGCCTACATGGGTTTCCATCAGGCCTGGCCTTGAGACTTTCATAGATAGTTAACCCCATTTCATTCAGAGTTCAGATTAATGGGTGACTGTTGCTTCCCATGATGTTGCAGTTTGTCAATGCCCAAACATTCATTTGCTTCTTTACTCTTGTAGTGCAGTTTATTTCATCCCCTGACTTCATAGGGGTGTTGTTCTCTCTCCTCAGTGCATAGGTCATCTTCAGGTCTGTGGGGCATTTACCCACCAACCCCACAACTCCCCAGAGTTTTCTTGAGTGTGAGCAGCAGTAAATATTAAATAGAAGGATTCAGATTGCTGAAATAAACAGATAGAAAATAAAGGATAGTCTCGAGAGGGCCTGGAACCTTTTCCAATGGACCCTGACTGTCTCTGCCCCAGGGTATTTAAAGAGGCTAAGGGGTTGGAGCAAAAGACCTCCTCCCAGCACAGCCAAGTGCAGACCATCTCAGACACCTGCACTCAGGCCCCTGGTCCTAATCATCCTCTCTATGAGGACCTGCTGGGTAAAGCCATGAGGAACCTGACAATGGGCTCCCACAGGTCCCCCTTTCTTAATATATAAAAATAACTTGTTATTAATGGCTTACAGCAATCTCCATAGCTCTTACACTTCCCAGTATGGGAGTAGAGGAAGATAAAGATGGCATTTCTCTTTTGGATTTGGTCCAAGATGACTACAGCAGTCTTTAGCTGCATCAAGCCCTTTCTAAACCAAAAGCTCTTAATATGCAATTGCAAACTTAAAGAATCCCTTATTTCATCATTACCAGTAATAGGTTAACATAAATATTGTTATACATAGTCACAATTCTCCCAATCTTACAACTCAAAGCAAACTCTTCTTAATAGAACCATTTGAATTAACATAAATGGTGCTATATATAGTTAACAATTTTCTCAGGCTTACAAATTTAAGTCTTAATAGAATCATTTGAATTTTCTTGCTAACAGAACATAGGAAAAACTTCTGATGTATTCACATCAAACTTAAATATTTCCTTAACTTCACAAAACCAGGGGTCATTACTATCAATAGGTTAACATAATTTCTGCAAACATACATTCAACCTTAATTCACTCCTAACTCCTAGTTTTTTTTATAACTTTTTAAAATGAAATCTCAAACCTAATTAGAAAAATCCAAACTTACACAATTCCTACAAACCCATATTGAAAAGCAATATTCTCAATCTAACCATTAACACTTTGAAAGCTTTAAGCAAAACATCCAAAAGCAGTTTCATAATAAAACTCTTTACACTTTAATCTTAGTATACCCCCTGCATTTCTTACTAACAAACCATTAATCCACTCAAATAAGAAAATATTTTTTAAATTAAGTAGACTAAGGAATATTATTTCTTCCTTTCTTTATAAATTTTTTTTTGAATAAAATCACAAGCCTAGTTAGAAAACCCAAACTTCTCCGTTTAAACAGTTCCATTTATAACACAAAAGGAGTTCCATAAGTAATTCCATTTTTACATAAACAGTTCCATAAAACGGTTCATGAATCACCAGTTAATAAAGCATATATGCATACACAAAACTGCATCTTGACTCTAGGTAGAAACAATAAATTTCTTCATTTAAACAGTTCCCATTTTTAACCCAATTCCAGCAAACAGTTCCTAGGTCATTACTATAAGTAAACTCAAAATTGTCCCATCAAAATGAAATCTCTACTGTTCACTTCATTTATTAAGTCCCAAAATTCAAATAATAAATTCTGGTATGAGTCTTCCAAATATGAAGAAATCTGTAACAAATAGCTTTTTGTAGTTTTATCTCATTTTTTTAAGTTCAAAAAAAGTAAATTCTGGTATCAGGCTTTCACTTCCAAATATGAAGAGAAGTTTTACAAGCAAAACTTTTTGCAGTTAACAATTTTAGTTCAAACAAGTGTCTCTGCAACTTTTATTCTCTAGCCAGAGACCTTTTTAGGTACAGTGATATTTTAAACTGCACCATTTTTTATGTTAGCTCAGGTTTTTCTATGTTGCGATGATTTTCCACAGATCTCAGCTGCAGATGCCTTGTTGTGGCTCTGGTGTCTGCCATTCTTCACTTCTTAGCAGATTCTGGAGCTATTGAAACCATTCAGACTGCCTACTTTGCCTGTGTCTCAGGTTCTTTCTCCATATACATTAAGCATAGATTCACACTTAACATTTACATTTTTTACAAACTCATGTATAACATATTCACATCTGCATACTTATACTCCTTAAGGAAACTATAGAACTACTTTAGCAAATGTATTTCTTATTTACTTCTCATTTTCATCTTTTGCAACTAGAATCTTCACTTATTTACTTATATTTTTATTTAAACTTACATTTACAAATTCTTATTTAAACTTACATTTACAACTAACATCTTTACTTCTTACAAGCTTATTACTACATGTCTTAAGACTACCTTAGATACTTCTTGCAAGCTTATATTCTTTTTTATTTTTTTTTATTTTTATTTTGCAATACAATTCAGTTCTACATATCAGGCACGGATTCTCTTGTTCTCCCCCTCCCGCCCCCCCTCACCTTCCCCCCAGGCCACCCCCCATTCACACCTCCTCCAGGGCAAAGCCTCCCCTGAGGACTGAGATCAACCTGGTAGACTCAGTCCAGGCAGGTCCAGTCCCCTCCTCCCAGGCAGAGCCAAGCGATCCTGCATAGGCCCCAGGTTTCAAACAGCTGACTCATGCAATGAGCACAGGACCCGGTCTCACTGCCTGGATGCCTCCCAAACGGATCAAGCCAATCAACTGTCTCACCCATTCAGAGGGTCCGATCCAGTTGGTGACCCCTCAGCCATTGGTTCATAGTTCATGTGCTTCCATTCGTTTGGCTATTTGTCCCTGTGCTTTATCCAAACCTTGGTCTCAACAATTCTTACTCATACAAACCCTCCTCATTCTCGCTAATTGGACTACCAGAGATCAACCCAGGGCCTACCCATGGATCTCTGCATCCAGATCCCTCAGTCATTGGATGAGGTTTCTAGCACGACAATTAGGGTGTTTGGTCATCCCATCACCAGAATAGGTCAGTTCGGGCTGTATCTCGAGCATTGCCAGCAGTCTGTTGTGGGGGTATCTTTGTGGATTTCTGTGGACCTCTCTAGCACTTTGCTTCTTCCTATTCTCATGTGGTCTTCATTTACCATGATCTCCTATTCCTTGTTCTCCCTCTCTATTGTTGATCCAGCTGTGATCTCCCGCTCACCCAAGCTCTCTTTCCCTCGACCCTCGCCCTTCACTACCCCCACTCATGTCCAGGCTGTTCATGTAGATTTCATTTCATTTTTCTGTCATTGGGCGATCCCCGTGTCTTTCTTGGGGTGCTGATTTCCAGATAGCCTCCCTGGTGGTGTGAGTAGCAGTCCAGTCATCCTTGTTCCACATCTAGTATCCTGCTATGAGTGAGTACATACTATGTTTGTCTTTCTGAGTCTGGGTTACCTCACTCAGGATGATTTTTTCTAGATCCATCCATTTGTCTGCAAACCTCATGATGCCATTGTTTTTCTCTGCTGAGTAGTATTTCATTGTGTATATGTACCACATTTTGTTTATCCATTCTTCAGTTGAAGGGCATCTAGGTTGTTTCCATGTTCTGGCTATTACAAACAATGCTGATATGAACATAGCTGAACAAGTGCTCTTGTGGTGTGGTTGAGCATTCCTTGGGTATATGCCCAAGAGTGGGATAGCTGGATCTTGGGGGAGATGGATTCCCAATTTTCTAAGAAAGCTCCATATTGATTTCCAAAGTGGTTGTACAAGCTTGCATTCCCACCAGCAGTGGAGGAGAGTTCCCCTAACTCCACATCCTCTCCAGCATAAGGTGTCTTCAGTGTTTTTGATCTTAGCCATTCTGACAGGCATAAGGTGGTATCTCAGAGTTGTTTTGATTTGCATTTCCCTGATGATGAGGGATGTTGAGCAATTCCTTAAATGTCTTTCAGCCATTTGAGTTTCCTCTGTTGAGAATTCTCTGCTTAGTTCTAAAGCGCATTTCTTAATTGGACTGTTGGGCATTTTGATGTCTAATTTCTTGTGTTCCTTATATATTCTGTATATCAGTCCTCTGTCAGATGGGGGGTTGGTGAAGATCTTTTCCCATTCTGTAGGCTGTTGCTTTGCCTTGTTGACCATATCCTTTGCTCTACAAAAGCTTCTCAGTTTCAGGAGGTCCCATTGATTGATTGTTTCTCTCAGTGTCTGTGCTACTGGTGTTCTATTTAGGAAGTGGTCTCCTATGCCAATGTGTTCAAGATTTCTTCCTACTTTCTCTTCTAGCAGGTTCAGAGTAGCTGGATTTATGTTGAGGTCCTTGATCCACTTGGACTTAAGTTTTGTGCACGGTGATAGATATGGATCTATTTGCAGCCTTTTACACGTTGATATCCAGTTATGCCAGCACCATTTGTTGAAGATGCTTTCTTTTTTCCATTGTGCACTTTTGGCTTCTTTGTCAAAAATTATATGTTCATAGGTGTGCGGATTAATGTCAGGGTCTTCAATTTGATTCCATTGGTCCACATGTTGGTTTTTATGCCAGTACCAAGCTGTTTTTATTACTGTAGCTCTATAGTAGAGCTTGAATTCAGGGATCGTGATGCCTCCAGAGTTTGTATTATTGTACAGAATTCTTTTGGCTATCCTAGGTTTTTTGTTTTTCCATATGAAGTTGAGTATTATTCTTTCCAGGTCTGTGAAGAATTGTGTTGGTATTTTGATGGGGATTGCATTGAATCTGTAGATTGCTTTTGGTAAGATTGCCATTTTTACTATGTTAGTCCTGCCTATCCATGAGCATGGGAGATCTTTCCATTTTCTGACATCTTCTTCAATTTCTTTTTTCAGGGACTTAAAGTTCTTGTCATATAGGTCCTTCACTTGCTTGGTTAGTGTTACCCCAAGGTATTTTATGTCATTTGTGGCTATTGTAAAGGGTGATGTATCACTGATTTCCTTCTCCGCTTCTTTGTCCATTGTATATAGGAGGGCTACTGATTTTTTTGAGTTGATCTTGTATCCTGCTATGTTGCTGAAGGTGTTTATAAGCTGTATCAGTTCCTTGGTGGAATCTTTGGGGTCGCTCAAGTATACTATCATGTCATCTGCAAATAGGGAAAGCTTGACTTCTTCCTTTCCAATTTGTATCCCCTTAATCTCCTTATCTTGTCTTATTGGTCTGGCTAGAACTTCAAGTACTATATTGAATAAGTATGGGGAGAGCGGACAGCATTGCCTCGTTCATGATTTTAGTGGAATTGCTTTGAATTTCTCTCCATTTAATTTGATGTTGGCTGTTGGCTTGCTGTAAATTGCCTTTATTATGTTTAGGTATGTTCCCTGTGTTCCTGATCGCTCCAAGACCTTTATCATGAAGGGGTGCTGGATATTGTCAAATGCCTTTTCTACATCCAGTGAGATGATCATGTGGTTTTTTTCTTTGAGTTTGTTTATATGGTGTATTACATTGACAGACTTTCGTATGTTGAACCACCCTTGAATCCCTGGAATGAAGCCTACTTGATCATGGTGGATAATTGTTTTGATGTGTTCTTGGAGTCTGTTTGCCAGTATTTTATTGAGTATTTTTGCATCAATGTTCATGAGGGAGATCGGTCTGTAGTTCTCTTTCTTTGTTGTATCCTTGTTTGGTTTAGGAATCAGGGTAATTGTAGCCTCATAGAAGGAGTTTGGTAATGTTCCTTCTGTTTCTATTGTGTGGAACAATTTAGAGAGTATTGGTATTAACTCTTCTTTGAAGATCTGGTAGAATTTTGCACTGAAACCATCAGGTCCTGGGCTTTTTTTGGTCGGGAGACTTTTAATGACTGTTTCTATTTCATTAGGGGTTATTGGACTATTTAAATAGTTTATCTGGTCTTGATTTAATTTAGGTATGTGGTACCTATCCAGAAATTTATCCATTTCTTTTAGGCTTTCCAGTTTTGTGGAATAGAGGTTTTTGAAGTATGACCTGATGATTCTCTGGATTTCCTCAATGTCTGTTGTTATGTCCCCCTTTTCATTTCTGATTTTGTTGATTTGGATGCTCTCTCTCTGTCTTTTGGTTAGTTTGGATAAGGGCTTGTCTATCTTGTTGATTTTCTCAAAGAACCAACTCTTTGTTTCATTAATTTTTTGTATTGTTCTCTTTGTTTCTATTTTATTGATTTCAGCTCTCACTTTGATAATTTCCTGGCGTCTATTTTTCCTGGGAGACTTTGCTTCTTCTTGTTCTAGAGCTTTCAGGTGTGCTGTTAAGTCACTAGTCTGAGATTTCTCCAACTTCTTTATGTGGCCATTTAGTGCTATGAATTTCCCTCTTAGCACTGCTTTCATAGTGTCCCATAGCTTTGAAAATGTGGTATCTTCATTTTCGTTGATCTGTAGGAAGTCTTCAATTTCTTTCTTTATTTCTTCCTTAACCCATTGGTGATTCATTTGGGTATTATTCAGTTTCCATGAGATTGTAGGTTTTCTGTAGTTTTTGTTGTTGTTGAAATCCTACTTTAGACCATGGTGGTCTGATAGAACACAGGAGGTTTTTCCAATTGTTTTGTATCTGTTTAGATTTGTTTTGTGGCCAAGTATGTGGTCGATTTTAGAGAAGGTTCCATGGGGTGCTGAGAAGAAGGTATATTCTTTTTTGTCAGGATGGAATGTTCTGTAGATATCGATTAAGTCCATTTGAATCATGACATCAGTTAAGTCCTGTATTTCTCTCTTAAGTTTCGATTTGGGAGATCTGTCCAGTGGTGAAAGTGGGGTGTTGAGGTCTCCCGCAAGCTTATATTCTTATAGGAACTCTATATATCTATTTTACAAGCTTATATAGGGGTACAATTAGCATATATCTAAGTTAGCAAACACCTAAAGATTTCTTTTTTTTTAAACAATTTTATTTATTAATTATGTATACAGTGCTCTGTCTGCGTGTATCCCTGCAGGCCAGAAGAGGACACCAGATCTCATTACAGATGGTTGTGAGCCAACATGTGGTTGCTGGGAATTGAACTTAGGACCTTTGGAAGAGCAGCCAGTGCTCTTAACCTCTGAGCCATCTCTCCAGCCCTACACCTAAAGATTTCTTAACACAGATCTAACAAAACAGAATTTCTACAAACTCACATATCTTACTTTCATCTTTTTCTACTTCTTACTCTTAATTATCATCACTATATTAGAAAGATTCTCTTAACTAGACAGAAGTACATACATGATTTCTAAAGTTTAGAGTTTATAGTCAGCTTTGCTATACAACACTGGGATTTAGTGAATGTTGTTGTTATAGAGTTGTGATACTTTTTGCTAGGGAACTGTAACATTTGACAAAGCCACACCCCAAAGTTGCCAAATTCTCTCAGTCGTATCAGAGCGGGCAGAGATGCACTGTCAGCGGTAAATGGTTTTTTAACTAGAGGCTGTCCCTTACAACTACATTTTTGCCTCAGGGAGAAGTTACTTTCTCCTGCCACTTGGACTTAGCATTTCAGCTGTCCCCAGGTCAAAAGCTTCCATAGGAAACCTTTTTCTTCCCTATAAGCTCAAAGAAGAGCTTTTTTACTACCCATAAAGCCCAAAGAAAGATTTTTTTCCCAGTTTGATTTCATAGCCCCCAAAGTTAGAAAATTGAAGAGTTTTTTTTTTGTCTAGTTGAATCCAAGAGTGTGGCTGCCTTTGCCTGGGTGGAAAAAGGCAGTTCCAACTCAACAGGTACAGGGCTTATGCAGGGCTTCTTAGTAGGGGAGTTTTTCCAGGGAGAAGTTTTTCAGGGTGAGAATTGCTCAGATTCCAATCCCTCAGTTTGGAATGACTTAGAAATTGGGTAGAATTTATGCTCAGGGATTTCTTGTTGTTTTTTGATTAGTGTGCTGGGGGATAGTATGTTTCTTTGACTCGTTTCAGGGCCAAAGTGTCTTTTTTTCCCACTGGCCCTTTTTAACCTTTTGGCTCTGCTTTTAGAGCCATGGTTTCAGGATCACTGTGTGTTTCTTTGGCTGGCTCTTTTATCCTAAAATTTCGCTTTATATTTGAAAAAAAAATTTCCCACTTCAGTGTATCTTCTTAGGAATATGATATTTTGTTTAAATATGGGGAAATCCTGTGTATTTCCTCATTTTGATTTAGATTGTTATCCTTTTTGGTCACTCACTGTGAATTCATAGACTGTCTTATGGCATGGGTGGAGTGTGCATTTATAAACATTTCTTACTCTAACTGCCTCAACAAGCACTACTATGACAGTGTCTGTCAGTCCTCATTGAAAATGACCCTGGAGCCTGTTTAGCTGTCCTCCTGCATTCACATGAGCTGTCAGCACTTTCCTTGGGACCTCTTTTACACTGAGCTAGTGCCGTAGCTAGCAGCTACACGCCCAGCTCAGTAGAACTGTTCCTGCATGCAGATTGTTTCATGTTTTGTTGTGCATGGCCAAACTCTGCCATAAGACTGTCCTATTTCATAGGCCAGCAGGCTGCCTTTGTCTTTCACCCTTGCAGTTTCCTTCATGACTGACCACTTGTCAGATAATGTGACACATTCCAAGTGGCAATGACTGAAAGTTGGAAGGTTCATCCAGGCTCCTGATTGTAGATCCATCAGAAAAAAAGTGTCCTCTTGTAGTAGCTTAGAACCAAGTGAGTAGAACATCATGGGATTTGTGTTATTTGAATTCTGATAGTGGAGAGAGAAAATGAGAAATAGATAAGATAGATAGATAGATAGATAGATAGATAGATAGAACTGTGCTCTGTATTTAATTCTCATCATTTCTGTGTTTAGTTTTAAATATTTCCATATTATTTTTCTTTCACTGTAACAATGAACTTATTTCCTCTAACAACCTATAGAGATCTTAGTTTCCACACCCTGTACTCCTTCTAATTCTTTTCTGAGTCCTCACTTCTCAGTACGTACTAACCTCTGTCCCTCTTTACAAAAGAAAAAGCTTTCAAAAGATAACAAAAAATATGATAAGATATTGTTTTGGGACAGCATCTCCAAGAAAAGTTAATGTAAGTTAAATAATTTGAAAGATGGTATCCTGCATGGGTCGAAAAATGGCACTCCCTAAAGACAGATGCCTGCTAAATGATAAGTGCCAGAGGAAGGCTTAAACCTCAGGAGATGTTGGCCATGAAGGTCCTTAGTACCTCCCAAAATATGAAACATTTTGTGATCCTGTTGTAAGTTATGAGAAAGAAGTAGAAAAGGGCCAAACTGAATGATTTGCAGGATAGGAAAAGTTCAGACTTGCCCGGAGCTGGAACCCCGTTTCTGATTGCCAGTTGCCTGGCTTTCATAGACCAAGCAGGCTCTTCCATCATTTTGAGTGAGAATGGTCTGGAATTGTGCTATTAGGCTATGGGATGTCTCTCCCATATAGTAAAATTTCAAGAGAAATGTATACACTGGTACAGAGAAAGGACAGTTGTTAAATATATTTGCAATAACTCTTCAATTTGATATGTGTACACATGCACAGAAAGGAATTCTTATCTTGTACTGCAATCCACCAGAAAATCTCCTGTGACTGAGGAGTTCCAGGTCTAGAGGGAAGACAATTGTTTTGTTGAATGGAATGGTTGATTGTCAAGGTTTCTCTTCTAAACCTTTGTGGTTTTCCAGGAGATTAGTGTAGTTTCAGGTGTAGATGTAACTGTTACAGTCTGCCTCCTTGCTGGCCTTCCTTTGGCATTTGATTCTGTTGCTGATGGAGAGAGTTGTCATCGTTTAGGCTACTGAGACTCAGTGGCTGCTGTTGTGGTGGGATGTCAGGCTGGTACTCAGAAATGGACCATGTACAAAGCAGTCCATCCAAAGCTCAGGGATTGTCTTGCAAGAAGGAGCCCAATCGAATTGAGAGCTAGAGCAGTGGGGTAGAATAGAGTAGCATGGTTTTCTATTCCAAAATCAAAGGAACATCCTATTGTGATGTCTTAGCAGTGATTACCTCAGATGGATGGAGACCTTAGAAAGTAATTGAACAGATTAATGCAGTGATAGGTCTGTGGCTGTGAAGCCTAACTGTACATACTAGAAGGAGCCATGAAGAGTCATGATAACTTGACTTGTCATTCTAGGGGCTGGAGAGATGGCTCAGTGGTTAAGAGCACTGGCTGCTCTTCCAGAGGTCCTGAGTTCAATTCCCAGCACCCACATGGTGGCTAACTTGACTTGTCATTCTAAATGTTACTTGCATTTGAACACCAGGCCCTGGTGGAAAATGGTCTTTTTGGAAGCTAGAGAATAGAGGAAGTGGAGAGTTAACTGAAAGTAAGGGACTTCCATGTATTGCTTCCACAGGAAACACCAATAAGTCGGTGAGTGTATTGTGAAGTATTCTACCTTCTATGAATTTCAGTGTGGAGAGCCTTTAAACACCAACACCTGGTCTTCCACATATCTCATACTTAGTATTACAAGAAATTGATCATGTTATTGCTTTGCACATCAGTGTAGATTGCAGGATTTTTCAGGAATATCTATGTTAGGGCCTGATCTTGCTTCAGTAACAGCAATGGATAGGGAATATGTGATGTCTACACACCATGGAAATCATTTCCACTAAAGTGATGAATACAGTCAAGGTGATTGCAGGAGATTCTTGTAACTCAAGATAATCATATTATACCAAATGTATCCAGTCCCAGACAATTATCTGATGCTGTCTCTATAGATAGATTCGACATTACGTATATCTACATGGTTCCATTTCTGACATTGGATGCAATGCTCTTGAGTAGATGATCAATGCCTAAGTTTTGGTGAGAGTTAAGGATGGTAGGTATTGGTCACAAAGTTGCTGGGCTCAGTATACAATATATAGGTTTAAAAGAACATGTTCAATGAACAATATAATGGGAATAAATGTCATTGAGAAGGATTCAATACAAGTACAGCATTGTGTTAATTACTTTAATATGAAGCAATGCTTCCAGAGCTTTATTTATTAGGGATTACTCTACAAGATCCTTAGTTTGAAAACGTAAAGATTAAAATAATAACATCAAGGTGAGACGATATCCATCTGAATGTGTTTCTACTGCTCCTAAGGTGTAAAGTGAAGCACAGTAGTCTCATGGCAGAGCCCAAATCTGTCATTAAAGCCACACACAGAGAGCAATAAAACCAGAGGCCTCACCTTCATTGCTTTCCATCATTCTGTTGTACCTAAATTTATCCCTGTGAGGATCATTGCATACAGGTAATAAGATCTTTTCATGCTGGGTTTGCTAACATTTTTGAGATGCATTATACTGGACATAGCCCTTGTTAGAATGAACAATTTTGGGCCTGCACAGTAGTTTGGGGTTAGATATTGTGAAGAAAGATGCACCATGAAACTCTATGGACAGGGTGAAAACAATTCCTTAGTAAAATTCAAATGCCCCACTTTGTAGAAGTAAAAAAGCAATCATAACTTTACCACAAAAACACAAAATATCCGGGATAGCAAAGCATACCTCATACGAGGTCAGGACTTCACAAGCATTGTAGCAAGTACAACCTACAACTGAAACAAGGCAGATTGTCAGAAGAAATGAGTCTGAGTTAAGTTCCTTTGTCAACACATGAGGTTTAGTCTCTTTGGATTTTATATATGTACCCAAAATGCACCCTGGAGTACACAAGGCCTCTTCATCAAGTCATGCACAGAAATGTGTTTATCCACATGTATAGAAAGAACCTTGATTCCACCTAGCTTCTTGGAGCATTCCTATACTCCCAGCACTCTTGAGGGAGTGACAGAGGAGGAGGAGGCAGAGGTGGAGACAGAGGCTGAGATGGAAACACAGGCAGTGGGAGGCAGGCAGATGTTTGTGAGTTCAGTGCTTGCCTGGTCGATGGAGCCAGTTCTAGGACATGCTGGGCTATGGAGACGGTCCCTGTCTCAAGAATCTAAAAGTGAGCTAATAAATAAGTAATTTTTTTCTGTATGTAACCCTGGAAAAATATAATGCCAAATGCCTCAGAGGCCAAAGTGTAACAAACTCTGATACTATTAGAGCACAGAGTAGCACAAAGAGTTGAAGGTTCAGGAGATGCCAGTTTTCTTCTCACCCTTCTTCCACAGTGAGTGACAGACCTTCACAGACTCCAGCATGTGCATGCTGAGGTGGCTTGAAGGCTTTTTAAAGGTATCATGGCTGAGCTCAGGTGGATTCTACTTCCTCTTGTTGTTGAGAACAGTGGGCTTCTCTTCTGTCTTGACTCTATGACTTGATGGCATCAGCTCCTTCAGCTTTCTTGGAGTTGTTTTCTCTAGTTCTCTTAGTCTGGTTTTGCCCATGACCCTCCCTAGGTCTGCTGGGCCTGCAGAGTATGGCTTTCTAAGTTTTACTCTCCATTTGCTGGGCCGTGTTGTCAATATCCCCTTCTCTGCCCCCAGCACTGGCCCCAGCCTCTCTCCTTCCACCAACTGCTAACACTATATTCTCACCAAAGAATCTCCTTAAAGCAGATTAGAGCCTTTCTCTTCCTTCATCCTCAACTGGTTTAAGGACAACACCTTATCTTTACTGGGCCTGATCGCTCCTGATGATCATGGAGTCTTTGCATTAGGTGGCTGTGGGAACCTGGAATTGGTTTAGTTCAGAGAGGGAGTTGAACAGTTGGGAAGGTGAACTTTTGCCACCAGTGTAATCATGTCTGCAAGTCCATGCTGGAGGCCAACACACTGTGGATGCCCAAGGCTCATCCTGACCATGACTGCTGCTTCCCAAGATTGTGGTGTCAGAAGCAATCTTCTGCCCTAGGCTCCCAACATCAGTCAAGTGCAGGGGTTTCTGCATGTGGGGTTTGCTAAAGGGAGGAGAGATAGGTTTTGGTTTTCTCTTGTGCACTCATAGGCATCCAGAGGCATTGAAAGATTGGCTGTCATCTCATGCAGGTTGTCATTCTCTGTTTGTTCCAGGCATGGAGCTTGTGGCAGTGCCAGAAATTCTGAAGGTTGTGGATGGGGACAGTTAATGACTTGACACCATCAACATGTTCTGTCCTCATCTGCTAATCCAGTTGCAGGAGTAGCAGAATTCTGCTCTGCAGCGGACAGAGAATCTGGCTTGATGTGTGATTCCCAGGGAAGTCTCCCTTTGCACCAATGAAAAAGAGTCAAAGAAGAAGTCAGTACCAGGTAAGTGGGATGTCCCCTCCTCTCAGTGCACCTCTGCACTTAGGCCCCTACAACAGCTGGATGACATTCTTAGGATCTCTGCTTTAGCTGCAGATATTCAGAAACATCAGTCTGAGTTGAGATCCAGTTGTAAACACCTTCAGTTAAGTCTCTTGGGGTTTGGGGTAGGTACCAAAAATGCACCTTGGTTTACACATGGCCTCCTAAACCATCCATGCTGGGAAACCTGGATATCTACATAGACAGAAAGAAACCTGATTCCATTTAATTTGTGGCAGCATTCCTTTTGTCTCAGCACTCTTGAGGCAGTTCCAGGGTCAGCGTCATGGCCAAGGCAATTGGACAGGCATAGACAGAGTCATAAGCAGAAGCAGAGATATTGGCAGAGGTAGAAGCAGGCTGATGTTTGTGAGTTCAAGGCTAGCCTGATCAACATAGTTAGTTCCTGAACATGCAGGGTTATGGGGAGAGAACCTGACTCAAGAAACTAAAAGCAAATTAATAAATCTATGAGTTGTATTTCCTACGTGTCACCCTGTCAAAAGAATGCCAAATGACTCAGAGGCAATAGTGTGAGTAACCCTGATAATATTAGAGCACAGAGTATGCCAAAGAGTTGAATGATCAGAGATAGTCCAGAATGGAGCAACACACCAGCCACTCAAGAAATCCTGGCTGTAGTTGACAGATGGTCTCTCAGGGAAGTAAAGCATTTGTTACCAGAAAAAAAGAAACAGTTATTTGTGAGGGGGTCCTAGAGAACAGGAGTACATCTTTGCTATTGCTACACCAGTAAGAAGATTAATATGTAGATTATTTAGAATTAGATAAAATACATAAATCATAAGAAAGAAGGTAACACAGGTAGTAAAGGACAAAGAAAAAGACAGTCTACTCTGTTATAATCAAAAGAATAGTAAGCACATACAAATGTTCATATTGAGAAGGAATGAAGTAAATTCGTAGTGATCCTCCTAGAAAAGAAATGACAGCCACCACTGAGAGAGTTCACAGAAAGGAATGCTATACAGTGCTGGAGGGGATGGGAAGTTTTCCAGCCTGACTGGATGTCAGAGTGGAAGATCCTCCAAAAACATAAACCCGGCCAATCACATGGTCCATATATGCCTTTCCAAAGAACTCAATATATTAGAGAGGTACTTGCCAATCAGCATTGACTGCAGCACCACCTGCATTTATTAGAAAACCAAGCATGGTGTCCAACAGCATTGCCATGGGTGAAGAATATGGGGTGTCCGAAGAATTTGAAGTCTTTTCAGCCATAGGAAAAATGAAGTAATGTTGTTTGCAGTATGTGGATTCAACTGAGGCTCGATGAGATGGCTCAAAGATAAGAACACTTGCTTTTTTGCAGAGTCCCCAGGCTTGCTTCAGAGCCCCTCCTGGTGATTTTGGATCTCTCTCCATTCTAGATCCCAGAGATCTGATGGTCTCTTCTGGCCACTGTGGACACTCCATGCATGTGTTCCACAGGAATTCAGATGGATGACACACAAAAACATACACACAAAATAAATTAAAGTATTAAATGGATGATTTCAAAGATGGATACAACTTCAGACATACATTGTTATGAATGAAAACCTTCTCAGGAAATTGGTCAACCTTGTATATTTTCTCTTTAAGGTGGGTGCTTTATAGTGTGCACATGGAATCCTGTATTTCATTTCAAGAAATTTCAGGAGGAGCTCTGTCTCAGACTAGTAATAAAAGGGCTGGGGTGAGAGTTTCAAAATGGGAGAAAGTGTGGAGAGAACAGGAGTGTGTTTACTATAACAATATACACTATAGGAAACATACCAAGTTCAAAGACTTTTATTTTATTTAAAAATAAAAGCCAAGGAGTATAATTTTATTACCACTACATGTTTTGGCTAATTACATTTACTTTATGTAACACTACCAGGGATTTATAGCATATGATGTATTTATGTAACATATATTACTACAAGACAACATAAATGAATAACAGCAAAGGTACGAAGAAACCATCAAAACTGGCTGTATAAAATTTACTCATGGATAAATATAACTGACTTTATTTTCTCTAGTCACTTTTAGTGCCTTCAGATATTTACAAGTATAGAAACTATGTCTGACCATTTTTATATAAATCCTGGGATGTACATATTATTCAACTTTATTCAATATGTGCCTACATATCTACACGGACATCCAAGACTTTATATCCAATGTATACATGTATATGTGTCTCTATTTCTGACCTTCTCTATGTTGAATAGTACTGTGCTCCAACGTCTAGGGCAGCCCTTATATGACATAGCCAAAATATGTAGAAATTTCCATATCCTTCTGCCTCTGAAGGAAGAGCTGTGGTTTGCCCAGAGAGGTGTACTTGGCAGCATTCTCTCTCTCCCGTTGAGCCTGCCTCTTCATGGCCTCCCTCTCTGGTCTCTGCTCTTCTGTGATGGGCTGTGAGATGACTGGCCCTGGAATGTGTTCTTTCCTCCATGGAATTGGTTGGCAACTGAAGTCTTGCAGTAGATATTGGATTTGAAGTTTGTGAGGTGATGGGGCCTTGTTCTTGTCAGCAGAATCAAGCTCCCTCTGGAGTGAAGGGTGAGATGATGCTCTGTGGGATACTGGCCTACAGAGAGCTGGCTGAGGCCCAGAGCAAGACTGCATTGGTTTGGTTACGTGTGGTTGTGTAGTACTGGTAACAACAGGCAGAACTATCTTGTCAAATGCCATCAAAGAAGTTCTGGCAGGAGCTATTTGGAATTGCTTGATTGTGGTAGGCTGAGCAGAATGGAAATGAGGCCTCACAGAGTAAACTGCAGTTGGCCTGCGTGAACTCAGGGAGAGAGTCTTTCTAGAAACAGTTCTGGTTGAGGCTTGTCCAAATCGAGGAAAAGCAGAGGTACTAACTTGACCTTCCCAGGTGTGGGCAGCTCATGGTAGGACAGAGAAAGATAATTTTTGCAAACAATGCTCTCTGGTCTGTGAGCATTGGCCAAAGTCTTAACAGGGCCTCAGTCATCAAAAGGCACATCCTGTAGTGATGTGGTGGCTTGGTCTGTCCTGGGATCTTTGTTGCTGCTGAAGTTTAGTGGAGCTGGGGAGGAGAAGATGCCAGTTCTCTCCTCAGTCTTCTTCAGCTGTGGGTGAAGGACCTGCATGGAGCACCTTCTTGCTGAGGTTAGTTCAAGGCCTTTTAAAGATGCTGTTGCTGAGCTCAGGTGGAGTCCTCTTCTTCTTGGTCTTGGGGATGGTTGGCTTCTCTTGTGTCTTGACTCTGTGACTTGATGGCTTCAGCTGCTGTATTTTGCTGAAGTTGTTTTCTCTGGTCCTCTTGGTCCTGTCTTGCCCCTGCACCCTAGCTACCCTTGGCCTGCTGGGTGCAGATGTCTGAGCTTTGCCCAGCAAGTGTTTGTTGTCCATGTTGTTAATAGCCCCATTCACTGGCCCTAGCATTGGTTCCAGCCTCTGCTCCCTCCACCAGGTCCTGATGCTGGATTTTAGCCTGAAGAGCTCCATGAAGCAGATGAGATACTTTCTGGTCTTTCTTGTTTACCTTTTCAGAGTCCAGTGATACTGGACCTTTCCTGGGCCTGATCACTCCTAATGACTGTGGAGTCTTTGGAATGGATTGCTGTGGGATTTTCCAGTGGTCTAGATCAGTGAGGGAGTTTAAGATTTGGGGAAGGTGAATATCTGACAGCACTGTAGTCATGTCTTGTAAGTCAATGCTTGAGACCATAGCACTCTGTAGAGACCCAGGCTCTCCTAAACCAAGGCTATTGCTTCCCAAGATGGCATTATCAGAATCTGGCTTCTGCCTTAGTCTCCCAGCGTCAGTGTAGTTCAGGGGCTGCTGCATGTCAGAGTGTGCTAGAGGGAGGAGTGATGAGCCTTGGTTTTCTGTACTGCCCTCATAGGCATTCAGAGGCTTTGATTGCTCAGCGGTCATCTCTTCCACATTGTTATTCTCTGTTTGTTCCAGGCTTGGAGCTGGAGGCAAGGCCAGGAATTCTGAAGGACTGTGAATGAGGGCAGTTAATGACCTGTCCCCATCAACAGGTGGTGTCTTCTTCTGGGTACCCTGGGTGCAGCATTTCAGAGGTCAGGACTCTGCAGCAGACAGAGTGTCTGGCCGAAAAATGTCTATCCAAGGACCCTCTCCATTTCCACCACTGGAAAAGAGTCAAGGAAGGAGTCAGTGCCTGGTAAGTGAGATGATCCCCTCCTTTCAGTGGACATCAGCACTGAGGCTCCTGCAGCAGTGGGCCAGGCATTCCTATGAACTCTTCTTGAGTAACAAGTGTAGCATCTCTGTTTATAGACACTCAGTTGTTTCTGGTGACTAAGTGGTGTCTTTTTTCTCAAATGTTTGTGTGTTCCTTGGTGTTTTTGTGGTGGGTGCATGCATAGTGGTCATGGGGAGGTTACAGAATTCCCTTGGCAGGTGGTCTTCCTTTTCCTCCCTTTGTCTTTGAAACAGTGCCTCTCAGTTATTTGGAAGTGTGCCATTAGGCAGTTTGTCTGGTCCATAATTTCCAATACTTACCCAATCTGCTGGCTTCTTTCAGGTAATGGCATTACTCATATGCCCCCAAGAAGGTTGGATTTTTATATGGGTTTAGGATTGCAAACCCAGTCCTTTAGTCCTGAAATGCAAACTGTTTAAGAACCCCAATTTTCCTCGAGCCCCCATTTCACAGACTTTTTATAAGTGACATGAAAAATTACTTGAAGGCAGTGAAATTTTGTGGTTAAAGGGTAAATTTTTGTATAAAACATGTGTATATGATCATGGACTTGGGTCATCACTGAAGAACTGCAGAGAAAGAGATAAAGAGAAGAGACAGCAAGGGAGAGAGGGAATATGAGAGCAAGAGACAGAGAGAGAGAGAGAGAGAGAGAGAGAGAGAGAGAGAGAGAGAGAGAAGAGAGAGAGTTGCCGCTCAGGTGTTCAATTTCAACTCAGGGAAAATCAAGTGCTAAAAATATATAAAATTCTTGCCGGGCGGTGGTGGCGCACGCCTTTAATCCCAGCACTCGGGAGGCAGAGCCAGGCGGATCTCTGTGAGTTCGAGGCCAGCCTGGGCTACCAAGTGAGTCCCAGGAGAGGCGCAAAGCTACACAGAGAAACCCTGTCTCGAAAAACCAAAAAAAAAAAAAATATATATATATATATAAAATTCTTGATGTCTTCTAGAACCCTGAACAATATACTAGAAAGGAGGTGATTATAGTGTGATAGAGCATGGGACTAATTAGCTTAGGCAGTGATGTGTGTGTCTGTGGTGTGGTCCCTGGACATGTCTTTTTTTTTTCTTTGGTTTTGTGAGACGGGGTTTCTCTGAGTAGCTTTGCGCCTTTTCCTGGAACTCACTTGGTAGCCCAGGCTGGCCTCGAACTCACAGAGATCCACCTGGCTCTGCCTACTGAGTTCTGGGATTAAAGGCGTGCGCCACCACCGCCCGGCTCCCTGGACATGTTTTAATGAAGGATAGATGTCACTCCCTATCGTGTAATGTCTCTTACTTTAGAGAATGAAGATGGAGATGGTGAGCCAGAGCCAAGGATAACCTCTCAGGACTCCCATTTTTCCTCCCTGAGGACATCCACTGCTGAAAGGTCAAGCTGTGTCTGCTTTGAGTGCTGATCTCACTCCTCCCCTCCTAGGTTTACTCACCTGAAGACTGGTGTCTGGCATGTCTTGAGCAGGTGTGGGTTAGTAGATGGCAGAGGTGGAGAAAGGTGTTTGGACATTCATTGGCTGAATTGCCTGTAAGTCAATTAATTATCAGGCTGTTAAAGCAAGATCTGCACCCTTGGAGGATTGGATTAGAGACATGATTAATGTTGAGTCTCTTGGCCATGAGAAGCAATTTCAAGAGGTTTGAGGAATGTCAGATGTTTTGGATATGGAAATCAAGGACATTTGAAAAGGGTCTGTAAACAGGGCATTCACAGAAACAATGTTTCCTCAAGGAACAATGGCAACAGAACACCCCTTCCCTCTGGAGTATGTAGAAGGTGTGGTAAGGGTAAACATTGGACCAATGAATGCAGATCAACAAGGGACAGAAAAGGTAATCCTTTTCCTAAGTCGGGAAACTCTCAGAGGGGCCTCAGGAAGGCCACCACAGCAAATCCAGTTCAGACCTTTCCTGCCATTGTAGAAGAAACCCCTACTCAGAGCAATTAAATAACCAAATGCCTATTGGAATAAACCAGGCTGCTTGGGGTGATGGAACAGCTGAGACAGAGAGAACAGAAAATTCAGGAGAAATCATAAAGAAAAATTTTTGACAAACTTGTATAAATGAACAAAGACCAAAATTAACAATAAGAATAAACGGTGTTTTGTTATCTCGTCTGGTAGACACAGGTGCTGATGTCACCATAATTGCACCAGAATTTTGGCATCCAAATTGGCCTCTTCAGGAGTTAAATGTTCAGCTTTTAGGGACTGAAACTTTATCTCAGGTAAAACAAAGCATGAGATGGGTAGAATGTATGGGGTCATAAGGACAGAGGGGAAAATTAAAGCCATGTGTGCCAAATATAGCAATGAATTTATGGGGACATGATTTCTTTCAGCAATGGAATACACAGATGAACATTCCTCCAATCTCAAAAACAAACCATAAACTAATGTATGTTTCTGGGGAAAATATCAAAAGGTATTATAAAGAACAGTCACTGACCATTCAGGGTGTACAAAAACAGGTCACAAGAGCTATTGTTCTTTAACAGGTACCAATAGTCCAAACTTTAAAACGGTTAACTGACAAACCTGTCTGGGTGAAAAAAAATGGCCTTTGACATCAGAAAATTTATAGGCCTTGGAACATCTGGTACAGGAGCAGCTAAATATTCAACATATTGAAGTACTGACCAGTATTTGGAGTTCTCCTGTATTTGTTATTAAAAAGAAATCTGGAAAATGGAGAATGGTAATATATCTAAGAGCTATTATTAAGGTGATTCAGCCAATGTACTCTTTATAGCCTGGATATCCATGCCTTCTCTATTATCTAAAAGATGGGCTATTATAGTTATTGATTTAAATGACTTTCTTCACTATACCTTTACAAGAAAAGGATAGAGAAAAATTTGCCTTCATGGTGCCCACTTAAAATAATTCAAACTCTGTCAAGAGCTATCAATTGAAATTTTTTCCACGAGGAATGTTAAACAGCCCTACCCTGTGCCAATATTTTGTATAACAGCCATTGGAAATGGTTTGTGTACAATTTCCTCAATCTATAATTCACAATTATATAGATGATATCTTACTTGCTGATTAATATGTAGATACTTTAGAGAAAATGTCTGAAAAAGTAAAGAAAATTTGCCTTGTTGGGGATTACAAAGTGCTCCTGAAAAAATACAAATAGGAGATTCTATTAATTACCTAGGATATAAAATGAGTTTACAAAATTTCAACCCCAAAAGTTAGAAATCAGAAGAGATCAATTGCAGATTCTTAATGACTTTCAAAAATTGCTGAGAGACATTAATTGGCTACATCCCACAATTGGATTAATGACTAAGAACTGAGTAATTTGTTGCAAACCTTACAAGGTGATCCAGAGCTTGATTGTATTCTGGTTATTTTAACTTCTAAGCATTTCCCTTCAGGAATTTTAATGTGGACAGAAGATTTCTTAGAATGGATATTACCACAAAAAGAGTAAAAAAAATTAAGACCTATGTGGAAAAGGTTTCTGCATTGATTCTAAAAGGAAAATTGAGACTTGATCAATTAGCAGGAATATACCGAACAGAAATTGTAGTACCTTTGACTAATGCTGAAATTTCCTCTTTATGGAAAGAAAATGAACATTGGAAAACAGCTTTCAATATTTTCAAGGGAGAGATTAGCAACAGATATCCCAAAAGCAAGAGAATTCAGTTTATAAAGAGAACTAACTGGAACTCTCCTTATACTGTATGGGGAACACCGATTTTTAGAGTCCTTACATTCTATACTGATGTGAACAAATCAGAAAATGATGGTTTTAAGTCAGGAAATTAGAATAAAGTGGCTCAAAGCCCTTATAATTCTGTTCAAAATTTTGAATTATATGTTATTCTCATGGTATTATTAGATTTTCCAGAACCTTTTAATATAGTTAGTGACTCTCAATATGCAGAAAGAGTTGTTTTACATATTGAAACTGCTGAATTTATTCCAGATGATACAGAACTGATTTTGTTACTTATTCAGCTACAAGAAATAATCAGAGCCAAGCAGTGGTGGCACACGTTTTTAATTCCAGCACTTGGGAGGCAGAGCCAGGCAGATCTCTGTGAGTTTGAGGCCAGCCTTGGAAACCAAGTGAGTTCCAGTTAAAGGCACAAAGCTACACAGAGAAACCCTGTCTCAAAAAACCAAAAAAAAAAAGAAAAGAAAGAAAGAATCAGAAATAGAAATCATCCCTTATATATAATGCATATTAAATCCCATTCCGGTCTACCAAGCCTTGTAGCACAAGGTAATGATGAAATCCATCAGCTATTTGTACAAAATGTGCTAGAAGCCTCATAATTTCATTAAAAAACACCATGTCAATAGCAAGGGTTTGAAAAAAGATTTTTCCATCACTTGGCAATAAGCGAAGGAAAGTATAAGAAAATGTCCTATGGTGATATTTTATTTGTGCTGAAATGTGACTTTATTTGTATGTTAATAAAGTTGCCTGGAGATCAGAAGACATAGCGAGCCATAAGTAGGAATCAGGTGGTAGTAGCACACACCCTTAGTCAATCACATGGCAGGCAGAGTCTCTGTGGTCAAGGACACATCCAAAGCAAGGTGACCTGAACTTTTAATCGCAGTACCAACCATAGAGACCTGGAGGTCTGTATAGACAGGCAGTGATGAGGAAATCATGTGGTTTTGTTTAGAGCCATTGAGAAGGCAGAACAGAAAGGCACTAAAAAGATGACACAGGAAGAAGGTCTCTCACAAAAGAAGGACAGCGATGAGTGGTAAGCTAAAGGCTACGACCTCTTGGGCTTCTAACTCTGTATTTGGCTCTGCATTTATATTTACTAAGACCATTTAGAATTTCATCTACAATTTCCTTTAGCACCATCACCATCCCTGGTTGCAGAGCAAAGATCTGAACCCAGAGTAGGACACAGAGCCCCAGGCCTGCAGGCACTGCCTGAATTCTCCAGACATCAGAGGACCCAGGCTGTTGACATCATTGTAACAGACCTGGCTGCCATACTGGTAGGAAGGTGCCAGGCTGTATCCTTGATTTGGCACCTGTGGTGGTGTGGCCTGAACAAGCCTGGCAGGTAGTACTGGATATGAGAGGACTAAGGAATTGGAATCTAAAATATTGTCACCCTGGGCTGTCATAGACAAGGAGGAGAATGTGGTTTTCTGGTCAATGACAGGTACAGTGAAGTCCTGGAGTGCAGCTCCCCTCCTGTCAGTACTTCCCATGGGATCCCACTGGAGAACACCTGGATAGGATAGTGGTGAGGCAGAGCTCTGGCCCTGGTCATTCAGCGCAGTCACCAGGGTTGTGCCAGCTGGTAAGTAGGGGTAGGCACTGTCCATGAGCTGCTGGCAACAAGTGCTGGAGTCTGATGGCAGGAGTCATGCTGAACTCACAGCTTGTTGGAGACCCTGGAGAAGTTGCTCACACTTCCTGCTAAGGGTGGAGCATTCCTCAGCACAGGTGCAGAAGGCTGCAAGGCACATTCCGTCCCAAAGAAAGGTTCATGTTGGAAATTTTCTGTAGAAAGGAAGAGGAAAGTGGAAAGAATGGGAGATGGAAACCTTCTAGTTTCCTGTGGTGAGCTGTTATCAGTTTGTCCTGTCTGGGAAAGTCTGAGACCTATTTTCCCTCACATATCCCAAACAAATGGTTCAGAATGATTCTTGGTAATGAATAGAATAACACTCATTAGATGAGCTGCCTGTTTTTCCTGTGTGGGCATGGACTTCCTAGTTGATCCATGCTGACCCTTTCTCAGACCTAGACAACACCCTTCTTTGCCCTGCTTTGTGTTGTTCTGATACCTGCTGTGGTACTGCCTCACACCTGTGTCCCAGAACAGAAGTGTTTAAAGAGAGAAGAACCTTAGACATTTTCTCATGCCTGTGCCTTTGTCCTGTTCTGTGCAGATCTTTCTCTATGTCGAGAGAAATGGTCTCTCTACCCAGGTCAGTCTGTCCTTGGCAATCACACAGATTGTCCTGCCTCTGCCTCCAGAGTACAGGTATCATTGTTACTTGCCCTGTCTACCAGGATTGTTTCTACTCTGATCTTTATTAATGTAAAGATGTATCAGGAATTTCATAGATAAGTACTGTATTTAGCTAAGAATCTCTTCCTCCTCTAACTCATTCTATTTCCATCCCAAGCCTTTTAAAATTAATAACCTCTTGTTATTTATAAAACCCTTAAAGGCATATGCGTACATACATTCTTGAATACAACCAACAGATAAAATTTCTTATTGTTTGCACCTGTGTAGTGTGACTTCTTGATATTGCTAATCGTCTGTGGGTTCATTCTGAATAAGATTATTTTCCAATTTAACTGTTGGTTATGTTTCTTTACAGGTTACTCAGTAACTGTGGATTTCTTTTTTTTTTTTTTTTTTTTTTTTATGATTTTTTTTTTTTTTTTTTAAATTTCAGATTGATTTTATTTTCTCAGCCAATGACAGTGAGAATGCAATACATGACACAGAATTGACAGTACTCAGTAAAGACTGCATGCATTTTCTCTCTGGAAACCACGAATTCTATAACATTTAACATTCTTATAAAATAAAGAGTTAATTGAGAATAATTCCTTAAATTACAATGAAAAGTTCATATTCCATCGCAGTAAGCATGGCGGTAAGCACTGTCAGATGACAAATATTTTGAAAATTAAGATTCCCTTTGGAAAGATTTTTTAGGATTTAGGTGTTTCTGGTACATGGACTGCTCTCACCCAATGTGAGGTTGAACTGTCGACCTTGTGTACATCCTACTTCACAAATGAGTCTGTCAGATATGCTAAGCCTATAGGCTGAAGATGATGCCCCAACACTGTGGAGAAACCTCAGGTGACTGTCCAGGCAGCTGGCTGTTTCTGTCAACTCACAAATTTTTTGGAAGTTGCTTGCATGCACTTTCTGTTTTTATTTTTGTTAGCTAATATTATTTCCTTCTTGGATTTCTTATAACTCTTCTAGTTGGGAATCCTTGAAAGAATTGCCACCACTCAATGACAAGTCCATAGTCTGTTATGCAGCCTACAACTGATCTGGGAGTGCCCAGGCCCAGTTGTCAATATCCAACACCCATCAGTGCCCACAGGACACTAGGAATGCTGCAGAATTGGGCTGGATGTCAGGAAACAGAGCAGGATATTGTTTTGTAATTGACATGGAACCTTTTCTCAGACTGATCTTAACAGTGTGGCTGCCTATACATGGCTTGGGAAATACTATTATATATATATATATATATATATATATATATACTCTTATGTTTAATATGTAATGTATACAATGCCTTGTGTTATTTGATTTAATATCTGTGGTTGTCTGCAACATTCTGTTCCAAACTAACTTCGTGTGCCTCCAGGGTCATCTCTGCAGTGTGCCGTCTTCTATGTTTATATTTTCTAACCCCTTGTACTTTATTTTCTTCTTCCTCCATTTCTTGAGGGTCTGTCTTACATGTAACTACCTGAATATAATTTCCACTAAAATAATTGCCTCAGAACCCACAGCCCTCTAAGTCTCTCCCAGTTTCCTTTTTTAATCTAGGGAAGTCCAAGTAACTCCAAAATATGGCAGCCATTCTCTTTGTCTATTTTTAATATTTATTTGGTGAATGTGGAGACAGGCCAGTGTATACCAAGTTAGACTTGAACTGAACTACAACCTTCAGTGCTATATGCTATGATTACAGGTGTGTGCCACTGTAATGGTGTGAACATTACAGCAGCCCTGATCTTGAAACAATAGGGGGAAACAGTAATGGAGGGTGTCTGTCCCATTCTTGTTAAGGAGTGCTAGATCTCTGCTCATCTTGTTCATGTTCCTGTGTCTGTTGAGTTTAGCATCCTCAAGAAGGACCTGATATATTTCCTGTTCACTTTCCTCTTAAGACTCAACAGTAAAGTACACAGAGCTTAGTGACCCTCTCATCTCCCTGAAGGTTGATAGAAAACACTGCCAAGTAATCTGTCTGTTCAAGCTCACATACCTAGTCAGAATCAAACCTAAATGTGACACTCAACTCAAGATATCTCTATCAGCATCAATGGTGTCCCCACTAAACAAAGATTTAAAAGTATAATAAAAATAAGGGAAGAATTGATTAAAAGAAAGGTTTTAAAGTTTCTTCCCTTACCAGCCATGGTTGGAGGGAGAGTATCAGCAATCTACAGTACAACTGAGCAAGAGAATTGGTTGTCCTTGTCTGATCAGCTGACCTGAGTGGCAAGTGTGTCCGGTATCAGACAGCGCTGGTCACTGGTCACTGGTGACCTGTGATGATCCAAATTTGTTTACAGGCATTGCCATGGCAACACCAAGACCCTACCAGGTGGTGGTAGGTTTGGAGGGAGAATGATGTCATAAACAGGGCAGCAGCCAATGGGAAGGTCAGATTCTGAGCTAACAGATGGGATTGGTTAGAGAGAATGCCAGGAGATCAATAGTAGCCATGGAGGCTGAGGTGTGTGCTAGTGAAAGGAGGCAATCCTGGCATGGAAGTCCCCCTTCCCAAGAGGGGAAGAGCTTCTTATAATGACCATCGATGAAGCTGTGTCTATTGTTCCTATGAGGTGTCACCTTCCAGCAGAAGGTGTCTCATCATCATACCCTGTACATATAGGCAGTAGTCTAGAACAGGAAGGAGAGGAACATTTGGGTGGAGGCACCCCAGATGAGAAACTGTTTTAGTTGATCTGATTTATGAGCTGTCAGCTTCTGTCTATGACGAAAGGAAGAGATCAAAGGGCTCCATTGTGACTGTGTTGAAAGACGGCAGAGTGTAGTGAGCACACCTTAGATGATGAACTCCAAGAATCTTCTCTTTGGGTTTCTTCTCTCAGATGCCTTCCTTAATCTGTGTTACCCCAGGCAGTACTCACATCTCCCTTCTCTGCTTGTCATCCCTTTTTGGTAGGGGTTCATTCTTGGACCAGTGCGAGCCTGTATCCTTACAGTGGTGGGCAATATCATGGTGAACTTCCACAAGCAGTGGTCTTCTGTTCATCGTGAAGATGATTGTAATGGGATGCTGCTGCTAGAAGCAAGCACTTGAGGAGCTGATGGTGAACCTGGCTGCACGTTACCTCTTTCAAACTTGTTGCTCTTGCTGCCCAGACTTATCTAGCTCTGGATGATTTATCTCCTTCTGGTATTTGTTTTCCTGAGATTGGCAAGTCTCTGTAGCCCCTGTTATTCAGGAACTCACTGTGTATCTCACTCTGGTCTCAGATACATGGGCATTCTTTGTATCTTGCCTCCCCTCTTATAGTATTGAGGTTGTTAGTCATTGAGTCTGGCCGCCTTCTCTGTTCATCCACAAGTATAAAGGGTGTGACAGTTACTGAAGCTTCTTCCTCCTTCCAACAGTCTCTGCAGAATCCTGGGCTTCTAGAATTCTCTGTGATGCTTCTTTCTGAGAAAAGGCTACATAGAGACTGGAATACCTGGGGAATGAAGGCATTTGTTGGTGTGTGGTAGTGGGTTACATGATAAAAGCAAAGCTGTGTTTTTCTAAGTGTTGCAGCTTGTTGGAAAATTATCCTGGCAGTTCAGAGCCACACAACAGCACAAAGTCAACTTAAGCATAGCAGCTTACATCTCTGCTCCAGGGAAAGCTTTTCCCATTGTAACAACTCTGCTTTGTTAGGGGAACGTTTCTCCAGGGAAAGTGTTACAGTTCTGCTCTGTTCTGCTACTCTCTGGCTAGTATTACTTCTCTGATCTACTCTGTTCCATTCTGGCAAAGAAATTCTCACCCAAGCCTCACTTAAGAGATTTATTGGGAGGAAAGAATCCAGGAGGGTGACTGCCTCTGCCAGGATGGAAAAAGGCAGTTACCAACTCAACAGGTACAGGGCTTATGTAGGGCTTCTTAGTAGGGGAGTTTTTCCAGGGTGAAGCTTTTCAGGGAGAGAATTGCTCAGATTCCAATCCCTGAGTTTGGACAAACTCAGAGATTCATTACACTTTGTGTCAGGGATGGGTTTGTTGTATTGCTCAGGGATTGGTTGGTTTTTGTGCTGAGTGTGTCAGGGGCAGAGTGTGTTTCTTTGACTCTGGTTTCAGGGCCAAAGTGTGTTTCTTCTCCTGGCCCTTTTAACCTTTTGGCTCTGCTTTCAGAGCCAAAGAAACAAAGTTTCAGGGTCACTGTGTGTTTCTTTGGCTGACTCTTTTATCCTACAATTTTGCTCTATATTTGAAAAAGGAACAACCCATTTTCAATCTCAGTGTATCTTCACAGACAGGAATATGATATTTTGTTTATATATGGGTAAATCTTGTGTGTTCTCTCATTTTGGTTTTGATTGTTATCATTCTCTTTGGTCATTCACTGGAGGGTTCATAGGCTGTCTTTTGGCATGGGTGTAGTGTGCATTTATATACATTTCTTACTGTACCTGCCTCAACAAGCCCTACGGTGACAGTGTCTGTCAGTCCTCATTGAAAATGACCCTGGAGCCTGTTTAGCTGTCCTCCTGCATTCACATGAGCTGTCAGCACTTTCCTTGGGACCTCTTTTACACTGAGCTAGTGCCGTAGCTAGCGGCTACATGCCCAGCTCAGGAGAACTGTTCCTGCATGCAGATTGTTCCATGTTTGGTTGTGCTTGGCAAAACTCTGCCATAAGACTGTCCTTTTTCATAGGCCAGAAGCCTGCCTTTGTCTTTCACCCTTGCAGTTTCCTTCATGACTGACCACTTGTCAGATAATGTGACACGTTCCAAGTGGCAATGACTGAAAATTGGAAGGTTCATCCAGGCTCCTAATTGTAGATCCATCAGAAAAAAAAGTGTCCTCTTATAGTAGCTTAAAACCAAGTGAGTAGAACATCACGGGGTTTGTGTTATTTGAATTCTGATAGTGGAGAGAGAAAATGAGAAATAGATAAGATAGATAGATAGATACATAGATAGATAGAAAGATAGAACTGTGCTCTGTATTTAATTCTCATCATTTCTGTGTTTAGTTTTAAATATTTGCACATTATTTTTCTTTCACTGTAACAATGAACTTATTTCCTCTAACAACCTATAGAGATCTTAGTTTCCACACCCTGTACTCCTTCTAATTCTTTTCTGAGTCCTCACTTCTCAGTACGTACTAACCTCTGTCCCTCTTTACAAAAGAAAAAGCTTTCAAAAGATAACAAAAAATATGATAAGATATTGTTTTGGGACAGCATCTCCAAGAAAAGTTAATGTAAGTTAAATAATTTGAAAGATGGTATCTTGCATGGGTCGAAAAAGGCACTCCCTAAAGACAGATGCCTGCTAAATGATAAGTGGCAGAGGAGGGCTTAAACCTCAGGAGATGTTGGCCATGAAGTTCCTTAGTACCTCCTAAAATATGAAAGTTATTGTGATCCTGTTGTAAGTTGTGAGCAAGAAGTAGTAAAGGGTCAAACTGAATGATTTGCAGGATAGGAAAATTTCCGAGTTGCCTGGAGCTGGAACCCCCTTTCTGATAGCCAGTTGGCTGACTTTCATAGACCAAGCAGGCTCTTCCATCATTTTGAGTGAGAATGGTTAGGTTGTTGGCTGTCTCCCCCACATAGTAATATTCAAGAGAGATGTATACACTGGTACAGAGAAAGGACAGTTGTTAAATATATTTGCAATAACTCTCCAATTTGATATGTGTACACATGCACAGAAGGGAATTCTTATCTTGTATTGCAATCCACCAGAATATCTCCTGTGACTGAAGAGTTCCAGGTCTAGAGGGAAGACAATTGTTTTATTGAATGAATGAGTTATGGAGAGAGAACCTGTCTCAAGAATCTAAAAGCAAATTAACAAATCAATGAGTTATATTTCCTGTGTGTCACCCTCTCAAAGAAGTGCCAAGTGCCTCAGAGGCAATAGTGTGAATAACCCTGATAATATTAGAGCACAGAGTATGCAAAAGTGTTGAATGTTCACAGACATGCCAGAATGGAGCAACACATCAGACACTCAAGAAATCCTGGCTGTAGTTGACAGATGGTCTCTCAGGGAAGTAAAGCATTTGTTGCCAGAAAAAAAAGAAACAGTTATTCGACAGGGGATCCTAGAGAACAGGAGGACATCTTTGCTATTGCTACCTCAGTAAGTGTATTAATATCTAAATTATATAGAATTAGATAAAATGCATAAATCATAAGAAATCAGGCAACCCAGGTAGTAAAGGGCAAAGAGAAAGACAGTCCTCCCCTATTTCATAAAAAGGAGAGTGAGGACATACAAAGGTTCAGATGGAGGAGGAACCAGGGAAATGCATAGTGACCCTCCTAGATGCCATCCAAGGCCAACTAGCAAAGAAATGACAGCCACCACTGAGAGAGTTCACAGAAAGGAATGCTATACAATGCTGAGGATGGAAAGATTTCCAGCCTGACTGGATGTCAGTGTGGAGGATCCTCCAAAAGCCTAAACCTGGCCCACCGCAAGGTTCATATATGCCTTTCCAGAGAACTCAATATATTAGAGATGTACTTGCCCATCAGTGTTGATTGCAGCACCATTTCAACAATATTAGGGAACCAAGCATGGTGTCCAACAGCATTGCCATGGGTGAAGAAAATGGGATGTTCGTAGAACGGGAAGTCTTTTCAACCATAGAGAAAATGAAGTCATGTTGTTTGCAGTGTGTAGATTCAACTGAGGCTCATGAGATGGCTCAGTAGATAAGGACACTTGCTTTTCTTGCGGAGTCCCCAGGCTTGCATCCTGCTAGCTTTCAATGTCTCTTAATTTCAGACCTTAGAGGTCTGATGCCCTCTTCTGGCCTCTGTGGGCACCTCGCATATGTGTTCCACAGGAATTCGAGTGGACAACACACAAACACACACACACACACATACACAAAATGAATTAAAGTATTAAATTCATAATTTCAAGGATGGATACAACTTAAGATAAAAATAGTAATCAAATGAAATCAATCTCAGGAAGATAGTCTACATAATATATTTTCTCTTTAAGTTGGGTGCTTGATAGTGTGTATACATGGAATCCTGTATCTCATCATGAAATTCCTGGAGGTGCTCAGTCCCAGACCAATAGTGATTAAAGTGCTGGAGTGAGTGTTTCCAATGGGAGTAAGTGTGGCAAGAGCAGGTATATGTTCACTATACAGTATACACTATAGGAAACTTATCAAACCAGTATAGTGAAAAATAAAAGTCAAGGAGAATAATTTTAATTCCACTACAGATTTTGGCTAGATACATTTATCTTAAATAAACACTATCACTGAATTATAGCATTTGATGTATTTATGGAAAACATATCCACTTTGGCAACATAAATTAATAATAGCTAAGGTATGAAGAAACCATCAAATCACTCTATATATAATTATTCATGGATGAAATATAACTGACTTTAGCTTCTCCAGTCACTTAGTGTCTTTAAATATTTATAAGTATAGAAATTATGTCTGACAATTTATATATAAATCCTGGGATGTACATATTAATCACCTTGACTGCATATGTAGCTACATATGTACACATACATCCAAGTCTTTAAATCCAATATATACTTGTATATCTGTGTCTGGATCTAACCTTGTCTATGTTGAATAGTACTGTGTTCCAAAGTCCAGGGCAGCCCTTACATGACATAGCCATAATATGTGGAAATTTCCATATCCTTCTTCCTCTGAAGGAAGAGCTGTGGTTTGCCCAGAGAGGTGTACTTGGCAGCATTCTCTCTCTCCCGTTGAGCCTGCCTCTTCATGGCCTCCCTCTCTGGTCTCTGCTCTTCTGTGATGGGCTGTGAGATGACTGGCCCTGGAATGTGGACTTTCCTCCATGGAATTGGTTGGCGGCTGAAGTCTTGCAGCAGATTTTGGATTTGAAGTTTGTGAGGTGATGGGGCCTTATTCTTGTCAGCAGAGGCAAGCTCCCTGTGGAGTGAAGTGTGAGATGATGCCCTGTAGGGTCCAGGCCAAGAGGCAGCTCGCTGAGGCCCAGTGAAAGAATGGATGGGGTTTCTTGTGTTAGCTCGTGTGGCACTGGTAGCAATAGGCAGAACTGGCTTGTCAGAGGCCATCAAAGAAGTGCTGGCAGGAGCTGGTTTAGATGGCTTGAGTGTGGAAACCTGAGCCGAGTGGGAATGAGGCCTCACAGGGTATACTGCAGGGTAGGGGGGTAGAGGGCTCTGCATGAATCCAGGGAGAGAGGCTTTCTAGAAACCAGTTTTGCTTGTGGCTTGTCCAGGGCTGGAAAAGGCAGAGGTACTAACTTGACCTTCCCAGGTGGGGGCAGCTCATACTGTGATGGAGATGGACAATCCCTGTGAGCATTTCTCTCTGGTCTCTGAGCATTGCTGAGGATTTAAGAGGGCCTCAGCCATCACATGGCACATCCAGAAAGGATGTGGTGACTGGGCCTGTCCTGGGATCTTTGTTGCTACTGAGGTTTAGCTGAGCCTGGGAGGAGGAGATGCCAGTTTTCTTCTCACTCTTCTTCCCCAGTGGGTGAAAGACTTGCACGGATTCTAGCATGTGCATGCTGAGATGAGTTCCAGGCTTTTTAAAGCTGTCATGGCTGAGCTCGGGTGGATCCCTCTTCCTCTGGTTCTTTGGCTTGGTGATGTTTTCTTCCTCCTTGACACTGTTCCTTGACTGCTTAAGCTCCTCTATTTTCTTGGAGTTGTTTTCTCTGGTTCTCTTGGTCTTGTCTTGAACCTGAGCTGTAGCTCTGCAGGGCATGCTAGGTGTGGCTTTCTGGGCTTTGCCCTCTATGTGCTTGGGCATGTTGTCAATAGATCCTTCACTGGACCCATCACTGCCCACAGCCTCTACTCCCTCCACCAGGTCCTTGAATGGATTCTGGCCTGAGAAGGTCCATCAAGCATCTCCAAGACTTTCTGGCCATTCTTTTTCACGTGGTCCAATGGCACACTGATGATGCTTTCCTCGTCCCGATCCCTCCTGATGTCTTTGGTATGGGTTGCTGTGGGAACTTGGAATGGGTTCATGTCAGTGACTGAGTTGAAGAGTCAGGGAAGGTGAATATCTGCCACCAGTGTAGTCATGTCTGCAAAGTCCATGCTGGAGTCCATCACACTCTGCATCACCCCTGGCTCATCCTGACCCAGGACATCTGTTTCCCAAGGTAGCATTGTCAGGATAAAGCTTCTGTTTTAGACTCCCTGAATCAGTGTAGTCCAGGGCCTGCTGCATGTTGGCATGTGCTAAAGAGAGAAGTGTTGGGTCTTGGTTTAATTTTATGTCCTCATAGGCATCCAGAGGAGTTGATAGATCAGCTGTGATCAAATCCACGTCGTTATTCTTTGTTTGTTCCAAGTTCGGAGCAGGAGGCAAGGGCAGGAATTCCAAAAAACTGTGCATGGGAGCAGTTAATGACCAGTCCCCATGAACAGGTGGTGTCTTCTGGACATCGTGGGTGTAGGCACTGCAGAGGTCTGTATTCTACAGCAGACAGAATGTCTGGCCTGAATCTGTCAATCCCAGGGATGTCTCCATTTTCACCACTGAAAAAGAGTCAAAGAAGAAGTCAGTGCCTGGTAAGTGAGGTGCTCCCCACTTTTCAGTGCACCTCAGTACTCAGACCCCTACAGCAGTGGGGAAGGCATTCCTATGAGCTCTGCTTGAGTAGCACAGGCGGCAAGGCACCTCTTTTGGGAGACTTGTGACTACTGTCTTATTTCTGGTAACCATGTGATACCATGTTTTCTCAGATGTTTGTGTTTTCTTCGGTGTTTGTGTGTTGTGTGCATGCATAGTGATCATGGGGAGGTGACAGAATTCCCTTGGGGTGTGGTCCTCCCTTGCCTTTCCCATGTCTCTGTAAGAGTGACCCTCATTTCCGTGGAAGTTTGCTATCAGGCAGGTTGTCTGGTCCACAATTTTCAAGAACTTACCCTTGTCTTCCAACTCTCAGCAATACTCAAATGCCCCCAGTTGCCTGACTTTCTAAATGGGTTCAGGTAACCAAACCCAGTTCCTCACTCCTGCAACGCAATAAATTCTACAACCCTGGATTTCCTCCGGCTCCACATTTCAAAATCGTGTTATTAATGATGTGAAAATTGGTTTAAGAAGGTGAAATCTTTAGCTTGTGTTATGTTTGTAGTTTAGAAAATATTCTAGTGATCATGCATAGCCTTGGATCACCTCTGAATAGCCATAGCAAAAGAAAAGGGGAGAGAGAGGGAGAAGGAGAGGGAGAGAAAGAAACAGAGAGAATGAGAGTGAGAGAGAGAGAGAGAAGGATGGGCATGGTGAGTGGTAGAGGTAGAAGAGAGAGAAAATCTTTGCCTAACTTAGCAATTGTACACTGCAGACAGAGAGAAACAGAGAGAGTAGAGAGAGAGAGTGACATACACACACACACAGAGAGAGAGAGAGAGAGAGAGAGAGAGAGAGAGAGAGAGAGAGAGAGAGAAGCTTTGCCCAACTTAGCAGTTGTACACTGGTACACCGGGTATACAGGACGCTCAATGCACTTATGCTTGTAAGAGAATGGCAGGGCCAGCACTTGGAATATGCGAGTAATACTTCCTCTAGGACAGATTTGGAGTTGCACTGCTCTGGAGTCAGAATTGAACCCAGAGAAAATAAAGTATTTCCAAACAGAAAGGCCTTGGTGTCCTCTAGAGCCCTGAGGAATAGATTAGGCAGGAGGTGATTGCTGTGTAATGGTGCATGGGACTGATAAGCTAGGTCAGTGATGTGTGTGTCTGTAGTGGTGTTCTTGGACATGTCTTAATGGAGGATGGGTGCCACTCATTGACCTGCATTGGCAGTCATTATAGAGACTGAAGATGGGGATGGTGAGCCAGGCTCTCAGGACTCCCATCCTTTCTCCCTGAGGACATCCACTGCTGAAAGGTCGAACTGTGTCTGCTTTAAGTGCTGATCTCACTCCTCCCCTCCTGGCTTTACTCACCTTGAAGACTGGTGTCTGTCATGTCTTGAGCAGGTGTGGGATAGTAGATGGCAGAGGTGGTGAAGGGTATTTGGACATTCATTGGCTGAATCTCCTTTGGCATCACTACCATCCCTCATTGCAGGGCAGAGGCCTGACCCCCAGAGTAGGACACAGAGCCACAGGACTGCAGCCATTGCCTGAGTTCTTCAGCCATCAGAGGACCCAGGCTGTTGACATCATTGTAATAGACCTGGCTGCCCTCCTGGTAGGAAGGTGCCAGGGTGTATCCTTGATTTGGCACCTGTGGTGGTGTGGCCTGAACAAGGCTGGCAGATATTACTGGATATGAGAGGACTAAGGAATTGGGATCTAAAATATTGTCACCCTGGGCTGTCATAGAAAAATAGGAGAATGTGGTATTCTGGTCAATGACAGTTACAGTAAAGTCCCGGAATGCAGTTCTCCTCCTGTCAGTGCTTCCCGTGGGATCCCACTGGAGACCACCTGGATAGGAGAGTGCTGAGGCAGAGCTCTGGCCCTGGTCAGTCAGCGCAGTCACCATGGTTGTGCCAGCTGGTAAGCAGGGGTAGGTACTGTCCATGAGCTGCTGGCAACAAGTGCTGGAGTCTGATGGCAGGAGCCGTTCTGAACTCACAGCTGGGGTGGAGACCCTGGAGAAGTTGCACACACTTCCTGCTAAGGGTGGAGCATTCCACAGCACAGGTGCAGAAGGCTGCAAGGAATATTCTGTCCCAAAGAAAGGTGCACGTTGGAAATTTTCTGTAGGATGGAAGGGGAAATTGGGAAGAACACTGAGTTGGAATCTGTGTGGCTTCCTGTGAGGAGCTTTGTTATTGGCAGTTTGTCCTGTTTGGGAGAGTCTGAGACCTATTTTCCCTCACATATCCCAAACAAATGGTTCAGAATGATTCTTGGTAATGGATAGGGTGACACTCATTTGATGAGCTGCCTGTTCTTCCTGTGTGGGCATGCACTTCCTAGTTGATCCACGTTGACCCCTGCTCTGACCTAGACAACACATTTCTTTGCCCTGCTTTGTCTTGCTCTGATACCTGCTGTGGTACTGCCTCACACCTGTGTCCCAGAACAGAAGGGTTTAAAGTAGGAGAACCTTAGACAGCTTCTCATGCCTGTGCCTTTGTCCTGTTCTGTGCAGATCTTCCTCTATACAGAGAGAGAGAATCTCTACCTAGATCAGTCTGGCCTTGAAATCACACAGACTGGACTACCTCTGCATCAGAGTGCTGGCATTATAGGTTCTTTCCATGTCCACCAGGCTTGGCTCTACTCTGAGCTTTCTTAATGAAATGATGTATCAGGATTTTCATAGATAAGAACTGTATTTAACTAAGAATCCCTTCATCATCTACCTCCCCACTACTTTTTATGTAAGTCAATACTTCTTATTTTTTGGATAAATTCAGTACACATCCAATATGACTGCATGAATACAACCTACTGATAACATTTCATGTTGAGTCTCTATGTTTCAAGTGACATTTTGGGATTTCTAATGTAGTAAAGGGTTCATCTCTGAATAAGATTGTTTCTTAATTAAATTTGGTTCAATTGATTCTTCAATGAACACTTCTTAATTAAAAGTTGGTTAAATTGATTCTTCAATGAACACTTCCACAGTAATTGTTAATTTCTTGTAACTCTCCTAGTAGGGAATCCATGTGAAAATTTCTGCACACACTGCTGTGTCAGTTCTTGTCCAGGGAACAACTGACTGTGGAGTACCCCGCCCATGTTGTTAACATCCAAAACAACCAAAAGTTGTGGAGAATGCTGTGGAAGATGGGCTGGATAGAGTATAAGAGCCAGGGACTAGAGCTGGACATTGTTTTCTACATGTGATAGGAAACCATTACCTAGACTAATCTCAACAGTGTGGCTGCATAGTAATGGGTTGGGATGTGACAATGTCTTGTGTCTTTTTATTTAATCTGTGGTTATCTGTAACATGCAGTTCCTAACTGCCTTTGTGTACCTCCAGGGTCATATCTGCAATTTGTCCTTTTTTAATATCCATATATTCTAACCCCAGGAAGAACCAAATCTAAATGTGACATTCAATACCAGATATCTCTATCAGCATCAATAATATACCGATTACACAAAAATTTAAAAGTTAAGTAAAAATAAGGGAGAAATGATCTCATATTTTTTAATGTCTTAAAATTTCTTTCCTTACCTGCCATGGTCAGAGGGAGAGTGTCAGCAATCCAGAGTACAATGGAGAAAGAGAATTGGTTGTCCTTGTCTGATCAGCTGACCTGAGTCGCAAGTGTGTCCTGTATCAGACAGCACTTACTGGTCACAGGAGACCTGTGATGATCCAAATTTGTTTACAGGCATTGGCATGGCAATCACAAGAACCTACCAGGGTTGGTAGGTTGGGTTGGAGGGAGAATGATATCATAAACGGTGCAGCAGCCAATGCGAAGTTCAGATTCTGAGCTAACAGATGGGATTGGTCAGAGAGGATGCCAGGAGACCAACAGTAGCCATGGAGACAGAGGTGTGTGATAGTGAAAGAAGGCAATCCTGACATGGAAGTCCCCCTTTCATGAGGTTTAGTCCAGGGTATTGGCAGAGCTTCTTAGAACGATCATCGATGAAGCTGTGTCTATTCTTCCTATGAGGTGTCACCTTCCAGGAGTGAGTGTGCTTTCAGCATACACTGGACACACAGTCAGTAGCCTTGGACAGGAAGGAGAGGACCACATGGGAGGAGGGAATTTCGGTGCGAAACTGTATCAGTTGATCTTGTTTATGAGCCATCATCATCAGTCCATGACCCAAGGAAGAGATCAAAGGGCTCATTGTGAGTGTCTTGAATGAAGGACAGGGCTGAGTGTAATGAGATCACCTTGGATGATGAACTCCAAGAATCTTCTCTTTGGGTTTCATCTCCTAGATGCCTTCCTTAATCTGTGTTGGTCCAGGCAGGACTCACATCTCCCTTCTCTGCTTTTCATTCCTTTTTGGTAGGGTTTGATTCTTGGACTAGGGTGAACCTGTATCCTTAGAGTGGTGGGAAGTATCATGGTGAACTTCCAGAAGCAGTAGTCTTCTGTTCATCATGAAGATGATTGTAATTGGAGGCTGCCAGTAGTAGTAATCACTTGAGGGGTAACCCCTGTTGTTTGGGTGCTCATCTTGTATCTCACTCTGGTCTCACACATGAGCATTCTTTGTATCTTGCCTCCCTTCTTATAATTTGAAGTTGTTAGTCATTGAATCTGGCTGCCTTCTCTCTTCATCCACAAGTATAATGAGTGTGACTGTTTCTGAAGCTTCTTCCTCCTGGCAACAGTCTCTGCAGAATCCTGGGCTTCTAGCATTCTCTGCCATGCTTTTTCTGAGTAAGGGCTAAAAAGCAACTGGAACACCTGGAAGAGGAAGGTGTTTGTTGGTATGGGATGGTGGGTTACATGAAAAAAGCAATGTAGGTGTTTTTTTGTAAGTGTTGCAGCTGGATGGAAAGGGATCTTGGCTGTTGAGAGCAAAGGAATAGCTCAAAGTGAACTTAAGCATAGCAGGATACATCCCTGCTCCAGGGAAAGCTTTCCCTAATGTAACAACTATTCTTTTTAGGGGAATGTTTCCCCCAGGGAAAGTGTTACATTTCTTCTCTTCTCTGCTCTGCTCCACTGTGGCTCCACTGTGGCTAATGTTCCCTCTCTGCTCTGCTTACTTCTGACAAAAGATGGTCTCACCCAAACCTCATTCAAGAGATTATTTTCGGGGAAGAATCCAGGAGCATGACTGCCTCTGCCAGAAAGAAAAAAGGCCGTTACCAACTGAACAAGTACAGGACTTATGTATGACTTCTTAGTGGGGGAGTTTTTCCAGGGTGAAGCTTAGCAGGGTGAGAATTGCTCAGATTCCAGTCCCTGAGTTTGGACAAACCCAGAGATTGGTTCGATTATGTTGGGTAGGTTTTCCTGCTGAGGGATTTTTTGGTTTTTGTGCTGAGTGGATCATGGGCAGAGTGTGTTTCTCTGACTCTGGTTTCAGGGCCAAAGTGTGTTTTTTTCACAGGCCCTTTTTACCGTTTTCACTCTGGTTTCAGGGCTAGGGTGTGTTTCTTTGGCTGACTCATTTGTCCTACAATATTTGTTTTATATTTAAAAAAAATAGAACAACCCATTTCCCATCTCAGTGTATCTTCTTAGACAGGAATGTGATATTTTGTTTAAATATGGGTAAATCTTGTGTGTTCTCTCATTTTGTTTGTGATTGTTATCATTCTCTTTGGTCACTGACTGGAGGGTTCATAGACTGTCTTATGGCATGGGTGTAGTATGCATTTATAGACATTTCTTACTCTAACTGCCTCAACAGGCACTACTATGACAGTGTCTGTCAGTCCTCATTGAAAATGACCCTGGAGACTGTTTAGCTCTCCTCCTGCATTCACATGACCTGTCAGCACTTTCCCTTGGGACCTCTTTTACACTGAGCTAGTGCCGTAGCTTGCAGCTACACGCCCAGCTCAATAGAACTGTTCCTCCATGAAGATTGTTTCATGTTTTGTGGTTCTTGGCAAAGCTGTACAATAAGACTGTCGTTTTTTATAGGCCAGCAGGCTGCCTTTGTGTTTTACCCTTACAGTTTCCTTCATGACTGACCAATTGTCAGATAATGTGACACATTCCATGTGGCAATGACTGAAAGTTGGAAGGTTCATGCAGGCCTCTGGTCGTAGACCATTCTGAAAAACTTGTGTTCTTGTAGCAGCATAGATCGAAGTTAGTCTGGACTGTGTTTATTGAGAAGTCTGAGCATGGAGCACAAAATGAGAGATACATAGATATGATAGATAGATAGATAGATAGATAGATAGATAGATAGATAGATATAAAGATAAATAGATAGAACTGTGTTCTTTGTTTAATTCCCATCATTTCTGTGCTTTTTATTTTTAAACATTTGCCCATTATATTTTTTTCAGTGTAGTAATGAACATATTAATTCTAAAATCCTGTAGTGATTTTAGTTTCTAAACCCTCTAAACCTCCTAATTCTTTTCCAAGTCCCAACTACTCAGGTCCTACTATCATTCTGTTGCTCTCTAGAAAAGAAAGACTTTGAAGAGGTAACAAATAAATATGGTAAAATAAAATTTTGGGACAGCATCTCCAGGAAAATAAATGTAAGTTAAAAAATCTGAAAGATGGTATCCTGCATGGGTGAAAAATGGCACTCCCTGAAGACTTATGCCTACTAAATGCTAAGTGCCAAGCGGGGCCTTAAGCCTCAGGAGATTTTGGCTAAGAAGGTCCTAGAACTTCCCAGAATATGAAAATTATTTCATTCCTGTTTAATTTAAGAGCCCAAAGTAGAATAGCGCTAAATTGATTGAGTAGCAGGCTATGAAAGAGTCAGACTTGCCTCAAGCTGGAACTCCATTTCTGATAGCAGGCTGGCTTTCATAGACCAAGCAGGCTCTTCCATCATTTGGGGGAAGAATTACCTGCATTTGTGCTATTAGGATGTTGGCTGTCTCTCCCACATACTAAAATGTCAAGACAGATGTATACACTGGGACAGAGAAGGCAGAGTTGCGAGGTATATTCGAAATAACTCTCCAATTTGATATGAGTACACACGCACAGAAGGGAATTCTTATCTTGTACTGCAACCCATCACCAAATCTCTGGTGACTGAGGAGTTCCACGTCTAGAGGGAAGACAACTGCTATTGTTTTGTTGACTGGAATGGTTGGGTCTCTACATTTCCTTTCTAAACCTTTGCAATTTTGCAGGAGATTAGTGTAGTTTCAGGGGCAGATGTAACTGTTACAGTCTGCCTACTTGCTGGCCTTCCTTTGGTATTTGTTTCTGTTGCTGTTGGAGAGAGTTGTCATTGTTTCAGCTGCGGAGTCTCAGTGGCTGCTGTTGTGGTGAGATGGCTGGCTGGTACTCAGAAATGGATCATACACAAAGCAGTCCATCCAAAGCCCAGGGAGTGTCCTGCAAGTAGGAGCCCAATTGAAGTGAGAGCTAGAGCAGTGGGGTAGAATAGGGTAGCATGGCTTTCTATTCCAAAATCAAAGGAACATCCCATTGTGATGGATGATCAGTTGGATGGAGACCTTTGAAAGTAATTGAAGAGATGGATGCAGTGATAGACAGGTCTTTGGCTGTGAATCTTTACTATACATAGTAAAAGGAGTCATGGAGGGTCATGAAAACTTGACTTGTCATTCTAGACATTACTTGAATTTGAACACCAGGCACAATAGAAAATGGTCTTTCTTGATGCTAGAGAATAGATATGGAGAATTAACTGAAAGTAGGGGGCTTCCCAGGATTTCTTCCACAGGAAACACCTATAAGTTGGTGGGTATAATGTATCTATGCTCTCTCTATTTCAGTATGGAGTGACTTTAAACACCAACACCAGGTCTATCTTGTTTTCCATCTATACTATTCCAAGGAATTGAACATGTACTGATTGCTTTGCACATCAGTACAGATCGCAGCAATTTTCAGGAATATCTATGTTAGCTAACCTTGCTGTCCAATAACAGAACAATGGAGAAGGAATATGTGATGTCTACACAAAACAGAACCATTTCAGATAAAGTGATGAATATAGTCAAGGTGATTGCAGGAGAGTTCTTGTAACTCGTGATAATCATATTATACCATATGTATCTAGTCCCAGACAAATATCTCCCGATGCTGTCTCTATATATAGATGCTAGATTGCTCACACCTCCCTGTTCCATTCCTGACATTGTAGGCAATGCTGTTGAGCATATGAACAATGCCTAAGATTTTTAGTGAGAGTTAAGGAATGGGTAGGCCTTGGTCACATAGTTACTGGGCTCAGTATACAATGTATAGTTTTAAAAGAATGTGATCAATGAATAGTACAATGGGAATTAATGACACAGGATTCGATAAAAGTACAGCATTGTGTGAATTGCTTTAATATGAAAAATGCTTCCTGAGCTTCTTTAATAAGGATTATTTTACAAGACCCTTAGCTTGAATACATAAAGATTAAAATAATAATATCAAGGTAGAAGATATCCATCCAAATGTTTTTCTGCTGCTCCTAAGGTGTAAGATGAAGACAGTAGTCTCATGGCAGTGCGCAAATCTGTCATTAAGCCACACACAGGGAGTGATAAAACCAGAGGACTCCCTAAGCCATTGCTTTCCATCATTCTGCTGTACTCAAATTTGTCCCTGTGAGGATCATTGCATTCAGGAAGGTGGATCTTTTCATGCCGAGTTTGTTAACATTTTCTAGGTGAGTTAGACTGGACTTAGCCCTTGTTAGAATGCGCAATTTTGGGCATACACAGTAGTTGAGGGTTAGATATTGTGAAGAAAGATGCACCATGAAACTCTATGGAGAGGGTGAAAACAATTCCTGAGATGCTCCACTTCCTCTAAGTAGGAAAGCGACCAGAACTTTACTACAAAAGTGGAAACTACACAGGATTGCATGAGCATACCTCATATGAGGTTAGTGCTTCACAGGCATTGTAGCAAGTACAGCCTACAACTGAAACATGGCAGATTGTCAGAAAAACAAATGATTCTGAGTGAAGTTGCATTATAAAAATATGTGCTTTTGTCTCTTTGGATTTTAGGTATGCACCAAAAATGTACCCTGGAGTACACTTGGACTCTTCATCAAGTCATGCACTGAAACATGGTTATGCACCATACAGAAAGAACCTTGATTCCACCTTCCTTGTTGGAGAATTCCTTTCGTGTCAACAATCTTGAGACAGGGGCTGAGGAGTGTGCAGATGTGGAGGCAGTAGGGGAGGCAGAGGCTGAGATGGAGGTTGAGGCAGAGGGAGAGGCAGGCAGATCTTTGTGAGTTCAATGATTGCCTGTTTGATGTAGTCAGTTCTAGGAGATGCTGGGCTATGGAGAGGGTCCCAGTTTAAGAAACTAAAAGTGTCATCATAAACAAATGAGTTCTGCTTGCTATATGTGATCTTGGAAAAAGATAATGGCAAATGCCCCAGAGACCAAAGTGTAACAACCTCTGTTACTATTATAGCACAGAGTAGCACAAAGAGTTGAAGGTTCAGGAGATGCCAGTTTTCTTCTCACCCTTCTTCCACAGTGAGTGACAGACCTTCACAGACTCCAGCATGTGCACGCTGAGGTGGTTTTGACGCTATTTAAAGCCATCGTGGCTGAGCTCAGTTTGATTGAACTTCCTCTTGTTGTTGAGAACAGTGGGCTTGTCTTCTGTCTTGACTCTGTGATTTAATAGCATCAACTCTTTCAGCTATCTTGGAGTTGATATCTCTAATACCCTTGGTCTTGTCTTTTATGATTCCCAGGTCTGCGGTGCCTGCAGAGTGTGGCTTTCTGAACTTTGCCCTCTATATGCTGGGTGATGTTGTCAATATCACCTTCTCTAGGCACAGCACTGTTGCAAGGCTCTGTCCCTCGACCAGGTCCTGACACTAGATTCTGGCCAGAGAATTTCCATCAAGCAGATTAGGGCTTTGCTCTTCCTTCTTCCTCAGCTGGTTTAAGGGTGTGCTGTGGACATCTTCCCTTTACTGGGCTTTTTCGCTTCTGATGACTATGGAGTCTTTGCATTGGGTGGCTGTGGGAACCTGGAATTTGTTTAGTCAGAGAGGGAGTTGAGCCGTTGGGGAGGTGAACTTCTGCCACTAGTGTAGTCATGTCTGCAAGTCTATGCTGGAGGCCAACACACTGTGCATGTTCCAGGCTCATCCTGACCAAGACTGCTGCCTTCAATGTGGCATTGTCAGAAGCAAACTTCTGCCCTAGTCTCCCAGCATCACTGAAGGGCAAGGGATGCTGCATATCGTGGTGTGCTTAAGGGAGAGAGATGGGTCTTGGGTTTCTTTCATGCACTCATAGACTTCTGGATACATTGAAAGATTTGCTGCCATCTCATGCAGGTTGTCATTTTCTGTTCCTTCCAGGCATGGAGCTTGTGGCAATGCCAGGAATTCTGAAGGTTGTGATTAGGGGTTGTTAATGTGATTAGGGGTTGTTAATGTCTTGTCCCCATCAACAGGTTCTGTTCTGCAGCTGATGGTGTGTCTGGCTTGATGTGTGATTCCCAGGGAAGTCTTCCTTTGCATCACTGAAACAAATCAAGGAAGAAGTCAGTACAAGGTAAGTGGGATATCCCCTCCTTTCAGTGTACCTCTGTACTTAGGTCCCTATAACAGCTGGATGGCATTATTAGGATCTCTGCCATGGCTATAGATATTCAGATATCCAGATTTTGGGTAGATAAGAAAAATGCACCTTGGCTTACACATGTCCTCATCCAATCATCCTGGGAAACCTAGATATCCACATAGATAGAAAGAAACTTGATTCCATTTAGTTTGTGGGAGCTTTCCTTCAGTCTCAGCACCCTTGAGCCAGGGCCAGCGCTAGGGTCATGGCCAGGGCAATTGCAGAGGCAGAGGCAGAGTCATAGGCAGACGAAGAGATAGTGTCAGAGGTAGAGGCAGGCTGATGTTTGTGAGTTCAAGGCTAGCCTGATCAACATAGTTAGTTGCTGAACATGCAGGGTCATGGAGAGAGACCCTGTTTCAAGAAACTAAAATCATATTAACAAGTCAATGCGTTATATTTGCCAGAAAAAAAGAAAGAGTTATTTGAGAGGGGGTCCTAGAGAACAGGAGGACATAGTTGCTATAGCTACCCCAATAAGTAGATTAATGTTTAGATTATTTAGCATTAGATAAAATACATAAATCATAAGAAAGAAGACAACCCAGGAAGTAATGTGCAAAGAGAAAGACAGTCCTCCCTGATTTCTTGAAAAGGGGAGTGAGGACATACAAAAGTTCAGATGGAGGAGGAATCAGGGAAATGCATAGTGAACCTCCTAGATGCCATCCAAGGCCAACTAGTAAAGAAATGACAGCCACCACTGAGAAAGTTCACAGAAAGGAATGCTATACAATGCTGGAGAGGATGAAAAGATTTGCAGCCTGATTGGATGTCAGTGTGGAGGATCCTCCAAAAGCCTAATCCTGGACCACCACATGGTTCATACATGCCTTTCCAAAGAACTCAATATATTAGAGAGGTACTTGCCCATCAGTGTTGACTGCAGCACCGTTTCAAGAATATTAGGGAACCAAGAATGGTGTCCAACAGCATTGCCATGGGTGAAGAAAATGGGATGTTCGTAGAACGTGAAGTCTTTTCAGCCATAGGGAAAATGAAGTCATGTTGTTTGCGGTATGTGGATTCAACTGAAGCTCATGAGATGGCTCAATAGATAAGAACACTTGTTTTGCTTGCAGTATCCTCAGGCTTACTCCAGAACACCTCCTGGAGGCTTTCAATCTCTATTGATTACAGACCTCAGAGATCCAATAGCCTCTTCTGGCCTCTGAGGGAACTCCACACATGAGTTCCACAGGAATTCAGGTGGACGACAAACAAACACACAAACACAAAATAAAGTATTAATGGGTGATTTCAAAGATGGATACAACTTGAGACAAACAGTAATCAAATGGATACCTCCTCAGGAAATTGGTAAACCTTGTGTATTTTCTCTTTATGGTGGGTGCTTGATGGTGTGCACATGGAATCCTGTATTTCATGTCATGAAATTTCAGGAGGAGCTCTGTCCAAGACTAGTAATAATTAAAGGGCTGGGGTGAGAGTTTCAAAATGGGGGAAAGTGTGGTGAGAACAGGAGTGTGTTAACTATAACAGTATGCACTATAGGAAACATACCAAGTTCAAAGACTTTTATTTTATTTAAAAATAAATGTCAAGAAGAATAATTTTGTTACCACTACAGGTTTGGGCTAATTACTTTTACCTTAAATAACACTACCAGGGGACTTATATCATATGATGTATTTATGTAACATATATTACTACTTAGACTACATAAATGAATAATAGCAAAGGTACCAAGAAACCATCAAAACTCTATATATATACTTATTCATGAATAAAAAGTAACTGACTTTAGATTCTCCAGTCACTTTTAGTGTTAGTGTCTTCAGATATTTACAAGTATAGAAACTATGTCTGACCATTTTTATATAAACCCTGGGATGTGCATATTATTCACATTAACTCAATACATACCTACATACGTACATGTACGTCCAAGTTTTTATATCCAATGTATACATGTATATGTGTCTCTATTTCTGACCTTCTCTATGTTGAACAGTACTGTGTTCCAAAGTCTAGGGCAGCCCTTACATGACATAGCCATAATATGTAGAAATTTCCATATCCTTCTTCCTCTAAAGGAAGAGCTGTGGTTTGCCCAGAGAGGTGTACTTGGCAGCATTCTCTCTCTCCCGTTGAGCCTGCCTCTTCATGGCCTCCCTCTCTGGTCTCTGCTCTTCTGTGATGGGCTGTGAGATGACTGGCCCTGGAATGTGGACTTTCCTCCATGGAATTGGTTGGTGGCTGAAGTCTTGCAGTAGATATTGGATTTGAGGTTTGGGGATTGATGGGGCTTTTTTCTTGTCAGCAGAAGGAAGCTCCCTGTGGAGTGAAGTGTGAGATGATGCCCTGTAGGATTCTGGCCTACAGAGAGCTGGCTGAGGCCCAGGGCAAGAATGGATGGGGTTGGTTTTGTTATCTCGTGTGGCACTGGTAGCATTAGGCAGAACTGGCTTGTCAGAGGCCATCAAAGAAGTACTGGCAGGAGCTGGTTTAGATGGCTTGAGTGTGGTAGGCTGAGCGGAGTGGGAATGAGGCCTCACAGGGCATACTGCAGGGGCCCTGCGAGAAGCCAGGGGGAAAGGCTTTCTAGAAACAGGTCTTGCTTGTTGCATGTCCACGGCTGGGAAAGCCAGAGGTACTAACTTGACCTTCCCTGGTGGGGGCAGCTCATACTGGGATGGAGATGGACACTCCCTGTGGAGATTGCTCTCTGGTCTCTGAGCATTGCTCAGGGTTTTACCAGGGCCTGGGCCATCACTTGGCACATCCAGAAGGTATGTGGTAACTGGGCCTGTCCTGGGATCTTTGTTGTTGGTGACGTTTAGCTGAGCCCGGGATGAGGAGATGCCAGTTTTCTTCTCACTCTTCTTCCCCAGTGGGTGAAAGACTTGCACGGATTCTAGAATGTGCATGCCGAGGTGAGTTCGAGGCTTTTTAAAGCTGTCATGCCTGAGTTCCAGAAGTTTTCCTCTTCCTCTGATTCTTTGGCTTGGTGGTTTTCTTCCTCCTTGACACTATTCCTTGACTTCTTGAGTTCCTCTGTTTTCTTGGAGTTGTTTTCTCTGGTTCTCTTGGTCTTGTCTTGCCCCTGAGCCTTAGCTCTGCTGGGCATGCTAGGTGTGGCAATGTGAGCCTTGCCCTCCAAGTGTTTAGGCATGTTGTCAATAGCCCCTTCACTGGACCCAGCACTGCACACCGCCTCTTCACCCTTCACCCAGTCCTGGAGCTGGATTCTGGCCTGAGGAGACCCATCAAGCATCTCAGAGGATTTCTGGACATTCTTTCTCACTTGGTCCACAGGTAAACTGATGATGCTGGAGCTTTCCTGGGCCTGATCCCTCCTGGTGTCTTTGGATTGGGTTGCTGTGGGATCTTGGAATGGGTCATGTCAGTGATTGAGTTGAAGAGTCGGGGAAGGTGAATATCTGTCCCCAGTGTAGTCATGTCTGCAAAGTCCATGCTGGAGTCCATCACACTTTGCAACAACCCAGGCTCATACTGACCAAGGGTGCTACTTCCCAAGGTGGCATTGTCAGGAGAAAGCTTCTGTTTTAGGCTCCCTGAATCAGTGTAGTCCAGGGCCTGCTGCATGTTAGCATGTGCTAAAGGGAGAAGTGATGGGTCTTGGTTTTCTTTTATGCCCTCATAGGTATCCAGATGAGTTGATAGATCAGCTGTCATCAAATCCAAGTTGTTGTTCTCTGTTTCTTCCAGGCTCGGAGCAGGAGGCAAGGGCAGGATTACCAAAATACTGTGCATGAGAGCAGTTAATGATCAGTCCCCACGGACAGGTGGTGACTTCTGGACATCCTGGGTGCAGGCACTGCAGAGGTCTGGATTCTGCAGCAGACAGAGTGTCTGGCCTGAAGCTGACAAATCTAGGGATGTCTCCATTTTCACCACTGAAAAAGAGTCAAGGAAGAAGTCAGTGCCTGGTAAGTGAGGTGCTCCCCACTTTTCAGTTCACCTCAGTACTCAGACACCTACAGCAGTGGGAAAGGCATTCCTATGAGCTCTCCTTGAGTAGCACAGGTGGCACCTCTCTTGGGAGAATTGTGACCACTGTCTTATTTATGGTAGCCATGTGATATCATGTTTTCTCAAATGTTTGTGTTTTCCTCAGTGTTTGTGTGTTGTGTGCATGCATAGTGATCATGGGGAGGTGACAGAATTCCCTTGGGGTGTGGTTCTTCCTTTCCTTTCCCATGTCTCTGTAAGAGTGACCCTCATTTCCGTGGAAGTTTGCTATCAGGCAGGTTGTCTGGTCCACAGTTTTCAAGAACTTACCCTTGTCTTCCAACTCTCGGCATTACTCAACATATCATAGTGATCATGCATAGCCTTGGATCACCTCTGAATAGCCATAGCAAAAGAAAAGGGGAGAGAGAGGGAAAGGGAGAGAGAGAGACAGAGAGAATGCGAGTGAGAGAGAGTGTGAGAGAGAAGTAGGGTATGGTGAGTGGTAGAGGGAGAAGAGAGAGAAAATCTTTGCCTAACTTAGCAATTGTACACTGCAGACAGAGAGAAACAGAGAGAGTAGAGAGAGAGAGAGAGAGAGAGAGAGAGAGAGAGAGAGAGAGAGAGAGAGAAGCTTTGCCCAACCAGCAGTTGTACACTGGTGCACCGGGTATACTGGACTCTCATTGCACTTATGCTTGTAAGAGAATGGCAGGGCCAGCACTTGGAATATGCGAGTAATACTTCCTCTAGGACAGATTTGGAGTTGCACTGCTCTGGAGTCAGAATTGAACCCAGAGAAAATAAAGTATTTCCAAACAGAAAGGCCTTGGTGTCCTCTACAGCCTCGAGGAATAGATTAGGCAGGAGGTGATTGCTGTGTAATGGTGCATGGGACTGATAAGCTAGGTCAGTGATGTGTGTGTCTGTGGTGGTGTCTTGGACATGTCTTAATGGAGGATGGGTGCCACTCATTGACCTGCATTGTCAGTCATTATAGAGACTGAAGATGGGGATGGTGAGCCAGGCTCTCAGGACTCCCATCCTTTCTCCCTGAGGACATCCACTGCTGAAAGGTCGAACTGTGTCTGCTTTGAGTGCTGATCTCACTCCTCCCCTCCTGGCTTTACTCCCCTTGAAGACTGGTGTCTGGCATGTCTTTAGCAGGTGTGGGATAGTAGATGGCAGAGGTGGTGAAGGGTATTTGGACATTCATTGGCTGAATCTCCTTTGGCATCACCACCATCCCTCGTTGCAGGGCAGAGGCCTGACCCCCAGAGTAGGACACAGAGCCACAGGCCTGCAGGTATTGCCTGAGTTCCTCAGCCATCAGAGGACCCAGGCTATTGACATCATTGTAATAGACCTGGCTGCCCTCCTGGTAGGAAGGTGCCAGGCTGTATCCTTGATTTGGCAACTGTGGTGGTGTGGCCTGAACAAGGCTGGCAGGTAGTACTGGATACGAGAGGAGTAAGGAATTGGGATCTAAAATATTATCACCCTGGGATGTCATAGACAAGGAGGAGAATGTGTTATTCTGGTCAATGACAGTTACAGTGAAGTCCTGGAGTGTAGCTCCCCTCTTGTTAGTGCTTCCCGTGGGATCCCACTAGAGAACACCTGGATAGGAGAGTGCTGAGGCAGAGCTCTGGCCATGGCCAGTCAGTGCAGTCAATATGGTTGTACCAGCTGGTAAGTAGGGGTAGGTACTGTCCATGAGCTGCTGGCAACAAGTGCTGGAGTCTGATGGCAAGAGCCATGCTGAACTCACAGCTGGGGTGGAGACCCTGGAGAAGTTGCACACACTTCCTGCTAAGGGTGGAGCATTCCTCAGCACAGGTGCAGAAGGCTGCAAGGCACATTCTATCCCAAAGAAAGGTGCACTTTGGAAATTTTCTGTAGGAAGGAAGAGGAAAGTGGGAAGAACAGTGAGATGGAATCTGTGTGGCTTCCCATGAGGAGCTTTGTTATCTGCAGTTTGTCCTGTCTGGGAGAGTCTGAGACCTATTTTCCCTCACATATCCCAAACAAATGGTTCAGAATGATTCTTGGTAATGGATAGGATGACACTCATTTGATGAGCTGCCTGTTCTTCCTGTGTGGGCATGGACTTCCTAGTTGATCCACATTGACCCTTGCTCTGACTAGACAACACCCTTCTTTGCCCTGCTTTGTCTTGTTCTCACACCTGTGTCTCAGAACAGAAGTGTTTGAAGTAGGAGAACCTTAGACAGCTTCTCACGCCTGTGCCTTTGTCCTGTTCTGTGCCGATCTTCCTCTATTCAGAGAGAGAGATTCTCTACCTAGATCAGTCTGACCTTGAAATCACACAGACTGGATTACCTCTGCATCAGAGTGCTGGCATTATAGGTTCTTTCCATGTCCACTAGGCTTGTTTCTACTCTGAGCTTTCTTAATGAAATGATGTATCAGAATTTTCATATATAAGAACTGTATTTAATGAAGAATCCCTTCATCATCTAGCTCCCCACTACTTTTTATGTAAGCCATTCCTTCTTATTTTTTGTATAAATTCAGTACACATCCAATATGACTGCATGAATACAACCTGCTTATATAATTTCATGTTGAGTCCCTATGTTTCAAGTGACTGGCAACAAGTGCTGGAATCTGATGGCAAGAGCCATGCTGAACTCACAGCTGGGGTGGAGACCCTGGAGAAGTTGCACACACTTCCTGCTAAGGGTGGAACATTCCTCAGCACAGGTGCAGAAGGCTGCAAGGCACATTCTGTCCCAAAGAAAGGTGCACTTTGGAAATTTTCTGTATGTAATGTAGTAGTACATTACATATGTACTACTAATGTAGTAAAGGGTTCATCTCTGAATAAGATTGTTTCTTGCCGGGCGGTGGTGGCGCACGCCTTTAATCCCAGCACTTGGGAGGCAGAGCCAGGCGGATCTCTGTGAGTTCCAGGCCAGCCTGGGCTACCAAGTGAGTCCCAGGAAAGGCGCAAAGCTACACAGAGAAACCCTGTCTCGAAAAACCAAAAAAAAAAAATATTGTTTCTTAAATAAATTTGGTTCAATTGATTCTTCAATGAACACTTCTTAATTAAAAGTTGGTTAAATTGATTCTTCAATGAACACTTCCACAGTAATTGTTAATTTCTTGTAACTCTCCTAGTAGGGAATCCTTGTGAAAATTCCTGCACACACTGGTGTGTCAGTTCTTGTCCAGGGAACAACTGACTGTGGAGTACCCCGCCCATGTTGTTAACATCCAAAACAACCAAAAGATGTGGAGAATGCTGTGGAAGATGGGCTGGATAGAGTATAAGAGCCAGGGACTAGAGCTGGATATTGTTTTCTACATGTGATAGGAAACCATTACCTAGACTAATCTCAACAGTGTGGCTGCATAATAATGGGCTGGGATGTGACAATGTCTCGTTTCTTTTTATTTAATCTGTGGTTATCTGTAACATGCAGTTCCTAACTGCCTTTGTGTACCTCCAGGGTCATATCTGCAATTTGTCCTTTTTTAATATCCATATTTTCTAACCCCAGGAAGAACCAAATCTAAATGTGACATTCAATACCAGATATCTCTAACAGCGTCAATAATATACCGATTACACAAAAATTTAAAAGTTGAGTAAAAATAAGGGAGTTGTGATCTCTTATTTTTTTAATATTTTAAAATTTCTTTCCTTACCTGCCATGGTCAGAGGGAGAGTATCAGCAATCCAGAGTACAATGGAGCAAGAGAATTGGTTGTCCTTGTCTGATCAGCTGACCTGAATCGCAAGTGTGTCTGGTATCAGACAGCACTTACTGGTCACTGGTCACAGGAGACCTGTGATGATCCAAATTTGTTTACAGGCATTGACATGGCAACCCCAAGAACCTACCAGGGTTGGTAGGTTGGGTTGGAGGGAGAATGATGTCATAAACTGGGCATCAGCCAATGCGAAGGTCGGATTCTGAGCTAACAGATGGGATTGGTCAGAGAGGATGCCAGGAGACCAACAGTAGCCATGGAGGCTGAAGTGTGTGCTAGTGAAAGAAGGCAATCCTGACATGGAAGTCCCTCTTTCATGAGGTTTAGTCCAGGGTATTGGCAGAGCTTCTTATAACGATCATCGATGAAGCTGTGTCTATTCTTCCTATGAGGTGTCACCTTCCAGGAGTGAGTGTGCTTTCAGCATACACTGGACATACAGTCAGTAGCCTTGGGTAGGAAGTAGAGGACCACAAGGGAGGAGGGAACTTGGGTGCGAAACTGTATCAGTTGATCTGGTTTATGAGCCATCATCATCAGTCCATGACCCAAGGAAGAGATCAAAGGCTCCATTGTGAGTGTGTTGAAGGACAGGGCTGAGTGTAATGAGATCACCTTGGATGATGAACTCCAAGAATCTTCTCTTTGGGTTTCATCTCCTAGATGCCTTCCTTAATCTGTGTTGGTCCAGGCAGGACTCACATCTCCCTTCTCTGCTTTTCATCCCTTTTTGGTAGGGTTTGATTCTTGGACTAGGGTGGGAACCTGTATTCTTAGAGTGGTGGGAAGTATCATGGTGAACTTCCAGAAGCAGTGGTCTTCTGTTCAATGTGAAGATGCTTGTAATTTGGGGCTGGGGGTAGTAGCAAGCACTTGAGGGGTAACCCCTGTTTTTTGGGAGCTCATCGTGTTTCTCACTCTGGTCTCAGAAATGTGGTCTTTCTTTGTGTCTTTCTCCCTTCTTACAGTATTTAGGTTGTTAGTCAGTGAGTCTGGTCATCTTCTCTCTTCATCCACAAGTATAATGAGTGTGACAGTTACTGAAACTTCTTCCTCCTGGTAACAGTCTCTGCAGAATTTTGGGCTTCTAGCATTCTCTGCCATGCTTTTTTCTGAGAAAGGGCTAAAAAGAGATTGGAACACCTGGAGGAGGAGGGCGTTTGTTGGTATATTGTGGTGGGTTACATGAAAAAAGCAATGTAGGTTTTTTTTTTAAGTGTTGCAGCTGGATGGAAAGGGATCTCGGCTGTTGAGAGCAAAGGAATAGCTCAAAGTGAACTTAAGCATAGCAGGATACATCCCTGCTCCAGGGAAAGCATTCCCTAATGTAACAACCCTTCTCTTTAGGGGAATGTTTCAACCAGGGAAAGTGTTACAGTTCTGCTCTGCTCTGCTCTGCTCCACTGTGGCTCCACTGTGGCTAATGTTTGCTCTCTGCTCTGCTTACTTCTGACAAAAGATGGTCTCACCCAAACCTCATTCAAGAGATTATTTTCAGGGAAGAATCCAGGAGCATGACTGCCTCTTTCAGAAAGAAAAAAGGCATTTACCAACTGAACAGGTACAGGACTTATGTATGGCTTCTTATTGGGGGAGTTTTTCCAGGGTGAAGCTTAGCAGGGTGAGAATTGCTCAGATTCCAGTCCCTGAGTTTGGAAAAACCCAGAGATTGGTTTGATTATGTTGGGTAGATTTTCCTGCTTAGGGATTTTTGGGTTTTTGTGCTGAGTGGGTCATGGGCAGAGTGTGTTTTTTTGACTCTGGCTTCAGGGCCAAAGTGTGTTTTTTTCACAGGCCCTTTTTACCGTTTTCACTCTGGTTTCAGGGCTAGGGTGTGTTTCTTTGGCTGATTCTTTTATCCTACAATTTCACTTAATATTTGAAAAGAAGAACAACCCATTTCCCATCTCAGTGTTTCTTCAGACACAGGAATATGATATTTTGTTTAAATATGGGTAAAGCTTGTGTGTTCTCTCATTTTGTTTGTGATTTTTATCATTCTCTTTGGTCACTGACTGGTGGGTTCATAGACTGTCTTATGGCATGGGTGTAGTGAGCATTTACAGACATTTCTTACTCTAACTTCCTCAACAAGCACTACTATGACAGTGTCTGTCAGTCCTCATTGAAAATGACCCTGGAGCCTGTTTAGCTTTCCTCCTGCACTCACATGAGCTGTCAGCACTTTCCCTTGGGACCTCTTTTACACTGAGCTAGTGCTGTAGTTTGCATCTACATTCCCAGCTCAATAGAACTGTTCCTGCATGCAGATTTGTTCATGTTTTATAGTGCTTGGCAAAACTCTGCAATAAGAATGTCAATTTTCATAGGTGACAAGGCTGCCTATGTCTTTCACCTTTGCAGTTTCCTTCATGACTGACCAATTGTCAGATAATGTGACACATTCCAAGTGGTAATTACTGAAAATCAGAAGGTTCATCCAGGCTCCTGGTCAAAGACCAATCTGAAAAAAGTGTCCTCTTGTAGCAGCATAGACACAAGTGAGCAGAGCATGACTGGCCCTGTGTTACTGAGAAGTCTGAGAATGGAGAAAAACTGAGAGATACATAGATAAGGTATATATATATGTGTGTATATATATATATATATTTAGAACAGTGTTCTGTGTTTAATTCCCATCTTTTCTGTGCTTTTTTATTTTTAAACATTTGCACATTAATTTTTATTCAGTGTAATAAATAACTTCTCTTCTCTAAGAGCCTATACTGGTTTTAGTTTCTGTACCCTCGAGGCCTTTTAATTCTTTTCCAAGTCCCCACTTCTTAGTTGCTACTATCTTTCTTTTTGCTCTCTAGAAAAGAAAGAGCTTTCAAGAGGTAAAAAATAAATATAATAAAATAAAATTTTGGACAGCATCTCCAGGAAAATAAATGAAAATTAATTAATTTGAAAGATGGTATTGTGCATGGGTGAAAAAATGGCACTCCCTGAAGACTTATGCCTGCTAAATGCTAAGTGCCAAGTGGGGGCTTAAGCCTCAGGAGATGTTCGCCAAGAAGGTCCTTAGGACTTCCCAGAATCTGAAAACTATTTCAATCCTGTTTAAGTCATGAGCCCAAAGTAGAATAACGCTGAATTGATTGAGTAGCAAGCTAAGAAGGAGTAAGAATTGTCGCAAGCTGGAATCCCCTTTCTGACAGCGGACTGGCTTTCATAGACCAAGCTAGCCTCTTCCATCATTTTGCAGGAGAATTGTCTGGTATTTGCTATTAGGATGTTGGCTGTCTCTCCCACATACTAAAATGTCAAGACAGATGTATACTCTGGGATAGAGAAGGCAGAGTTGCGAGGTATATTCGAATAACTCTCGGAATTGATATGTGTACAGATGCACAGAAGGGAATTCTTATCTTGTACTGCAACCCACCACAAAATCTCTGGTGACTGAGGAGTTCCAGGTCTAGAGGGAAGACAACTGCTATTGTTTTGTTGACTGGAATGGTTGGGTAATTGAAGAGATGGATGCAGTGATAGACAGGTCTTTGGCAGTGAAGCTTTACTGTACATAGTAAAAGGAGCCATGGAGGTTCATGAAAACTTGACTTGTCATTCTAGACATTATTTGAATTTGAACAACAGGCCCATTGGAAAATGGTCTTTCTTGATGCTAGAGAATAGAAATGGAGAGTTAACTGAAAGTAGGGGGCTTCCCAGTATTTCTTCCATAGGAAATACCAATAAATTGGTGGGTATAATGTGAAGTATTCTACCCTCTCTCTATTTCAGTATGGAGTGACTTTAAACACCAACACCAGGTCTATCTCATTATCGCTTTGCACATCAGTACAGATTGCAGCATTTTTTCAGGAATATCTATGTTAGCTGATCTTGCTGTCCAATAATAGAGCAATGGAGGAGGAATATGTGATGTCTACACACAACAGAACCATTTCAGCTAAAGTGATGAATGTAGTCAAAGTGATTTCAGGAGAGTTCTTGTAACTCATAATAATCATATTATACAATATGTATCTAGTCCCAGACAAATATCTCCCAATGCTGTCTCTATATATGGATGCTAGATTACTCACATCTTCATGTTCCATTCCTGACACTGAAGGCAATGCTGTTGAGCATATGACCAATGCCTAAGATTTTTGGTGAGAATTAAGGAATGGGTAGGCCTTGGTCACAAAGTTACTGGGCTCAGTATACAATGTATAGTTTTAAAGAATGTGTTCAATGAATAGTACAATGATAATTAATGACATTGAGGATTCAATACCATTACCGCATTGTGTGAATTGCTTTAAAATGAAAAGTGCTTCCTGAGCTTCTTTAATAAGGACTTTTTACAAGACCCTTAATTTGAATACATAAAGATTAAAACAATAATTTCAAGGTTAGAAGATATCCATCCAAATGTGTTTCCACTACTCCTAAGGTGTAAAGTGAAGCACAGTAATCTCATGTCAGTGTGCAAATCTGTAATTAAAACTACACAGAGAGAGTTATAAAAATCAGAGGTCTCCCTAAACCATTGCTTTCCATTATTCTTGAGTACTCAAATTTGTCCCTGTGAGGATCATTGCATACAGGTAGTAGGAACATTCCATGCTAGGTTTGTTAACATTTTCTAGATGGGTGATTCTGGACATAGCTCATTTTAGAGCATACACTTTTGGGCCTACACATTAGTTGCAGGTTAGATATTGTGAAGAAAGATATACCATGAAACTCTATTTACAGGGTGAATACAATTCCTTCTTAAAAATCAGATGCCCCACTTCATAGAAGTAGAAAAACAATCATAACTTTAACATAAAAGCACTAAATATCCAAGATAGTATTAGCACATCTCATATGAGGCTAGTGATTCACAGGTATTGTAGCAAGCACAGCCTATAACTGAAACAAGGTAGATTGCCAGAAAAAAAATGAATCTGAGTTAAGTTCCATTTGGAAATACACGTGGTTTAGTCTCTTTGGATTTTAGGTATGTTCCAAAAATGCACCCTGGAGTACACATGGCCTCTTCATTAAGTCATGCACTAAAACGTGGTTATCCACCTTACAGAAAGAACCTGGATTCCACATGTCTTCTTGCTGCATTCCTTTAGTCTCTGCCCTCTTGAGGCAGGGGCTGAGGAAGAGGCAGAGGTGGACACAGTAGGGGAGGCTGAGGTTGATTTGCAGACAAAGGGAGAGGGGAAGGCAGGCAGCTCTTTCTGAGTTTAATGTTTGCCTGTTCGATTTAGCAAGGTCCAGGTTAGGCTGGGCTATGGAGAGGGTCTTTTTCTCAAGAAACGAAATGTGAGTTAGTAAATAATTGAATTCTGTTTACTATAATTAACCCTGGACAAAGTTAATTACCGATCAATGCCTCAGAGGCCAAAGTGTAACAAATTCTGATACTGTTAGAGCACAGAGTAGCACAAAGAGTTGAAGGTTCAGGAGATGCCAGTTTTCTTCTCTCCCTTCTTCCACAGTGAGTGACTGACTTTCACAGACTCCAGCATGTGCACGCTGAGGTGGGTTTGAGGCCTGTTAATTCTATTATGGCTGAGCTCCAGTAATTTCTGCTTCCTCTTGGTGTTGAGGACAGTGAATTGATGGCTTCAGCTCCTTCAGCTTTCTTGGAATTGATTTCTCTAGTTCTCTTGATCTTGTATTGTATGATTCCTAGGTCTGCTGGGCCTGCAGAGTGTGGCTTTCTGAGCTTTGCCCTCCATTTGCTGGGCCATGTTATTAATATCCCCTTCTCTGGCCACAGCACTGACCCCAGCCTCTCTTCCTCTACCATGTCCTGATATTGGATTCTGACCAGAGAAGGTATGTGAAGAGGATTAGAGCCTTTTTCTTCCATCCTCAACTGGTTTAAGGTTGTGCTGAAGACACTGTACCTTTACCGGGCTTGATTGCTCCTGATGACTATGGAGTCTTTGCATTGGGTGGCTGTAGGAACCTGGAATTGGTTTAGTTCAGAGAGGGAGTTGATCATTTGGGGAGGTGAACTTCTGCCACCAGTGTAGTCATGTCTGCAAAGTCCATGCTGGAGGCCAACACACTGTGCATGTCCCAGGCTCATCCTGACTAAGACTGCTGCTTTCCCTGGTGGCATTGTAAGAAGCAAGCTTCTGCCCTAGGCTCCCAGCATCAGTGAAGTGCAAGGGATGCTGCATGTCGGGGTGTGCTAAAGGGAAGAGAGATGGGTCTTGGTTTTCTCTCGTGCACACATAGGCATCCAGAGGCATTGACAGATGTGCTGCCATCTCATGCAGGTTGTCATTTTCTGTTCCAGTCATGGAGCTTGTGACAATACCAGGATTTCTGAAGGTTGTGGATGGGGGCAGTTAATGACTTGTCCCAATCAATAGTTGGTGTCCTTATCTGGGAATGCAGGGTGTAGGAGTAGCAGAGGTCTGTTCTGCAGCTGAGGGAGTCTCTGGCTTGAGGTGTGATTCCCAGGGAAGTTTCCCTTTGCAACACTGAAAAAGAGTCAAGGAAGAAGTCAGTCCCTAATGCCCCCTCCTCTCAATGCACCTCTGCACTTAGGCCCCTACAACAGCTTGATGACATTCTTAGGATCTCTGCCACAGCTGCAGATATTCAGAAACATCAGTCTGAGTTGAGTTCCAGTTGTAAACACATTCAGTTAAGTCTCTGGGAGGATTTTTGGTAGGTACCAAAAATGCACCTTGGCTTACACATGTCCTCTTCTTCCAATCATGCTGGGAAACCTGGATATCCACATAGACAGAAAGAAACTTCATTCCATTTAGTTTGTGGGAGCATTTCTTTAGTCTCAACACTCTTGAGATAGGGCCAGGATCAGGGGTAGGTCCAGGGCTATTTTAGAGGCAGAGGCCGAGTCATAGGCAGAGGTAGAGGTAGTGACAGAGGTAGAGGCAGTCTGATGTTAGTAAGTTCAAGGCTAGCCTTACCAACATAGTGTGGTGGTACTGTGTTCCCCAAAATATTGTGCACCCTATTAAACTTATTTAGGGTAAGAGAACAGAACAGCCACTAGATACAGAGGCTAGAAAATGGTGGCACTCATTCCTTTAATCCTAGCATTCCAGAGGCAGAAACCCCTCTGGATCTCTGTGAGTTCAAGACCACATTGGAAACAGCCAGACATTGTGATACATGCCTTTAATCCCAGAAATTGAGCCTTTAATCCCAGGAAGTGAGGGTAGAAAGCAGAAAGGTATATAAGGCATGAAAACCAGGAACTAGGCTGGTTAAGCATTCAGGCTTTCGAGAAGCAGTTCAGCTGAGATTAATCTGGATAAGGGCTCAGAGGCTTCCAGTCTGAGGAAACAGCATCAGCTGAGGAATTGATGAGGTGAGGAAGCTGTGCCTTGTTCTGTCTCTCTGATCTTCCAGCATTCATCCCAATACCTGGTTTCAGGTTTGTTTTTATTAATAGGACTCTTTAAGATTCATGCTACAACATAGTCAGTTCATTAACATTCAGGGTTATGGAGAGAGAACCTGGTTCAATAAATTAAAAGCAAATTAATAAATAAATGAGTTATATTTCCTATGTGTCACCCTGTAAAATGAAATGCCAAATGCCTCAGAGGCCATAGTGTGAGTAACCCTGATAGTATGAGAGCACAGAGTATGTGAAAGAGTTGAATGTTCACAGACAGGACAGAATGGAACAGCACAACAGCCACTCAAGAAATCCTGGCTGTAGTTGACAGATGGTCTCTCAGGGAAGTAAAGCATTTGTTGCCAGAATAAACAAACAGTTATTTGAGAGGAGGTCCTAGAGAACAGGACGACATCTTTGCTATTGCTACCTCAGTAGGAAGATTAATATCTAGATTATTTAGAATTAGATAAAATACATAAATCATAAGAAAGAAGACAACCCAGGAAGTAAAGGACAAAGAAAAAGACAGTCCTCCCCAATTTCATAAAAAGGAGAGTGAGGACATACAAAGGTTCAGATTGAGGAGGAATTAAGGACATGCATGTGAACCTCCTAGATGCCATCCAAGGCCAACTAGAAAAGAAATGACAGCCACCACTGAGAGAGTTCACAGAAAGGAATGCTATACAGTGCTGGAGGGGATGGGAAGTTTTCCTGCCTGATTGGAGGTCAGTGTGGCAGGTCCTCCAACATCCAAAACCTGGACCATCACATGGTACATATATGCCTTTAGAAAGAACTCAATATATTAGAGATGTACTTTCCCATCAATGTTGACTGCAGCACTGTTTGGAGAACAAGCATAGTGTCCAACAGCATTGCCATGGGTGAAGAAAATGGGATGTCTGAGGAAAGTAAAGTGTTTTCAGCCATAGGGAAAATGAAGTTATGTTGTTTGCCGTATGTGGATTCAACTCAGGCTCCATGAGATGGCTAAGTAAATAAGAACACTGGAGTGATTGCAGAATCCCCGGGCTTGCTTCAGAGCAAATCCTGGTGGCTTTCTAACTCTCTTATTTCCAGACCCTAGAAATGATGCCCTTTTCCATCCTCTGTGGGCACTCCACACATGTGTTCCACATGAATTCAGGTGGACGACACACAGACAAACACACATGCAAAATAAATTAAAGTATTTAATGGATGAATTCAAAGATGGAAACAACTTGAGATAAACATAGTTATGAAATGAAACTCTTCTCAAGAAGATGGTCAGCCTTATATATTTTCTCTTCAAGGTGGGTGCTTGATAGTATATACATGGAATCCTGTATTTCATTTCATGAAATTTCAGAAGGAGATTTGTCCCAGACCCAGTAATGATTAAAGGACTGGGGTAAGTGGTTTAAATGGGAGGAAGTGTGGAACAGGAGTGTGTTTACTATAACAGTATACACTATAGGAAACATACCAAGTTCAAAGACTTTTATTTTATTTGAAAATAAAAGTCAAAGAGAATAATTACTTTTACCTTAAATAAACACTACCAGTGATTTATAGTATATGATATATTTATGTAACACATATTTCTAGTTTGGTAACATGAATAGTAGAAAAGGTATGAAGAAACCATCAAAGCCTTCTATATATATTTACTCGTGGATGATATAACTGACTTTAGTTTCTTCAGTCACTTTTAATGTCTTCAAATATTTACAAGTATAGAAACTATGTCTGACAGTTATATATATATAAATCCTTGCATCTACCAATTAGTCTCCTTAATTACATATGTACCTACTTATCTACACATTCACCCAGATCTTTAAATCCAATGTATAAATGTATATGTGTATCTATATCTCCCTTTGTCTATGTTGAATAGTACTGTGTTCCAAAATCTAGGCCACAACTTACATGAAATAGCCAAAATAGTAGAAATTTCCATATCCTTCTGCCTCTGAAGGAAAGGCTGTGGTTTTCCCAGAGAGCATTCTCTCTCTCCCGTTGAGCCTGCCTCTTCATGGCCTTCCTCTCTGGTCTCTGCTCTTTTGTGATGGGCTGTGAGATGACTGGCCCTGGAATGTCAACTTTCCTCCATGGAATTGGTTGGTGGCTAAAGTCTTGCAGTAGATATTGGATTTGAGGTTTGGGAGGTGATGGGGCCTTGTTCTTGTCAGCAGAATCAAGCTCCCTCTGTAGTGAAGTGTGAGATGATGCCCTGTAGGATTCTGACCTACAGACAGCCTGCTGAGGACCGGGACAAGACTGGATGGGGTTGGTTATGTTAGCTCGTGTTTCCCTGGTCACAATGGGCAGAATTGGTTTGTCAGAGGCCAACAGAAGTGCTGGCAGGAGCTGTTTGGGTTGGCTTGAGTATGGTAGGCTGAGCCGAGTGGGAATGAGGCCTCACAGGGTATACTGCAGGGGACCTGCGTGAAGCCAGGGCGAGAGGCTTTCTAGAAACCAGTCTGGCTTGAGGCTTGTCCAGGGCTGGGAAAGGCAGAGGTACTAACTTGACCTTCCCAGGTGGGGGCAGTTCATAGTGGGATGGAGAGAGCTACTTGCAAACACTGCTCTCTGGTCTCTAAGCATTGCCCAGCATTTTATCAGGGCCTCAGCCATCACATGGCACATCCTGTAGTGATGTGGTGCCTGGGTGTGTTCTGGGATCTTTGTTGCACTTGAAATTTAGCAGAGCCTTGGTGGATGAGTTGCCAGTTTTTTTCTCACTCTTCTTTTCCAGTGTGTGAAAGACCTGCATGGAGCATGTGCTTTCCGAGGTGAGTTCGGGGCTTTTTAAAGCTGTCCTGGCTGAGCTCATGTATATTTTCTTCCTCTTGGTCTTGGGGATGGTGGGCTTCTCTTGTGTCTTGACTCTGTGACTTGATGGCTTCAGCTGCTGTATTTTGCTGAAATTGTTTTCCCTAGTCCTCTTAGTCCCATCTTGCCCCTGCACCCTAGTTACCCTGGGCCAGATGGGTGTGGCTTCCTGAGCTTTGCCTTCCAAATGTTTGTTGTTTATGTTGTCAATAACCCCTTCACTAGCCGCAGCATTGGCCCCAGCCTCTCTACACTCCACCAGGTCCTGGTGCTGGATTTGGGCCTGAAGAGCTCCATGAAGCAGATGAGGTAATTTCTTTCTTGCTTACCTGTTCAGAGAGTCCTATGATCCTGGATCTTTCTTGAAACTTATTCCTCCTGATGACTGTGGAGTCTTTCAAATGGATTCCTGTGGGATTTTCCCAGTAGTCTAGGTCAGTGAGGGAGTTTAAGAGTTGAGGAAGTTAAATATCTGACAGCACTCTAGTCATGTCTTCCAAGTCAATGCTTGAGACCATGACACTCTACAAAGACCCAGTCTCTCCTAGACCAAGGCTGTTGCTTCCCAAGATGGCATTATCAGAAGCTGGGTTCTGCCTTAGTCTCCCATCATCAATGTAGTTCAGGGGCTACTGCATGTCTGGGTGTGCTAAAGGGAGGAGGGATGAGCCTTGGTTTTCTGTACTGCCCTCATAGGCATTCAGCAGCTTTGATTGCTCAGCAGTCATCTCTTCCACATTGTTATTTTCTGTTTGTTCCAGGCTTGGAGCTGGAGGCAAAGAAGGAATTCTGAAGGACTGTGAATAAGGGCAGTTAATGACCTGTCCCCATCAATATATGGTATCTTCATTTGGGTATCCTGGGTGCAGACATTGCAGCAGTCAGGACTCTGTAGCAGACAGAGTTTCAGGCCTGAAGGTGTCAACCTTCAGGCTGTCTCCATTTCCACCACTGGAAAAGAGTCAAGGAAGGAGTCAGTGCCTGGTAAGTGAGATGATCCCCTCCTTTCAGTGCACCTCAGCACTCAGGTTCCTTCAGTAGTGGGCCAGGCATTCCTATGAGCTATGCTTGAGTAGCAATGGTACCACCTCGTTTTACAGACACTTAGTAACTACTCAGTTGTTCCTGGTGAACATTCCCTGTCCTGTTTTTGGAGGAGTGTTAATCTAAGTATTTCATTGTTATAATAGATCACGGCCCCAAAAATTCATAGCTATATTAGCCACATATGGTTTTAATTTTCCTCTCTGTCCTTCTGGACATATGCATTCAAGTGATCTTGTGCTTTGTTTCACTTGAGATAATGTTCCAATCTCTAACAGCTGAATATTTACCTCCTGAAGCAGCCAATTTGGATGCCAAAATTCTGGTGCAATTATTGTCACATCTGCACCTGTGTCTACCAAACCATCCAAAAATGTCATTTATTCCTATTTTTAATATTGGTCTTTGTTCATTTATAAAATTTTGCCAAAAAATTTGCTTCATGGTTTCTCCTGAATTTTCTATTCTCTCTGCCTCAACTGTTCTATCACCCCAAGCAGCCTGGTTTATTCCAATAAGCATTTGGTTATTTAATTGCTCTGAGAAGGGGTTTCTTCTATGATGGCAGGAAAGGTCAGAAGTGAATTTTTTGTGGGGGCCTGCATGACGGCCCTCTGGGAGTTTCCTGATGACTGAGGCAAAGGATTACCTTGTCTGTCACTTGTTGATCTGCATTCATTGGTCCAATGTTTACACTTACCACACCTTCTGCACAATCCTGAAAGGAGGGATATTCTGTTGCCATTGTTCCTTGAATAAACCTTCTTTCTAGGAATGCCTTGTTTATATTCCCTTTTCAAATGACCTTCTTTTCCACACCCAAAATAAATGACATGTTTCCTCATAACTTTTGTAATTGCTTCTATTATCCACATATGATCATGGTCATGAGACTCAACATGGCCCCATGTTGGGTGCCAAATGTAGACAAATTTCTAAACAGTCTTATTAAATAAGAAACACAGTGCCAAATACAGGGGTAAAATCCATAGAGATCAGAGTGATAGCCACCAACTAATCTTAGCTCACCACATCGCAGTAGCTTCCCAAGTGATACTTTTCCTGTGTAACCTGTACATTTTTTGCCTTGCTGTTTTGCCTTTTCATTGGCTCTTAACCCAGCCACCTCACTTCTTCATCACTGCCTCTATATACAGACCTCCAGGTCTCTATGGTTGGTAGTGGGATTAAAGGCATGTGCCACCATGCTTGGCTATGTCCTTGAACACATAGAGACTGTCTGCTTGTGATCAGATTAAGGCATATGCCACCACTGCCTAACTTCTGTTTATGGCTGTCTATGACCTCTGATCTCCAGGCAAACTTCATTTATTAACACACAAATAAAATATCACATTTCAGCACAAATACAATATCACCACACAGTTTCCCTCCTGTAAGTGCTTCCTGTGGGATCCCACTGGAGAACACCTGGATAGGAGAGTGCAAATGTAGGCTTCTGTCCCTGGTCAGTCAATGCAGTCACCATGGTCATGCCAGCTGGTAGGCAGGGGTAGACACTGTCCATGAGCTGCTGGCAACAAGTGCTGGAATCTGATGGCAAGAGCCATGCTGAACTCACAGCTGGGGTGGAGACCCTGGAGAAGTTGCACACACTTCCTGCTAAGGGCGTGGCATTCCTCAGCACAGGTTCAGAGGGCTGCAGAGCACATTCTGTTCCAAAGAAAGGTGCACTTTGGAAATTTTCTGTAGGAAGCAAGAGGACAGTGGGAAAAACTGATGAGATGGCAGCTTTGTAGTTTCCTGTGGGGAGCCATGTAAGGAAATGGGACCAAATAAAGAAACCCATTCTAACCTGGAAATCAGACCTAGTGAGAGAAACACACCCTGGCCCTGGACACATGCCAGCAAAAGAAACACTTTAGCTCTCAATACAGAACCTAAGAAACATACCCTGACCCTGATACCAGAGCAAAAGAAACACACTTTGTCCCTCAATTCAAATCCAGTGAAAGAATATGCCCTGGCCCTAAAATTAGATCCAAAATGATAAAAAGAATTAATGAGAAATCCCACCCTCTGAGACTGCAACTGTTCCCTGAGACAGAGCCTGCCACCACCCAATTGGACTAAAAGGTTAGGCTTTATCCTCATACCTGAACACCCCAGCCCCTAGGCTTTGGGTCCCGGGGGCACAACCCTACACCCCCACACCACCACCCATTGCAGTTCCAGTTCCAGTCCAGTGGCCAGACAGACCTCCTGCAGGCAGGTCAGACTACCACCATCCCCTGTCAGGTCCTTTAACCCACAAGCCCCACCTCACTCAAATCCCACCCACCCTCTGAGACTGCAAGTGTTCCCTGAGACAGAACCTGCAGGTGCCAGATTGGGCTAAGAGCTACTCCCTGACATAGAGCCCACAAGCACCAATTGGACTAAGAGCTGCTCCTTGAGACAAAGAGTCCACTGGCACCAATTAGACCAAGAGCTCCCACTGTACCAAGAGAGGCTCCCTCAGAGACAGACACCACTTTCACCAAGTGGAGAAAGAGATGGGTAGACACCAGTGCAAAAATAGAGTCAACAACATAAAAACCAATATGGCACCATCAGAACCTACTTCAGCAAGACCTGAACATCTGAACACAGAAGAAAGAGAAGGAATTGACCTTAAAATGACCTTAAGAAGATGATAGAGATCTTTAAAGAGAAAATGAAAAATTCCCTTAAAGTATTCGAGGAAAAGTCAAACAAAAAATGGGAAGAAATCAGTAAATCCCTTGAAAGCCAAGAGAAAGCAATTAAACAAGTGAGGGAAGCAGTTCAAGATATGAAAAATGAAATCGAGACAATAGAGAAGACACAAACTGAGAGAATGGTGGAAGTGGAAAATATGAGTAAATGAACAGGAACCACAGATGCAAGCATAACCAACAGAATGCAAGAGATGGAAGAGCAGATCTCTGGCATTGAAGATACAGGAAATAGAATAATCAGTCAAAGAAAGCACTAAAGCCAACAAAGTCATCACCCAAAATGTCCAGGAAATTTGGGACACCATGAAAACACCAAACCTACGAAGAATAGGCATAGAAGAAGGAGAAGAACACCAACTCAAAGGCACAGAAAATATATTCAACAAAATCATAGAAGAAAACTTTCCCAACTTAAAGAAGGAAATACCTATAAAGATTACAGAACACCAAATAGACTGGATCCAAAAAAAGTCCCCTCACCACATAATAATCAAACCACTAAACATACAGAATAAAGAAAAATATTAAGAGCTGCAAAGGAAAAAGGCCAAGTAACATCTAAAAGCAGACCAATAAGAATAACACCTGACATCTCAATGGAGACCCTAAAAGCCAGAAGGTCCTGGACACACATTATGCAGAAACTAAGAGACCATGGATGCCAACCCAGACTATTATACCCAGCAAAACTCTCAATCAACATAGACAGAGTAAACAAAATATTCCATGATAAAACCAGATTTAAACAATATCTTTGCACTAATCCAGCCCTATAGAAAGCACTACAAGAAAAAATCCAACCTAAGGAAGTTAGATACACCCATGAAAACACAGGCAATAGATAGTTCCACACCAACAAATACTAAAGAAGGGAAACATGCAACACTACCTCCAAAAAATAACAGGAATTAGCAATAACTTGTCATTAATATCCATTAATATCAATGGTCTCAATTCACCTATAAAAAGAAACAGGCTAACAGAATGGATACAAAAACAAGATCCATCCATTTGCTGCATACAGGAAACACACCTCAACTTCAAAGATAAACACTGCCTCAGAATAAAAGGCTGGGAAGACTTTCCAATCAAATGGATTTAAGAAGCAAGCTGGTGTAGCTATCCTAATTTCTAATAAAATAGACTTCAAACTAAAATCAATCGAAAGAGATTGGGAAGGTCATTACATATTTATCACAGGGAAAATCCGACAAGATGAAATCTCAATTCTGAATATTTATGCCCCAAATAAAAGGGCACCTACATTTGTAAAAGAAACATTACTAAAGCTTAAATCACACATCAAACCCCATACACTAGTAGTGGGAGACTTTAACCCCCCACGCTCACCAATGGACAGGTCTGCCAGACAGAAATTTAACAGAGAAATAAGGGAATTAACAGACACTATGGCTCAAATGGACTTAATAGATATCTATAGAATATTCCACCCTAACACAGAAGAATATACCTTCTCAGTACCCCATGGAACCTACTCCAAAATCAAGCACATTCTTGGTCACAAAGCAAATCTCAAAAGATACAAAAACATGAAATAACCTCCAGTATCTTAATTGACCACCATGGCCTAAAGTTAGATTTCAACAACAACAAAAATTACAAAAAGCCTACAATCACATGGAAACTGAATAATGCCCAATTGAATCACCAATGGGTCAAGGAAGAAATAAAGAAATTAAAGTCTTCCTAGGATTCAAAAAAAGTGAATGTACAACATACCCAAACTTATGGGACACTATGAAATCAGTACTAAGAGGAAAATTCATAGCACTAAATGCTCACATAAAGAAGTTGGAGAAATCTCACACTAGTGAGTTAACAGTACATCTGAAAGCTCTAGAACAAAAAGAAGCAAACTCACCCAGGAGAAACAGATGCCAGGAAATAATCAAATTGAGGGCTGAAATCAACAAAATAGAAACAAACAGAACAATAGAAAGAATAAATGAAACAAAGAGTTGGTTCTTTGAGAAAATCAACAAGATAGATAAGCCCTTATGCAATTTAACCCAAAAGCAGAGAGAGAGCATCAGAAATGAAAAGAGAGATATAACAACAGACAACAAGGAAATCCAGAGAATCATCAGGTCATGCTTCAAAAACCCGTACTCCACAAAATTGGAAAATCTGAAAGAAATGGATGATTTTCTGGATAGGTACCACATACCAAAGTTAATCAAGACCAGATAAACTATTTAAATAGACCAATAACCCCTAAGGAAATAGAAACGATCATTAAAAGTCTCCCAACCAAAAAAAAATCCCAGAACCAGATGGTTTTAGCTCAGAATTCTACCAAATTTTAAAAGAAGATCTAATACCAATACTCTTCAAATTTTTCCACACAATAGATACAGAAGAAACATTACTAAACTCTTTTTATGAGGCTACATTTACATTCATACCCAAACCACACAAAGATGCAACAAAGAAAGAGAATTACAGAACAGTCTCTCTCATGAACATTGATGCAAAAATACTCAATAAAATACTGGCTAACCAAATCCAGGAACACATAAAAAAATTATCCACCATGACCAAGTAGGCTTCATCCCAGGGATGCAAGGATGGTTCAACATATGAAAATCTGTCAATGTAATACACAACATAAAAAAACTGAAATAAAAAAATACATGATCATCTCATTAGATGCTGAAAAAGCCTTTGACAAAATCCAACACCCCTTCATGACAAAGGTTCTAGAGAGATCAGGAATAAAAGGCACATGCCTAAACATAATAAAGGCAATTTACAGGAAGACAACAGCCAACATCAAATTAAATGGAGAGAAACTCAAAGAATTCCACTAAAATGAGGAACAAGACAAGGCTGCCAATCTCTCCATAATTATTCAACATAGTACTTGAAGTTCTAGCTAGAGCAATAAGACAACAAAAGGAGATCAAAGGGATACAAATTGGAAAGAAAGAAGTCAAACTTTCACTATTTGATGATGGTATGATAGTATACATAAGTGACCCCAAAAATTCTACCAGGGAACTCCTGCAGCTGATAAACTCCTTCAGTAATGTGGCAGGATACAAGATTAACTCACAAAAATCAGTAGCCCTCCTATATACAAATGATAAATGGGCTGAGAAAGAAATCAGAGAAACATCACTCTTTAAAATAATAGCCACACATGATATAAAATACCTTGGGGTAACTCTGACTAAGCAAGTGAAAGACCTGTATGATAAGCACTTCCAGTCTCTGAAAAAAAATTGAAGAAGATATCAGAAAATGGAAAGATCTCCCATGCTCATGGATAGGTAGAATTAACATAGTAAAAGTGGCAATCTTACCAAAAGCAATCTATAGATTCAATGCAATCCCCATCAAAATCCCAAAACAATTCTTCACAGACTTGGAAAGAAAAAAATTTTATATAGAAAAACAAAAAACCTAGGATAGCTAAAAGAATCTTGTACAATAAAGCAACCTCTGGAGGCATCATGATCCCTGACCTCAAGCTCTATAGAGCTACAATAATAAAAAAACAGCTTGGTACTGGCATAAAACCAACACATGAAGCAATGGAATCAAATTGAAGACCCTGACATTAATCCACATGCCTATGAACATACGAACAAAGAAGCCAAAAAAAGTACCATGGAAAAAAGAAAACATCTTCAACAAATTGTGCTGGCATAACTGGATATCAATGTGTAGAAGGCTGTAAATAGATCCATATCTGTCACCGTGTATAAAACTTAAGTCCAGGTGGATCAAAGTCCTCAACATAAATCTGGTTACACTGAACTTGATAGTAGAGAAAGTAGGAAGTAGTCTTGAATGCATCGGCACAGGAGACCACTTCCTAAATATAATACCAGTAGCACAGACTCTGAGAGCAACAATAAATAAATGGGACCTCCTCAAACTCAGAAGCTTTTGTAGAGCAAAGGACATGGTCAATAAGACAAAATGACAGCCTAGACAATGGGAAAAGATCTTCACCAACCCCACATCTGACAAAGGGCTGGTCTCCAAAATATATAAAGAACTAAAAAAGCTAGACATCAAAATACTGAACAATCCAATTAAAAAAATGGGCTACAGAGCTTAACAGAGAATTCTCAACAGAAGATTCTCAAATGGCTGAAAGGCATTTAAGGAATTGCTCAACATCCTTAGTAATCAGGGAAGTGTAAATCAAAACAATTCTGAGATACAATTTCACACCTGTCAGAATGGCTAAGATAAAAACCTTTGAAGTCAGCTTATATTGGAGAGAATGTGGAGCAAGGGGAACACTCCTCCACTATTGGTGGGAATGCAATCTTGTACAGCCACTCTGGAAATCAGTATGGTGGTTTCTCAGAAATTTGGGAATAAGTCTTCCTCAAGACCCAGTTATACCTCTTGGGCATATACCCAAGGAATGCCCAATCTTACCACAAGGACACATGCTCAACTATGTTCATATCAGTATTATTTATAATAGCAAGAACCTGGAAACAACCTAGATGCCCCTCAACTGAAGAATGGATAAAGAAAATATGGCACGTATACACAACGGAGTACTATTCAGCATTAAAAAAATGATATCTTGAAATTTGTAGGCAAATGGATGGATCTAGAAAATATCATCTTGAGTGAGGTAACCCAGACTCAGAAGGACAAACATAGTATGTACTCACTCATAAGTGGATACTAGATGTGAGGGAAGGGATGGCCAGACTCCATCCCACAGCTCCAGATAGGCTAGCTAACAGGGAAAGACTCTAGGAGGGACACATGGATGGCCCAGTGTAGTAGAAGTGGATGAGATCTACATGAGCAGACTGGGAGTGTGGGTGGTGGCAGAGGACGAGTGCAGCATGGGAACATAGGGAAATGGGAGGGTCGAGCTGGAAAAGGGACAGAGTAGGAGGACAGCGAGGGAGAGATCATGACAGATGAGGACATCACGGGAATAGGAGGAGATAGGGTGCCAGGGAGGCTTTCAGGAATCCACAAGGATGACTCCACCTTGGAATGCTGGCAGTGGTCTAGAGGGTGCCTGGACTGGTCTACACTGGTGACAAGTCTAGTGAATTCCCTAACTGTCATCACAGAGCCTTTGTCCAGTGACTGATGGAGGCAGATGCAGAGATCCACAGCCAGGCACCAGGCTGAGCTCTGGGAATCCAATCGATGAGAGAGAGAGAGAAGAGGGATTCTGCAGGGGAGGGACATCGAGGTCATGATGAAAGGACATGCAGAGATGACTGGCCACACTAGTGGGAGCCCATGAACTGTGGACTAGTGGCTGTGGAGCCCCCATGGGACTGGACTAGGCCCTCTGGATATGGAAGACGGTTGTTTGGCTCGAACTGTTTGGGGGGCACCCAGGCAGGTGGATCGGGATCTGTCCCAGGTACATGAGGAGGCTTTTGTGAGCCTGGTGACTTGTGTGATGCCTTGTATAACCTTGGTGCAGTGGGGAGGGGATTGGACCTGCCTAGGCTCAGTGTGCCAAGCTCTGCTGACTCCCCATGGGAAACCTTGACTTGGGGGATGTGGGGATATGGGGTGGCTTGGGAGGGAGGGCTGGAGAGTGGGAGGAGGGAGGTGGGAATCTGAGAGTGGTATGTAGAGTGAGTAGAAAATTACATAATAAAGAAAAATGAAAAAAACAAGTAATGAACAAAACACAGTTTGGCCCTGAAACCAGAGCTAGCTCTGCCAGTGAAAGAAATATGCCCTGGCCCTGAAATTAAAGCCAACTCTGTTCCGGACCAATGAAACCAACTAATCCTTGAGCAGGAAAACAAATCAATCTTTGAACAGAAAATCTCTTTGGAGAAATTCTTCCCCTAAAAAGCTCCTCTGCCTGTTTAGTTGTGAGTTGTTCTTTCCCACCTTGGCAGAGGCAGCCATTCTCCTGGAAAACCTCATTCTGTGGTGGTATTTTACTTGTACTGAAATGTGATTTTAATTGTATGTTAATAAATAAAATTGTCTGGGGGTCAGAGCTATTAGAGCCATAGCAAGTGCATGGCGGTGGTGGTGGTGGCGGTGGCGGCGGCGGCGGCGGCGGCGGCGGCGGCGGCGGCGGCGGTGGCGCACGCCTTTAAGTACCAGGTGGGCGGTACATTCAGGCAGTGACGAGGCAGTCACGTGTTTGGGTTTACAACCAATGAGAAGGCAGAACAGCTAGACTATATAAAGACATACACACAGGAAGTAGGCCCTTTTCGGAGAGCTGTCTTGGCTGAAGAGGATCGCTGAATCAGGAAGGGTGAGGCTCTTAGCTCTGACCTCTTGGCTTTCTTCTCTGAATCGGCTCTGTGTTTCTTATTTAATAAGACAGTTGGTTATGTCTACATCATTCCAAAATAAATCTCTTTCTTAAAAGAGTCTTGGGTAAAGATCTTCATTAGCCTGCACAGAAGAGAAGAACCTTGCCAAGACATTCCTTAGGGGGACTGAGCCAAAAAAAATCCTTGCTGAGACATTCCCTTAGGTGAGTTGAGCAACACTGAGCAGAAAAAAGTAACAATTTTTCATTAGAGCCAGAGGAGATGGCTACATTTCTACAGGGGTTTCCCCTTTAGCAGTGTGAAGCAGAAGAAGCAACATCTTGGGCCAGAGAGAAGAAGCAGAGCTCTTAAGTGAAGGCAGAGCAAGGCTCATCTGTGAAGGCTCTCTCTCGGAGAGGAGCAGGATTGCTACATCCTGCAGGGAGACCATATCCCATCCCTCCCCATCTTCAGTTATCTCCTGATTTACTGACAAGTCAGGATACCTCTCCCTCCAGAGCTGTCCTATGGCAGCTCTAGGTGTAGCCTGGCTTCCTGACAAATCAGGATACCTTTCCCTCCAGAGCTGAGCTGTCCTATTGTGGCTCCAGCCTTCAGAGCTTTCCTATTACAGATTCACCCTCCAGAACTGTCCTATTGCAGCTCCAGGTATAGCCTGATTTCTGGACAAGTCAGGACACTTTACCCTCCAGAGCTGTAACACTCACAAGCTGTCTTATCTACAATTTGTAGTGTCTGGGAGAGTCTAAAGCCTATGTTCCCTCACATATTCCAAACAATATGGTTCAGAATGATTCTTGGTATGGGATAGGATGGCTCTCATTGGATGAACTGCCTGTTCTTCCTGTGTGGGCATGCACTTCCTAATTGATCCACGTTGACCCTTGCTCTGACCTAGACAACACCCTTCCTTTGCCCTGCATTGTCTTGTTCTTGTACCTGCTGTGGCACTGCCTCACACCTGTGTCCCAGAACAGAAGTGTTTAAAGTAGGAGAACCTTAAACAACTTCTCATGCATGTGCCTTTGTTCTGTTCTGTGCATATCTTACACTACTTATCTCTACTCAAGGAAGATATAGATTCTATCTAGATCAGTCAGGCTTTGAAATCACACAGGTAGGCCTGACTCTGCATCCAGAGTGCTGGATCATAGGTATATGCCATGTCCACCAGGCTTATCTCTACTCTGAGCTTTCTTTTTTATTTTAATTTCATTTTACATACCAACCACAGTTAACCTCCATACCCTCTTCCTGCTCCTTACTCCCCCACCCCCATCCACACTTCAGAGAGCTTAAATAAAGCCTCCCTTGGGGAGTCAACAAAATCTAGTATATCAAATTGAGGCTTGCCTGCGTTTTGTGTGACATCTTGGGATTACTAATGTAGTATAGGGTTCATCTCTGAATAAGATTGTTTCTTAATTTAATAATTGGTTAAATTGATTCTTAAATGAATACTTCCTCAGGAACTGTTAATTTCTTGTTACTGTTTTAGTTGGAAATTATTGTGAGAATTTCCCTACACATTGGTGTGTCACTTCTTGTCCAGAGAACTACTCACTATGGAGTACCCAGCCTCTGCTGATAAGATCCAACACAACCAGTGCTCATAAGATGTAAGGAATGGTGTGGAAGATGGGCAGGACAAATTTTAAGAGCCAGGGATCAGAAGAGGATACGGTTTCCTATATTTGACAGGGAACCTATACCTAGACTGATCTCAACAGTGTGGTTGCCTAAAAATGGCTTGGGATATGATGTCTTGTATCTTTTTATTTAAAATCTGTGGTTATCTGAAACATTCAGTTTCAAACTACCTCCAGAGTCATCTCTTCCATTTGTCTTCTTTTATTTCCATGTTTTCTAACCACTGCTAAAACCAAATCTAAATATAACAATCAACTGGAGATATCAACATCAATAGAATCCCCATTAAACAAAGATTTAAAAGCATTGTAAAAAATAAGGAGAAGTAATCAAAGGAAATGTGTTAAAGTTTCTTTCCTTACCTGCCATGGTTGGAGGAAGAGTATCAGCAATCCACAGTACAATGGAGAAAGAGAATTGGTTGTTCTTGTCTGATCAGCTGACTTGAGTGGCAAGTGTGTCCGGTATCAGACAGCACTTACTGGTCACTGGGCACAGGTGACCTGTGATGATCCAAATTTATTTACAGGCATCACCATGGAAATCCCAAGAACCTACCAGGTGATGGTGGGGTTGGAGGAGAAATGATGTCATAAATGGGGCAGAAGCCATTGGGAAGGTTTGATTCTGAGCTAGAAGTTGGAATTGGTTGAAGAGGATGCCAGGAGACCAACAGTAGTCATGGAAGCTGAGGTGTGAACTAGTGAATGGAGGCAATCCTGGTATGAAAGTACCCCTTACCATGAGGTCTGTCCAGGGTATTGGCATTGCTACTTATAATAAGCTGTATCTAGTGATCCTATGAGGTGTCATCTTCCAGCTGAAAGTGTCCTATCAGCATTCACTGTATATAGAGTCAGTAGCCTTGGACAGGAAGGAGAGGAACACCTAGGTGGAGGAAACTTGGATGAGAAACCATTTCAGTTGATCTTTTTTTATGAGCTGTCAGCATCTGTCCATGAGCCAAGGAAGAGATCAAAGGGCTCCTTTGTGACTGTGTTGAAAGACAGGGCTGAGTGTATTGCATGCACCTTGGATGATGAACTCCAAGAATCTTTTCTTTTGGTGTCTTCTCCTAGAGGCCTTCCTTAGTCTGTGTTTCCCCAGGCAGGATTCACATCTCCCTTCTCTGCTTTTCATCCCTTTTTGGTAGGGTTTCATTCTTGGGCCAGCATGACCCTGTATCCTTAAAGTGGTGGGCAGTATCATGGTGAACTTGTAGAAGCAGTGGTCTTCTGTTCATCGTGAAGATGCTTGTAATTGGATGCTGCTGGTAGAAGCAAGCACTTGAGGGGCTGATGGTGAGCCTTGCTGCACATGTTACCTCTTTCAAACTTGTTGCTATTTGCTGCCCAGACTTGTCTACCTCTGGATGTTTTCTCTCCTTCTTGTCTTTTGTTTTCCTGAGATAGGCAAGTCTCTGTAGCCCCTGTTTTTCAGAAGCTCACAGTGTATCTCACGTTGGCCTCAGACACATAGGCATTCTTTTTATCTTGCCTCCCTTCTTATAGTATTGAGGTTGTTTTGAGGTATTTCCCCTTAGTTGCTGGCCATCCCTGGGTGGGGTCAGCTTATAGCTTTTCTTGGATCCAGGTCATGCCTGCCAGTAAACTCAGGCCTACTTTTTAGCTGGTTTTTATTAAGCTTGTCATGGCAACGGCCCCAGGCCCCATACCCCCCCCCCACCCCTTCACAAGTACCAATGACAGGACTCAATCATGAGTCCTATCTGTCCTGGGGCTCAAGTGTATTGGGAACTAAGAACTATTAGCTAACAGATTTTTCTAGAGCAGTGACATTTTCATCTATTACCATTCTTAATGCCCTGTAGTTCTAATCTTTGCATATAATCAGATTATAATCCTGAATGACTTATATAGAAATAATAATTTCTTAAGGCCATATAATACCTCTTTGTTTCTGCATAAAGAAGGTCAAATGTCTTATTTACTGAAGAATTGTTTTAATTAATGAACCCATCAATTGACAAATCTGGGCCCATTTTCCTGGTATGTCAATAAGCATAATAGTTAGCAGTTTTGTTCTCTATGCCAGGGAGTTTCTTTTTGACTCAGTATTTCAACATATTTACAGGGAGTACAGGACAATGTATTCTCCTCTGTAACTGCTTCCAGCTGATACAGAGGCATAGTTGTCAGGGCCCAAAAAGGCTGAAAGACTAGTCAAAATCTGGAAGGCTAGTCAAAATCTGGGCAGTCAATGTGGTTATCTGACCCAGCAGTAAAGACAGGGAACAATCACATTGGTTGAGCTGGTCCACATTAGCTTTCAGCAAGTCCAGAGCTAGTAGTTAGCAACTGATGCTTGGATGTTTCTGTCAGCCAAGTGGAAACCTGTTGAGACAAATTTAAAGTAGGAGTAAAAGTTAAAATTTATGAACTTTTTGGAACTTTTAAATGTAGTAAGTGGAAAGCGGAGGAGTTCTAAGACCAGGAGAGACAAAAATACTATCCTCAAGAATAGACAGATAGGGAAAATTTAGGCTATACTTATCTGGAGTCCTTTTGACTTCTGTGAAGTGGATCTTAGTATTATGACTTTTTGGTCCTCTGAAGCCTATACAAATTCTTTACAAAGGACATAAAAGTTTTAGATATATTAGTATTACCAATCTATACCAAAATCCATATCATAGACAAAGCAGATAATGAGTATCTGTAAAACAGCAGGAATGGACTCATATCTTAGAGTTCTAATAAAAACTACAAATTTGGGTTAAAAGCATGTATACTTTCCTTCTGTCCTGAGAGCCAGGTATAGATTGGACAGGGTGGTCTTAGAAGCACCTTTAAGTTTATATTTAGTTGACAACCAAAATATATCTAAAAATCTTGAGCTTTTGACTGAACAGTAAGTAGTCATTGCTCTACCAGCTTCTCAGAACTCTATTAAATGTTAATCTCCAAACTTTCATACCACAGAAAGAGAAAGCAATCTAAAACATTTCTCATATCTTAAATCACGCATTTATATCTTTATAACATGCATTTACATCATAAATCATTTTCTAAGACCCTCAAACCTTATGAGCTTTCATATCCTCAGACCTTCATATATCTTAACTTTCTTAGGCACTCAAAATTTTCGTAGACTTTCATATCCTAGAACATTTTTTAACAAAAGACATAGTAGGTTTAGAAAAAACAAGCCTTGATTTTTATATATAAAATGAGCTAACAAGCTGGCTATAGCCTTGTGTTTAATGCTATTTAATGCTGCCAAGCTGACAAAGTCATAGCTAACCTAGCTGTCAATACTATCCAAGAACTGAGAAGGATAAATTATACCTGAGTGCAGACCAAGCAGCTTCCTAATCTATTAAAAAATGACAGGGACCAGTCCATTCCCAGGTAGCCACAGAGACCAGTCCATTCCCATTTAGCTATACCCAGGTCTCCATAGCATTGGAAGCAGAAGTATCAGAACAGCATCAGTCTTCACCAGGCCCATAAGGTGAAAGTTTTTCCTGTAGAAAAGGAACATGGGGAAGACTGATCTTACTTTGTTTAGGCAAAAGTGGTACACTCAGTTCTTCAGTGTCCTGCTGCTTGTCCACAGTCTGGACTGGGTCTTGGCAGCAGGTGTTGCATCAAGGCATCTTGCCCAGTGGTCATCATTGTCACAATCCAGGTATAGACATTTTGGTCCCCCGTAATCTTCTTTGGAGATCTTGAGTCACTGCTAGGATCTGAGAGTCTCTGTCTGATATAATAAGCTTTTAATCAACATTTCAAATGCCATATCCTACAGCTCTCTGAAGTATTTGAGAGCTTCCTGAATAGACAACTTTCTTTCTAATTACTTGTTTTAAGTTTAACACTGAAAACGTATACAGGGGAATAAGTAAGGCTTGTCCCTGTAATTAATTATATCAGTCCTTAACATAACTGCAATTAAATAACTTGATCATTCATAAGATGACTGACTATTAACTTGTGTTCCCTAACAGTCTGCAATAAGTAAGCATATTTCTAAGACTAGGACTTTACATTCCATTCCTGTCAGGTTTAGCCTTAAAAACAATGATTTTTTAATTGAAGCTCTTTTAGTATCAAAATAAAACCTTTTAATCATAGATAATGGGCTGAGTAAAGAAACCAAAACAAAATAACCATTCCATGGGTAAAAACAAAACAAGTTTGTACCAAGCTGTTAAGACTGTCTTGTGGACAGGCAAGGAAATATGACAAGAGAAAAGGCCAAGAGCAAAATGGGAACAGAGGGGAGCCTAGGGGCTAGCATTGCCCTTGACAAGTTGTTAGGCATCACAGCCATAGGTTAGTGGAAGGGCCACAAGTTCTTTTTATCAGAGATAAGGAGGGTGACTCCCTTTTTAGCAAGCAAGAACTTTCTCCAGTCCCCTGAGGAAATGGGAGCCTGACCTTGGGAAAAAGGACTTTGTAATTTCATCTGTGTTAAGTATGAGCCTTAAAAAGAACAATTTCTCACTTGAAGCTCCTTTTAGTATCAATACAAAACATTTATTTGACTCAGTTTATCCAAATAGCTTAAGCTTAACAAAGTTAGCAAAGACAAAGAGGTTAGCCTGACCTTGAGTAGGGAGAAACATTCTCTAAGCCACTGGTTCTCAACTTTCCCACGCTTTGATGTTTCAATATAGTTCACCATGTTGTAACCCCAGCTACAAAATTTTTCCCATGGCTACTTCACAACTTCAATTTTGCCATTGTTGTGAATCTCAATGCAAACATCAGACATGCAGGTGGTCCTAGGTTACCCCTGTAAAAAGGTTTTTCAATCCCCCAAAGGCCGAGACTCATGGTCTCAGAAGCTGCTCCAACCACTTTGACAGACTGCTTAGTCATTGTATTGCTGCATCACAAGAAATGAGCACCACAGTTTCTGGTAAGTGTTTGGTGATTATGGCTGTGACCCTAATTTTTAGCCTTTTATTTTAAGTCCAAATATTAACAATACAAAACATTTCATAAACATAAAATGTCCCATAGCCTTATAAATGTAAATATAAGTTTTAAAAAAAGGTTTGAAATCTCTCAAATTTCTGTCTGCATATCAAAAATAAAGTACCTTCTTTTGTTTTAAGAAGGATAAAGTATGGCATAACCATAATTTGTATAAGGCAAAACCAAGCTCCAATAGTGCAAACAATTCCAATGTTCAATATCTGGGATTCATTCACAATCTTTTTTTGAAAGGTTTGGATCTTCTCTTAGGCCCCACCCTCAGCAGCATATACATAGCCTGCCTTCTAGATCTCAGCCTGCTCCATTTCATTGTGGCTGGTGCTTCTGGTGATTATCACCTGACCCTGGCATTTCCAAAACTGTTAAGGTCCACTATTGCAACTGAACTCTCTTTGGAATTCTAACCTTGCCATACCTTTGCAACCCTCAGCTGTTCTCTATGATCCCCTAAAGTCCATAAAGCTGTTATCACCTGGGTGACTTTTAAATTATCAAGTTTAGCCAAACCAAGGTACATTCTTGTGTATAAAAGCACTGGGGTACAGATTTAATATCTTATTAAAGAAACATTGTTTTTAAATCCTATGTTCAGTAAATCTTGTTTTCAGGACAGGAGATGAATTATCATACAAAAATCCACCGAAATCCAACATATCTTGGAAAATTTTTGTTGCCTCCTTAGTAGGCCCACTCCATGTGGTCATTAATCAAGATGGTAGTGAAATCATGTGATATTCATCTTCTCTAACCCTAGCAAAGATGGCTGTCAGACATGTGACTGACTGCCCAAAGATGGGAAAGTCAAATGATGTCCACCATCTCTAACTCTAGGAAGACAGCAAATAGCCATGTGACTAAATAAAAGTGGTGGCAATCCAAAAGGGAATCATGCCATATGGTTCCTTTCAATTTACCCATGCAAAGATTTTTAATTATCAATTCTCAGAGTTACTAGATGGAAAGACCAAGCTTGAGGTTGAAATAAAGGTTCTTTATTTTTACATATGTGATTCAGTCTCCATGGTGGTCATTTGGGGGTGCCTGAGATCTGGGCATAACAGTTCAGGTGCAGAGCACAGGATTAGCAGACAGAGGTCCTGGGCTTGATCTCCAGCATCAACAGATGAATCAGTACAAAACCCTCCAAGGGTTGTTTGAACTTTGGATTTGTGGGCAAGGTCAGGTACAGTTATCTTGGAAGATTCAAAAGTACCTGCTTAGAGCAGTGCTAACCATGCTAAAACTCAGAGTGTCTCCAGAAAGGGTGCAGTTTTCAGAACTCCAGGGGCAGGCTGTTTTGGTGCCTCCTCCCTGCCTTTTAGTTATTCATTTGAGAGATGGTGACTGAAAGGACACTAGCCCACTAGAGCATGGGTCTCTGACAGGCCTTGCCCTTCTCCCCTATTCCTTCTTCCTTGCTAAAAATCCTTAGATTACATTCCTAAAGGGAACCATCAAGGTCTAGTGTCCTATTTGGCCACTTCTTCCTCCTGAGGCTGACAACCAAAGTCCAGCCATCAGAAGCCCCCTTTGGCTCATCTAATTAACATGTTCAATTAAAATTAAACAACTCAGAATAACACCTTTATAATCAGGCATTTGCCTATGTTCCATGTCTGTCTCCTTTCTATCCAGAGACAGTACTTTGTCCTTCTGGGATAAATATCCCTGTCCCATCTCCCTTCTCCCCTTCCCCATCTCTGTCATAATCTATCTCCTTTATGAATGCATCCTAGCTAGCTCATTCTAACACAAACCTTTCCTTTTGTCTTCTTAAGGGACACCTGCAAGGTCATTTGATGCTGTTTTTCTGCCTGAGTCAGAGCAGCCACTTTGACATTTCTTCCCAGCTTAATAGACTATCTCTTTGTGAAAACCAGTGTTTGAGTGTGCTTTGTGCCTAATCCAGGGTCTGGAAGGGAGCCCCTGCAGTATGGGAGTCCCCTTCAATGACACTGACAGGTAGAGACCTCGACAAGCCCTGGGACCAAGACCCAGCCAAGCATTTCTTCTGTCCCTTTTATGGACAGGCTGCTGTATTCATAGATGTCTCCTGGGAGCCAGAGGGGCAGGAGCCTCTCTCTGAAGTTCAAAACATAACAAGCACCTGCAGCCTGTTTGACTCCACAGCCAAGTAGAACCTGGGAGCCTCACGGGAGATATATATCTGACACCCTAGAGACAAAACACACACCTTTCAGATTGTCTTCTTTGGTGATGGTCTTGAAGACATGCCTTGTCTTCTGCAGAAGGATTCCTGTGACACCCCCCCCAATAAGAGGGTCACTTGGATTTTATAACTGCAAAGGAGAAAAAAATTGAGGGTAAGGCCTGGGTAGTTCCAGCAGTCACAGCCTGGCCTTAGGAACTGGTAGCCTGATCCTTCACAGCTGAGGAAGTGAGTCTCCAGAAGACAGTGCCTTTGTAGCCTGGCAATGATCAAGCCAGCAAGAGCCAAGGCACCCCAACTCCTTGTCCTGGGCTTTGCAATCTCCGGGCTGTTCTTAAGTGTCCTTTGGGCTTTAGCCAGGGTTCTGGAGCCAACAGGTCATACACAGAACCAACAAAGCCCAGTTTTGTTGCCTTGGTGGAGCAATTGCCATTGGTAGGACACCCATCATTCATTTTTGGGCCTCTTGAACTGTTCCTGGAATGTAGTTCTTTTATAGAGCTGCCCAGCACTAAGGGGTGAGCCCCCTCACAGGCAGGCCCCTGCCCACTTCCATGTAGTAAACATTTGGAACAAACTATGTGCCTAGTGTGCTAGGTGGGTGCTGAGGTAGGACACTGAATGATATGACCTATATCCTGCTCCTGTGGAGCTGAAGTTCTCATGAAGGACAGTGCATAACAACACCTGGGCAATTCTATTTCTTGATAGTGATAATGGCTGTAAGGAAAATAGTAACAGAATAATTTGAGTAGAGGGGGAAACTTTAGGAGTGGTAGACTCTCAGGAAGTGACATCAGAAAGGTGACCTAAGTTACAGCAGGAATCAATACACAAAACCTGCAGAGTACCCTTATTAAGAGAAGGACCTAAGCAAAGGCACCTGATGTGCAAGTCACACAGAGGTCAGCCACAGACACTGAAAATTTTTACTCTGACTGGATGGGAAGCTGCTAAAGAGAAGGCAAATGGCAGTTGGTAGTCTGATGTCTGATAACAGCCTTCATTTTGGGAATTTAATCTGGTGTGTATGTGGAAAAAAAACAGTATGTGAGCTGGGGGAAAGCTTCTATACCAACATGAGGGAGCTGGAGGTAAGTTAGATTCAAACACAAGTTGTTAACTGACTTGAGGTGGAGGATTAGGAAAGAGGTGATGTATGTGTTTCTAGGTTTCTAGGCTGAACAATTGTATACAGAGATGTGTCATTTTCGGAGATGAGGAATTCAGGTCAGAGAGAGCTGACCTAAATGGAGACCAAGGGTTCTGTGTGAGATAGGTAGTTTGAGGTACCTCCTGGATGTCCAGGTAGCTCTTGGGTACAATGAGGTAAATGAGTCTGGCAATCACAGGAAAGATCTGCACTGGTGATGGCACCCTGGAAACCATGATGAGAGAGAATCTGCCCCCAAGAGTCTCAGATAGAGGCTAGGTTCCAACAGTGTGAGCCAATGACATGCAGAGAGCACTTAGTGTGTTTAACAAGGTTCCAGGATGACTCAGGTCACAACCATCTTAGATCTTCACTGTTTGTAACTTAGAGATACCTCAGGGATACCAAGTGACAGATGACAAGCAGAATACTGCCACTGAGTAACAGTCCTCAGATGAACATATGCTCTCATAGAAATCACCTGAGATAATAGCACCATGAAGATTTGCCTTTACATGCTTGGCCTGAATCATCTGCAGCTGCCTAGGTGGTGAAAAGAGCCCAAAAAGACGTGTTGGTAACAAAGCAAACAGGATCACAAACACCCACAGCCAGATGGTTTCTCAGGCTGCATCTCTAGTGCTCTCAAGACTTGAGGGTCTAATCCCATGGCAGGCTTCAGAAATAAAACTCATGTGTCTGGCTTGAGCTCACTGCATAGATCATAGATGTACTGCTTCCAGAGTTCATGCAGAAGGAGGAAGAGACTCTATCTGTCATAAAGTCAGAAACAGGTACAAAGTCAGAAACATGAGCTTGGGATTTCCAGTGTTCAGGAAGACAGCTGGGCTCAGGGCTGAGAATGAGCATGAGGGAGCACTTGAGACTTTGTGTAAGCCCTAGGATCCCCAATGACAATGTGGCCAAGGCCGAGTGCATTCCCCTCCTTGAACCTCAATTTCTTCCCTGGCAGAACCTTCTCAAGGCTAAATTTCTGCTTTTGAGAAGGGAAGAGGGGGCCCTTTGCTTTGATTCTCTTCATGCTGGCCAGTTGTAGATGTGATGGTGGAACCCCTGGCTCAGACTAGGAATAGGATCTGAAGGTGGAGATATAACATCAGCCATAACAATCCAGGTGCTGTTCACTCAATGTCCTTTTCCCAAGAGAAACTGTGGTATATTGGATGTGTATTCATGGGCGATCAAAGAAAGAAGGCACAGAGCACTCTAAGAATGATTTTAGACTTTATCACCTTCAGAGGGGGTCCGTCTCTCTGGACTGAAACACTGTAGATAAGCAAAGAACCCTTTTATTGTTATGCAATTCACAACTTTTGCAGTCAATTCCATACACCTCTTATCTAAGTCCCTCAATGAGACAATGCCAAATGCAAATTCTCAGTAAAGGAATACTACAGTTTTCTGGGTTGTCCCTAAACCAAGTTTTCATAGGCTTTGAACTCCTAGCAAACTCTCAGATAAGACTTCAAACAGGAGATAATGGAGACAGGAGGTAGCAATCACAAAAGGCAGATCAAAGCTAGGTGCTAACACTCAGGAATCAAACCAGCTGCAGTTCTGCAGAAATTCTCCCAACATATGCCCCTTTTTACATGCAACAATTATTTTGGAGGTTATGGAGCTTCACAGCAAATACAGCCTTTTCTCTATCTTTCTGTTTTACAATCTTATATAAGTAAATCAAAACACATCTTAAAGCCAATAAGGTTACTATTGCTAGCAAAAGAGTAACACTTGCTAAAACAAGAAATCTATTAAAGAGATGTACAAGGCTGAATGAGGCTATAGTATCTGCAAGGCTTTCCATAGCATCCATTCTTGTCATATCAGGTAACTTTAAAAAAATCTTATTTTCTTGCTGTAAATCATAAATCATTTGAGAAGAGTTAGGGTGACCCATCAAATGCATCTTAATCTTTTCCCAACCATACTTGCTTTCCTTAAACTTTAAAGGAGTAATACAATAACATTCCAATCACATTTTAACTTTATTTGTTCCTTTGATAGTTCTAACTGATCTCTCAACAATATACCAGCTTGTCTCAAATCAGCTAATTCATTAACTGTCTCATTATCTATTTTATTTTGTTGAGTCCAAAGTTCTGTAGAATGCTTATGCCAGTTTCTAATAAACCCAGTAGTTGGAATTTCTTTATGAAGCACCACTCTGGCTGTTGCACCAGTAGCAGTCAATGCAATAATTCCCATAATAACTGCAATAATCAATCCAACCATTTGATGTATTCTTCTTAATATTCTTTCAGCTAGCTTCTGTACCAGGCTCATCAAATGTGTGTGCCTTGACATGACATCAACAACTTCACTGGTATCCAGATTGTTGTCCTTGCTCTAAGAATATATAAACTTTGAAATAGTAAGTTTAAAGACATACTAGAATTAACACAGGTATGAAGGGTACAGCATGCACAAGTGATGCAGTAATTATTAGGGTACAATTGTACAGGCCCATTTAGTAGCTAGTAAGGTAATGGTACACAAGCCATAAAAGGATGGCTTTTAATCAGTCTAAAAGTCAAAGCATACTTACCATCCATAATGTGTAACTTTTCTTCCCATACTTGAAGAGGATGGGAGGTAACCAGGCCTGTATGCCCACCCTGCACCAATTGGGTACAGGTGAGGCCCCAGTCTCCAGACTGCTCAGCCCCCCTAGGCCCTGAAGGCACATTCAGTGCCACTCCCCCCACCGAGTGCAGCTCCAGAGACTGGGAATCAGCCTCCTCCTACCCCCACCTCTGGCCAACCATCCTGTTAGGCACCAGTGACCACCAGAGCCATATGCCTTATCCTGGACCAATTGGGAAGAAGAGCAACCACAGGACCCAGAGGGTCCACCTGCACCAATTGAAAGAAGAGTGATCTGGAGCTCCACCTGTTTATATTAAAGGAAGAAATGGGTAGACTGCAGTGTAAGAACACATTAAACAACATAAAGAGCAATGCAGTACCATCAGAACCTAGTAATCCTAAAACAGGCAAACCTGAACATCCCAAAGTACTAGAAGGAAAACTCCAACCCAGGGCAGTTACTGCAACTAATAAAAAACACTGGCAATAGATAAAGTTACACCAGCAAATCCCAAAGAAGGGAAACACACACACTACCACCACCAAAACAAACAACAAACAAAAAAATAAGAATTAACAGTCACTGGTCATTAATATCCCTTAATATCAATGGATTCAATTCACCTGTAAAAAGACAAAGGCTACCAGAATGGATACAAAAACAGGATCTATCTTCCTGCTGCATACAAGAAACATACCTCAACCTCAAAGACAGACAGAGTCAAAAAAGGCTAGGAAAAAATATCCAATCAAATGGACCTAAGGAACAAGTGGGTGTAGTTATCCTAATATTTAACACAATAGACTTCAAACGAAAATCACACAAAACAGATAAAAAAGGGCATTTCATATTCATCACAGGAAAAATCCATTAAGATGAAGTCTCAATTTTGAACATTTATGCCCCTATTACAATTTGTAAAAGAAACATTACTAAAGTGCAGCTGGAGTTATCTCCAGTCCCACCTGGACCCAGAGCCACTCAGACCCAGATAAACACACATAGACTTATATTACTTATAAACTGTATGGCCATGGCAGGTTTCTTGCTATCTAATTCTTATATCTTAAATTAACCCATTTCTATTAATCTATACCTTGCCACATGGCTCATGACTTACCGGTATGTTTACATGTTGCTTCTTCTGGTGGTGGCTAGCAGTATCTCCTGACTCAGCCTTCCACTTCACACAATTCTCCTTGTCTGTTTATCCTGCCTATACTTCCAGCCTGGCTACTGGTCAATCAGCATTTTATTTATCAACCAATCAGAGCAACACATCCACAGCATACAGAACATCCCACAGCACTAAAGCTCAAATCACACATCAAACACCACACCCTAATAGTGGGAGACTTCAACACCCTACTGTCACCACTGGACAGGTCGGCCACACAGAAATTTAACAGAGAAATAAGGAAACTAATAGATGTTATGACTCAAATGAACATAACAGACATCTATAGAACATTTCACCCAAACACAAAAGAATATACATTCTTTTAAGCACCCCATGGAACTTTCTCCAAAATTGACAACATACTTGGTAACAAAACAAATTTCAACAGATACAAAAAAATTGGAGAAACCCTCTGTATCTTATCAGACCACCATGGCTTAAAGTTAGAAATCAACAACAATACAAAATGCAGAAAGCTACAAACTCATGGAAACTGAACAATGCTCAACTGAATCACCAATGGGTCAAGGAAGAAATAAAGAAAGAAATTAAAGACTTCCACAAATTCAATGAAAATGAATGCACAACATACCCAAACTTATGGGACACTATGAAAGCAGTGCTAAGAGGAAAATTCATAACACTAAATGCCCACATAAAGAAGTTGGAGAAATCTCAGACTAGTGACTTAACAGCACACCTGAAAGCTCTAGAACAAAAAGAAGCAGACTCACCCAGGAGTAGTAGAAGACAAGAAAAAATCAAACTGAGGGCTGAAATCAATAAAAAAAAAACAAAGAGAATAAGATAAAGAATCAATTAAACAAAAAGTTAGTTCTTTGAGAATATCAACAAGATAGACAAACCCTTATCCAAACTAACCAAAAAGCAGAGAGAGAATATCCAAATTAACGAAATTAGAAATGAAAAGGGGGACATAATAAGAGACACTGAACAAATCGAGAGAATCATTAGATTATACTTTGTAAACCTGTACTCCAAAAATTGGAAAATGTAAAAGAAATGACAATTTTTTGGATAGGTATCATATATCAAAATTAAAACAAGATCAGATAAACCATTTAAATAGACCTATAACCCCTAGGGAAATAGAAGCAGCCATCAAAATCTCCCAACCAAAAAAAAAAAAGCCCAAGGCAAGATGGTTTCAGCACAGAACTCTACCAGAATTCAAAAAGGGCTGATATCAATACTCCTAAAACTGTTCCAAATGATAGAAACAGAAGGAATATTGCCAACCTCTATTTATGAAGCTACAGTTACCCTCATACCCAAACCACACAACTAGGAAAGAGAATTACAGACCAATCTCCCTCATGAACATTGATGCAAAAATTCCCAATAAAATATTAGCAAACCAAATCCAAGAACACATTAAAAAATAATCCATCATGATCAAGTAGGCTTTATCCCCAAGATGCAGGGATGGTTCAACATATGAAAATCTGTCAATGTAATACACCATATAAACAAACTGAAATAAAAAAAACCCACATCATCATCTCATTAGATGCTAAAAAAGCCTTTGATAAAATCCAACACCTCTTCATAATAAAGGTCCATATCTATTACCATGTACAAAACTCAAATCCAAGTGAATTAATAAATCCAGTTACACTGAACCTGATAGAAGAGAAAGTAGGAAATAGTCTTGAATGCATTGGCACAGGAGACCACTTCCTAAATATAACACCAGTAGCATCGACACTGAGTGCAAATATTAATAAATGGAACCTACTCAAACTGAGAAGATTCTTTAATGTAAAGGACACTGTCAATAAGACAAAAGGCAGCATACAGGATGGGAAAAGATCTTTACCAACCCCACATCTGACAGAGGGCTGATTTCTACAACAAATAAAGAATTCAAGAAACTAGACAGCAAAATATCAAACAATCCAATAAAAAAAATTGGCTACAGAGCTAACAGGGAATTCTCAAGAGAAGATTCTCACATGGCCAAAAGACATTTAAGGAAATGTTCAACATCCTTGGCCATCAGGGAAATGCAAACTAAAACAACTCTGAGATACCATCTTACACCTGTCACAATGGTTAAGATAAAAAACAATGATGACAGCTTGTGTTGGAGAGGATGTGGAGAAAGGGGAACACTCCTCCAATGCTGGTGGGAATGCAATCTTGTACAGCCACTCTGGAAATCAGTATGGCAGTATCTCAGAAAATTGGGAATCAACCAACTTCAAGATCCAGCAATACCACTTCTGGGCATATACCCAGAAAGATGTTCAAGGACACCACAAGGTCATTTGTTCCACTATGTTCATAGCAGCATTATTTATAATAGCTAGAACCCGGAAACAACCTAGATGCCTTTCAACTGAAGAATGGATAAAGAAATTTGTGTATTACGCAGTGGCAAAAAAAAAATGTCATCATGAATTTTGTAGGCAAATGGATAGAACAAGAAAATATAATCCTGAGTGAGGTAACCCAGACCCAGAAAGACCAACACAGTAATATACTCACTCATAAGTGAATATTAGATGCAAAGCAAAGGATAACCTGGCTACAATCCACAACCCTAGAGAAGCTATGTAAAGAGGACACCAAGAGGGACACATGTGGATTGCCCCAGGAATGGGAAAGGGTCAAGATCTCCTGGGTAAACTGGGAGTGGGAAATAGAGGGAGGGGCTGGAAGGTGGGAACACGAGTACTTGAGATGGCCGAGTTTGGGGAGAGATAGGGAGGGAGAGCAATGAAAGAGATATCTTGACAGAAAGTTCCATGAAGGGGATGGGGAGAAATCTGCAGCTATGGAAAACCCCAGAAACTCACAAGATTGTCCCCAGCTAAGACTCGTAGCATTGGTGGAGAGGGTGCTTGAACTAGCTTTCCCCTGCACTGAGATTGGTGTCTACCCTAACTGTCATCATTGAACCTACATCTGAACCTACATCCAGTGACTGATGGAAGCAGATCCAGAGACCGATAGCCAAGCAATTGGCCAAGATCATGGATTTCAGTTGACTAGAGGGAGGAAGGATTAGAGGAGCAAGGGGGGTGGGAGGTCAGGATTATGATGGGAAAAAATCTCAGAGCTAGCTGACCCAAGCTAGTGGGAGCTCATGGACTCTGGACTGACAACCGGGGAGCCTGCATTGGACCACACTAAGCCCTCTGAATGGGGGTGAAAGTTGTGTGGCTTGATGTCTTTGTGTGTCCCCTGGCAATGGGACCAGGACTTATCCTGGGTACATGAACTGGCTTTTAGAGCACATTCCCTGTGGTGAGATATCTTACTCAGCCCTTATGTAGTAGGGAGGGGCTAGGTCCAGCCCCAACTTGGTATGCCAGCCTGTGTTGATTACCCAAGGGAAGCCTTACCCTCTATGAGGAGGGTGGGGGCGGGGAGGTGGGGAGAAGTGGGAGAAGGGGAGGAAGGGGAAACAGGTTGGTATGTAAAATGAAAGAAAAAAATTTTTTAAGTAAAAAAATTATAAAAAAAAGAGGGTGGGAGGCACTTGATAACTTTCACAAGTTAGTACAAATTGAATTGTCAAATTGCAGGAGACAACTTGACATTCCAACTCCATGTCATTGAATAGGTTCATTAACATAAGAACTAATTTCTACAGTTCCACTCAAACTATACAACTTCAATTTTAATTCTAAGTGAGAATATTTTCCTTGAGGGGAGCCATAAGGGCTCCAATGAGTGATGTCTCCACAGGACATATTAATGAGCACTCGAGGTTTCTCAAACTTGCACTGTTGCCAGTGTATCCAGTCAGATTCCTTGTTGGTAACCCTCATCTCACAGAATGGCAGATTTATGGATCTAGTAGCATTAATCACCTGCCCTTTAAAACCAGATGCATGAAGTATATAAAACTTACTATGATAATCTTAGGTAGCACTGTGGATAGTCATACTTGAGAGGTTATATTTAGAAACTGAATTCCATTTCCCATATGAATAGGAATTCCTTATGCTCCCACAGTATAATTTTTAATTTCTTTACCCTCCTCCATTGGCTGAGCAGGGCCTCAGTTATCATAAGGACCAGATAGCCAAGAAGATTTACTAACTACCACAGGAATATCCATATTTTCCTCCTTACTGCTAAATTAATTGGAGGATTAGGAGTAAAGTCCAAGTAACTATGATCAGTCCCTTTTACCTGTAAAGTTAACATAGGTAGCATGAAAAGTAATAGATTTGTAGAATTCAGAGGTTTCTGAGTCATAGGAATTACCACCTCCCCTTTGTCATATAAATTCATAAGCTGTCCCCAAGTAGGAGGATTAGCTGTCTGCTCCAAAGGCATCCCTGTGCTTTTTCCTTCCCAGATGCATCTCAGTAACAGGAAGCATCCAGGAGACTTCTCTTGCTCATGTCTAAGCTTTATTAATTTTGATGGTATCCACAACTTCTAATCTCCTCCAGAAACATAAGCATAACCTCAACCCCATCATAACACCTTTCCCATTTTCCATACTGATGTAAAGGCAACCTTTCAGTACACAGGAGTTTTTGTATCATCCAATGCCTGTCAGTAGCTGTTGTTACTGTTTCATTAGCAATTAAAAAATTTAAGGTAAGTAAAGCATTGTGCAGTCTATCCTTAGGGGTCCTCATATCATTCTTCTGTTTGACAAGCATCTCCTTTAGAGTGTTATTAGGTCTTTCAACAATTGCTTGTCCGGTAGGATTATATAGTATCTCTGTAATGTGTTTTATGTTGTAACCTGTTAAAAAAAGTGTCATTTTGCAGGAGATATATGCTGAGGTGTTATCATTTTTATTTTGTATTGCTATGTCCATTACAGCCTTTGTTTCTAATGAAAGTGTAATTATAGAATCAGCCTTTTCAGAACTTAATGCAGGTGCCAATTAAAATCCAAAGTATGTACCAAGGATATGATGAATGTGTTTTAATTTTCCAAATTCTGCTAAATGAATTACATCCATTTGCCAAATTTCATTTCTTTGTGTATGTACCTTTAAGATTAGTTCCTGCAGGTAAAGGAACTTGCTTATACAAAGAACAAGCACGACATTTTTTTTCTAATTTCCTTAGCTTGTTGCCAAGTAATGAAATTTTTTTCTTTGTGGTGATATTTTATTTGTGCTGAAATATGGTGATATTTTATTTGTGCTCTAATAAATAAAGCTTGTCTGGAGATCAGATGAAATAGCAAGCCATTTTAAGTAAACAAAGAAGTCAGGCAATGCCTTTAATCCTATAACTTGGTAGGCAAGATCTTTGTGTGTTCAAGGCCATACTGGAAACAGAGCCAGGTGTAATGGCACACACCATAAATTCCAAAACTAGTTAACTGTGGAGGTCTGTACAGACAGAGACGAAGTGACAGAGCTGGGTAGGATGAGAAAATCATGTAGCTGAATGGAGAGAGCAAATCAGATGGCAGAACAGCAAGGTGTGGGTAGACAGGGAGGAACTCGCATTTGGAAGTTGCCAAGTTGGTGAGTAAGGTTAGCTGTGACTTTCCCTATTTCCCTGATCTCTCCCAGGCTTTCACTCCTATATCTGGCTCTGTGTTTTTATTTAATAAGACCATTTAGAAATTCATCTACATTTCTTTAAGCTCCGACTGTTAACATGATGTTTCTTGTGAAATTCTGAGGCTTCCAATACATTTTCTATCAGTAATTGATCAATTTCTTCATTTCCTTTTGCTAATGGTCCAGGCAACCCAGTATGAGTGGGTAATACAAAGTGGGCAAGTCCTTTCTTGGATTGCCTATTGTGGTTGTACAAATAATAAAGTTAATTCTGAATTATCAGGAAAAGTTTAGCAGTTTCTACATGCAATACCACCATTTCCACATATTAGGCTTCACTAATTATATTAAGAGATTCATTAAAGTCTAATAAAACCATCAGAATGGCATATAACTCTGATTTTTGAATTGAATCATAGACTTTGAATAACTTTACTGATGCTTTCTGCTTTATAACCAGCTATTCTTAATTTATGCACAGCTGTATAAAATGTAAGACCCCCACAAATAGATGTTCTTTTCACTATGTAGGGAATAATCCATTCATTTCTTTTTATAAATTGAAGTCACTTACTTTTTAGATATTTGTTGTTAAGTTCTCCTAGGGAATTACTACAAGCTCTTTGCCAATCATCATTAATCACCCATAATTGCACAATTTCAGCATTAGTATAGGGTACTACAATCTCAGCTGGATCCATTCCTAACAATTGACAAAGTCTTATTCTTCCCTTTATGACTAAATCAGAAACTTTTTCCGTATAGGTCGTTAACATTTTCCTCTGTTTGTGAGCTAGGAAAATCCATTCCAAAATATTATCCTCTCTCTGCATAATGAATTCAGTAGGGGAATGATTACTAAAATACATTTAGTTATGAGATCTAATCGATCCACATATAGGCATTTTGTAATTTTTGTTCAACTTAGGCTAATTCACTTTAAGCCTCAGCTGTTAATTGCTTTGGACTGTTTAAATCTGAGTCACCTTGCAAAATTTGAAGCAAATTATTTAATTCTTGAGTACACAATCCAATGGTAGGATGTAAATGAAGTGTGATCCTAATTAACCTTAACAATAAAAACCTTGAGTCAGATGTCAAGGGTAAAAGCTGAAAGATCAGCAGAGCAGGCAACCACTAGAAAGACTTCTTAAAGCCTCTACAAAATCTCAGACTGAATGGGGAATATCCCATCTCTATGAATCCTTAGACTGAATGGGTGGGTAGATCCTGTCTCCACCCACCACCTTAAATTCCTGTCCCCACCTCCCATGTGCTGGGATCAAAGACATGATCCTTCTTACTGCTGGGATTAAAGGTGTGAGCCTCCCATGTGCTGGGCTTAAAGGTGTGAGCCACCATTACCTAGCTCTGTTTCTCTTTTATACTGGTTCAATCTTGTATAGCCCAGGGTGGCCTTGAACTCCTTATCTTTCTGCTTCCTCATCTCACATGCTAGAATTAAAGATGTGTGCCACCACTGCCTGGCCTTTATGGTTAATTAGTGGCTAGCTCTACCCTCTGATCTCCAGGAAAGCTTTATTTGTCAGAACACAAACAAAATATCATACAACAGGTAACCAATTAATATCACCCAATATTTTTTGAAAATCATTAAGAGTGTGCATTGGATCTCCCCAAATCTGGACTTTTTGCAGCTGAATTCTCAGTTTACTTAATTTAAATCCTAAATAACTAAAAGAATCTCCTCTTTGCATTTTTTTTTCAGGAGAAATTTGTAGTCCCCAACAGGGTAAAATTTTCTGTACCACATTAAACATTTTTTCTAATGTATCTGTATCAGAAGCAGCCAATAAAATATCATCCATATAATGATAATAGATTGAAGAAATTGTTTACAAACCATTTCTAGTGGTTGATGTACAAAATATTGACGTAAAGTTGGGCTATTTAACATTCCTTGGGGAAGGACATTTCAATGACATCATTTTACTGGGTGAGCATTATTATTAGTAGGAATTGGAAAAGCAAATTTTTCCCTATCCTGTTCTTGTAAACGAATAATAAAGAAGCAATCTTGTGAATCAATAACTATAATAGGTCAATCCTTAGATAATAAGGAAGATAAAGGTATTCCAGACTATAAAGATCTCATAGGTGGAATCATCTTATTAATCACTTTTAAGTCAATTAATAATCTCCATTTTCCAGATTCTTTTTTTATTACAAACAGGAAAATTCCAAGGACTAGTAGTTTCCTCTATGTGCTTAGCACCTAACTGTTCTTTTACTAGTTGTTCAAGTGCCTGTAACTTTTCTTTAGTTAAGGGCCACTGCCCCACCCATGTAGGCTTATTAGTTAGCCCTTTTAACTAGTTAGATTACCAGCAGTGGCTCCTACTCCAAATTTGAATAGGCAATTCCTATTTTATCCTGCTGTTGAACAAAACAAAGAAGATATCCTGCTGTATATCCTCTTATTCTCCTCAACAATTTTTTCCAATACCTTTTCTAGGAATTTACTCCATTTTTAACATCATTTTGTGAGCTGTTTCTGAAATTGTAAGAACATTAATTTGAGTTCCCCATTGTTGTAACAAATTTCTCTCCCCAAAATTCACAGCAATATCAACTACACAAGGCTTTAACATACCTATTTGTCCTTCAGTCCATATATATTTAATCCATTCTACATTCTGTTTATACCTGAGATAAGGTTCCATTGACTACAAATTGAGTGGAGACTTCTTGTAAAGGCCAAGTGGGATTTTAAGATTTTGAAAATTTACAGATATATCAGCTTTAGTGTCTGGTAGGCCTGAAATTTGAATATCATTTACTTGTAATTTTAGCTTTGGCCTCTTATTAATAATAGTTTGTCAAAACATTTTTTCAGCATTTATTTATTTATTTATTTATTTATTTATTTATTTATTTATTTATTTATTTTGAGACAAGGTTTCTCTGTGTAGCTTTGGTGCCTGTTCTGGATCTCGATCTGTAGACCAGGCTGGCCTCAAACTCACAGAGATCTGCCTGGCTCTGCTTCCCGAGTGCTGGGATTAAAGGCGTGTACCATCACCACCTGGCTTTTTTTTTTAAGTATTTTTTAAATCTTCTGTCTTACAATTGGATTTGCTTTACATTAAAAATATGGAAGTAATAACAGTTGAGCAACTTTACCAACAGCATTTATTTGCATAGTCCTTTTTTACATAAGCCATCTATAAAAGCATTGAAAACAATATCTATAGGATTTTAAGAGGTAACTTTAAGTAATACTATGAAATATTTTTATAAAATTTTAACAGGAGGATACTTTTTTACAGATCTTAAGTAACATGTTAATGTAACTTGCCAATTATTAACAGTGTGGGTCAAACAATTTACCTATATTTTACTTAGTGGAAAAATAATTTTTGTAAGCTCCTTATCAGTAAGAGATCATTTTTATGAGCTTTTACCTTAGTAACCATAGTATCTAATAAGCTAACCACCCAATCTGTTTCAAGTGTTACATTTTTATGCAATTTAACCAAGACTTTCTAGAAAGCAACTTAAAAGAATGAAGCCAAATCTTCAGTAAATGACCAACAGAGAAGAGCAAACACAATACTATAGTTTAAAGTCATGAATGTTGTTCTTCCAATTCATTTACTATAAAAATTAAACATTATGATTAGACAATCAAGAGAAGAGAACATCCTTTACACAATGAATGACTAATATCTCTGGATATTCAAACAGTGTTAACTTAGTACTTTATGCCCTGACCATACTTGTTTTTTACTAGAAGTTGGGCTTGTTTAAAATTTTTTCTTTCTCCCATGAAGGGACCATTGATAATGATTTATTCCAACTATAAGGAAAGATAAAAAATATTTCCCAGGAAGGGATCTTTAATATTGAGTTATTCCTGCTGTGATGAAAAAAAAACAAGAATCATTTAAACCAAAGTTAAGCCAACAGACAAGAAAACTCTCAGCTCTGAGCCTGCTGTGCTTGCTCAGGCTGCAGCAGTGAGGCCCTGCCACTCATTCTTTGTAATTCAGATGCCCCCTCTTTTTGCTGACCCTCAGGTCTGTGAAAGAGCTGACAGGCAGGGAGAGCTCTAAGTTACAACTATCCTCAATTTCTTATATCAAAAAGAGACTTTTTTCTTCCTATTTTTACTGGGAAGAGGCTTTTTTTCTTTCCCTTATTTTTTGTTCACAGTGACTTTTAATTTTTAGTCCTTGATTTGATAATTTTCCCCTTTTTACCAGGAAAATCGTTTTTGTTTTTTCTTTTTTGATTAAGCATTTCTCCCTTTACGATCCAGGGATTTCCTTTAATTTCCTTTCCTTCCCTTTTCTCTATTGAGATGGGCCTTTTTCCTTGATTTATTCTTTGTCTCAGGAGCCATTTTATTTCTATCTTTAAAAATTGTACAGTTACTGCTTTTGCATTTAACAAGCGTTTTAGCAATTGTACATTTTGTGCTCCTGAGATGGGGAGTTTAAATTCCCCATGACCCTGCCAATCCTGGAGTCATCCTACCCGGAGAGTGAACTTCTTCCAATTCTTAAAAGTGTCAGGATCCTCTGTCCTTCTTCAAGCACCATGACAATGTCGCACCAAAACGTTGTATATTTGCTGTGTGTTCACAGGGGTCCATGGAAAGAAGGCACAGAGCATTCTAAGTATGATTTTTGACTTTTCCACCTTCAGAGGGGGTCTGTCTCTCTGGACTGAAACATTGTAGATAAGCAAAGGGCCCTTTTATTGTTGTACAATTAACACCTTTAGGAAGTCAGTTCCATATACCAAAACACCTTATCTAAGCCTCTCCAAAGGGACTATGCCAATTGCAAATTCTCAGTAAAGGAATACCACAGTTTTCTGGATTGTCCCTAAACCAAGTTTTCATAGGTTTTGAACTCCTAGCAAACACTCAGATAGGACTTCAAACAGGAGGTAATGGAGACAAGATGTAGCAATCACAAAAAGCAGATCAAAGTTAGGTGCTAACACTCAGGAAATAAACAAGCTGCAGCCCTGCAGGAATGCTCCCAACAAGAAACAAAATTAACATCAACCTTGTTTAACCCAGTGATATAGGAGGTTAAGGAGCAGACTTGCAAAGCAGGTCCTTGTGTAAAGTACTGGGATTGTCCAGAAAGTGAAGGGAGAGGACCAAAAGATTTTCCGAGGGACTATTAACATTTGTCTTGGTGCCCTTTCACACAAAGCCAGGGTCAGAGAGTCAAGAACACCAGGCTCAAACCTGAAACAAGAACTTCCTGCAAGAAACCCAGGGAGACAGTCCCAGAGTAAAGTGACACTCGCATGCCTTCTGGGACGTGGAAGGCTATGTGGCAATAGAGTGTTATATAAAGCCTAAAAATAGTGGCTGTACACACAAACTCAGAACTGCCTTAAAGGAGACATCCTCCCACAAGAAAGTGATACATTCCTTTCAGAAACTTCAGACATGTGTAGGCAGTACCTCTCCTTGGCAGTAACCTTTGAGTGGGTGATTCTGTCTAGGGATATTAAAAGCTATAGGAAAGTCCATATTAAGGAATATCAGTTCCTCTTTTCTAGAAAGCCAAGAGAGTCTGTGGCTATGGGTAACAGACTCACTTATTAGTGAGCCTAGGAGAGACACTAATTAATGAAATTTCTCTGGCTCACCAATGCCTGACTTTTAGAAGTCAAGCCAAGACATAAAAAAATTGGTAGGGGGAGGCTGCCTCCTGTGATGAAAGGCAGAGAAGCCCCTGAGACTAAGGAGGCAGGGCTGCCTAGTGAGCCCCTGGAATCACCAGTCTACACCCTGACCAGAAAGACCAGGCAATGATGAGTGGCAAGGCCTTTAGGAAAGATGGGCATACCTCTGTTGCTATGGGTTAATGTCAAAGAGCCTCATGTCTCTCCTCTGTTTGGCAGTGAGGCCTTTGGATTTCTTCTGCTGCTGCTTTGGCTTCTGACAAGTATTCCAAGACCACAGCCTTGCGTTGCAGATGGCTCTCACAGTCTTGCTGGCTCCAGTGAGGTATGCTCTGCTTCAGGAAGGCCCTCACAAAGGCCTCAGCCAGCTGGCTTCCCAGCTCCTGCTCGGAAACATGGTGGTGTGGTTTACTGTTCTGTTCTCAGACTCCAGGGTCCTCATGTCCCGTTCCTGAGAGCCACCATTTTTGCTGATCTAGGTTACAAATCCCTTGTCTTCCAAGTGTTTTCTACACACGACTGCCAAGATGTAAAAGTAACACTCACATGCTAACTGTGACACTGTCCTACACTGTAGCCAGGTCAAACACTGACTTCCTGTCCTGTTTCTCTGAGGTAACTCTATTGAGCATTCAAAATCCTTTGTAACACAAGACTTCTCTAATCCTTGTGGGGAAGGAAGCTTGAGAAATGCATGATGCAGGTTATTTAATAAGTCATGACCACAAGACTAGCTTGAAATAGAAGGGAGCTGGGGTTGTTAGGGAAATGAGCCATTCCAGAACTAGGGGAAATTGCCTGGGGGTTCCAGGCAGGTCAAGGAGGAGGAAATCTGACACTGAGCACCCCAGTCCCCTTTTCTTGCTTTTCAGCCTTGTGGCCTCTAGGTGGCTGCTGTTGGAGAGGTCTGTTCCAGTCCCCCTTGAGGCAGAAAGCGTGAAGTGCATCTCGGGCACTACTCACTCTCATCCATAGGACTGTAATACCCCAGAGAAGAGCTGGTGAAACCACTTCACTGTTGCGCCCAGTCCTGAGACACTCTAGTGTCACCACCTCTCAAGTTAGGGCAGCAACAGTCTATTCTTCACTGGGCAGCAGGCATCTCACTTGGCTTTCATCTGCTGCAACCCGGGCAGTGCTCTTTCCTGAGGACCTACCTCTTGGCTGGACCATTTGCTGGGCTCTTTTTTCACTAACCAGACAGTAAAAACAAGTCTGAGGCTAACTGCCAGCTTTATTTAGGTTAACATATCAACAGTAGCCGATACCCTCTCTCTGCTAAAGCAGGGGGTAAAAAGACAGAACACACAATCTTTGAGGCAGTTCAAAGTCGGGATGGCTAAACAATCTATCATCAATATCAGAACAATTTGGTTCTTTTAAACACATATGTGGTCTCTCTTTCATGAGGAAATAAAATCAAGGCCTTTTAAAATCTTGATTTCAAGGATATTCTCTCTCTTTTGCTTTTTTGAGACAGGGTTTCTCTGTGTATCCCTAGCTGTCTTTAAACTCAGAGATCTGCATGCCTCTGCCTCCCAAGAACTGGGATTAAAGGCATGCGCCACACAGCCTGGTAGGGCATGTGCTCTTTATGAGACACAGGTGACACTTCTTTTTTTTTTGTTTTTTTTTAATTTTTATTTTTATTTTGCAATACAATTCAGTTCTACATATCAGCCACGGATTCCCTTGTTCTCCCCCCTCCACCCCCCCTCACATTCCCCACAGTCCACTAACCATTTCCACCTCCTCCAGGGTGAAGCCTCCCCCATGGACTGAGATCAAGCTGGTAGACTCCCTCCAGGTAGGTCCAGTCCCCTCCTCCCAGGCCGAGGCAAGCGATTCTGCATAGGCCCCAGGTTTCAAACAGCCACCTCATGCAATGAGCACAGGACCTGGTCCCTCTGCCTGGATGCCTCTTAAACAGATCAAGGCAATCAACTGTATCACCCATTCAGAGGTCCTGATCTAGTTGGTGACCCCTCATACATTGGTTCATACTTCATGTGTTTCCATTTGTTTGGCTATTTGTCTGTGCTTTATCCAACCTTGGTCTCAACAATTCTCGCTCATATAAACCCTCCTTATTCTCATTAATTGGACTCCCAGAGATCTACCCAGGGCCTAGCCATGGATCTCAGCATCCAGATCCCTCAGTCGTTGAGTGGGGTTTCTAGCACGACAATTAGGGTGTTTGGTCATCCCATCAGCAGAGTAGGTCCGTTTGGGCTGTCCCTCGACCATCGCCAGCCGTCTGTTGTGGGGGTATCTTTGTGGGTTTCTGTGGAACTCTCTAGCACTTTGCTTCTTCCTATTTTCATGTGGTCTTCATTTACCATGGTATCCTATTCCTTGTTCTCCCTCTCTGTTGTTGATCCAGCTGGGATCTCCCACTCCCCCAAGCTCTCTTTCCCTCGACCCTTGCCCTTCATTAACCCCACTCATGTCCAGGCTGTTCATGTAGATCTCTTCCATTTCTCCGTCAGTGGGTGATCCCCTTGTCTTTCTTGGGGTCCTGTTTTCCAGGTAGCCTCCCTGGTGATGTGAGTAGCAGTCCAGTCATCCTGTTCCACATCTAGTATCCTCCTATGAGTGAGTACATACCATGTTTGTCTTTCTGAGTCTCGGTTACCTCACTCAGGATGATTTTTTCTAGATCCATCCATTTGTCTGTAAACCTCATGATGTCATTGTTTTTCTCTGCTGAGTAGTATTCCATTGTGTATATGTACCACATTTTGTTTATCCATTCTTCAATTGAAGGGCATCTAGGTTGTTTCCATGTTCTGGCTATTACAAACAATGCTGATATGAACATAGCTGAACAAGTGCTCTTGTGGTGTGGTTGAGCATTCCTTGGGTATATGCCCAAGAGTGGTATAGCTGGATCTTGGGGGAGATGGATTCCCAATTTTCTAAGAAAGCGCCATATTGACTTCCAAAGTGGTTGTACAAGCTTGCATCCCCACCAGCAGTGGAGGAGAGTTCCCCTAGCTCCACATCCTCTCCAGCATAAGGTGTCTTCAGTGTCTTTGATCTTAGCCATTCTGACAGGCATAAGGTGGTATCTCAGAGTTGTCTTGATTTGCATTTCCCTGATGATTAGGAATGTTGAATAATTCCTTAAATGTCTTTCAGCCATTTGAGTTTCCTCTGTTGAGAATTCTCTGTTAAGTTCAATAGACCATTTCTTAATTGGACTGTTGGGCATTTTGATGTCTAATTTCTTGAGTTCCTTATATATTCTGTATATCAGTCCTCTGTCAGATGTGGGGTTGGTGAAGATCTTTTCCCATTCTGTAGGCTGTCGCTTTGCCTTGTTGACCATATCCTTTTCTCTACAAAAGCTTCTCAGTTTCAAGAGGTCCCATTGATTGATTGTTTCTCTCAGTGTCTGTGCTACTGGTGTTCTATTTAGAAAGTGGTCTCCTATGCCAATGCGTTCAAGACTACTTCCTACTTTCTCTTCTAGCTGGTTCAGAGTAGCTGGATTTATGTTGAGGTCCTTGATCCACTTGGACTTCAGTTTTGTTGCACGGTGATAGATATGGATCTATTTGCAGCCTTCTACATGTTGATATCCAGTTATGCCAGCACCATTTGTTGAAGATGCTTTCTTTCTTCCATTGTGCACTTTTGGCTTCTTTGTCAAAAATTATATGTTCATAGGTGTGTGGACTAATGTCAGGCTCTTCAATTTGATTCCATTGGTCCACATGTTGGTTTTTATGCCGGTACCAAGCTGTTTTTATTACTGTAGCTCGATAGTAGAGTTTGAAGTCAGGGATCATGATGCTTCCAGAGGCTGTGTTATTATACAGGATTCTTTTGGCTATCCTGGGTTTTTTTTCCATATGAAGTTGATTATTATTCTTTCCAGGTCTGTGAAGAATTGTGTTAGTATTTTGATGGAGATTGAATTGAATCTGTAGATTGCTTTTGGTAAGATTGCCATTTTTACTATGTTAGTCCTGCCTATCCATGAGCATGGGAGATCTTTCCATTTTCTGAGATCTTTTTCAATTTCTTTTTTCAGGGACTTGAAGTTCTTGTCATATAGGTCCTTCACTTGCTTGGTTAGTGTTACCCCAAGGTATTTTATGTCATTTGTGGCTATTGTAAAGGGTGATGTATCACTGATTTCCTTCTCCGCTTCTTTGTCCATTGTATATAGGAGGGCTACTGATTTTTTTGAGTTGATCTTGTATCCTTCTATGTTGCTGAAGTTGTTTATAAGCTGTATCAGTTCCTTGGTGGAATCTTTGGGGTCGCTCAAGTATACTATCATGTCATCTGCAAATAGGGAAACCTTGACTTCTTCCTTTCCAATTTTTATCCCCTTATGTTGTCTTATTGCTCTGGCTAGAACTTCAAGTACTATATTGAATAAGTATGGAGAGAGCGGACAGCCTTGCCTCGTTCCTGATTTTAGTGGAATTGCTTTGAGTTTCTCTCCATTTAATTTGATGTTGGCTGTTGGCTTGCTGTAAATTGCCTTTATTATGTTTAGATATGTTCCCTGTATTCCTGATCGCTCCAAGACCTTTATCATGAAGGGGTGTTGGATTTTGTCAAATGCCTTTTCTGCATCTAGTGAGATGATGATGTGATTTTTTTTTTGAGTTTGTTTATATGGTGTATTACATGGATGGACTTTCGTATGATGAACCACCCTTGCATCCCTGGAATGAAGCCTACTTGATCATGGTGGATAATTGTTTTGATGTGTTCTTGGAGTCTGCCAATATTTTATTGAGTATTTTTGCATCAATGTTCATGAGGGAGATCGGTCTGTAGTTCTCTTTCTTTGTTGTATCCTTGTTTGGTTTAGGAATCAGGGTAATTGTAGCCTCATAGAAGGAGTTTGGTAATGTTCCTTCTGTTTCTATTGTGTGGAACAATTTAGAGAGTATTGGTATTAATTTTTCTTTGAAGATCTGGTAGAATTTTGCGCTGAAACCATCTGGTTCTGGGCTTTTTTTGTTTGGGAGACTTTTCATAACTGTTTCTATTTCGTTAGGGGTTATTGAACTATTTAAATAGTTTATCTGGTCTTGATTTAACTTAGGTATGTGGTACCTATCCAGAAAATTATCCATTTCTTTTAGGTTTTCCAGTTTTGTGGAGTAGAGGTTTTTGAAGTATGACCTGATGATTATCTGGATTTCCTCAATGTCTGTTGTTATGTCCCCCTTTTCATTTCTGATTTTATTGATTTGGATGCTCTCTCTCTGTCTTTTGGTTAGTTTGGATAAGGGCTTGTCTATCTTGTTGATTTTCTCAAAGAACCAACCCTTTTATTTTCATTAATTTTTTGTATTGTTCTCTTTGTTTCTATTTTATTGATTTCAGCTCTCACTTTGATAATTTCCTGGCGTCTATTTTTCCTGGGAGACTTTGTTCCTTCTTGTTCTAGAGCTTTCAGGTATGCTGTTAAGTCACTAGTGTGAGATTTCTCCAACTTCTTTATGTGGGCATTTAGTGCTATGAATTTCCCTCTTAGTACTGTTTTCATAGTGTCCCATAGGTTTGGATATGTGGTGTCTTCATTTTCGTTGATCTCTAGGAAGTCTTTAATTTCTATCTTTATTTCTTCCTTAACCCATTGGTGATTCAGTTGAGTATTATTCAGTTTCCATGAGATTGTAGGATTTCTGTAGATTTTGTTGTTGTTGAAATCCAACTTTAGACCATGGTGGTCTGATAGAACACAGGAGGTTATTCCAATTGTTTTGTATCTGTTGAGATTTGTTTTGTGGCCAAGTATTTGGTCCATTTTAGAGAAGGTTCCATGGGGTGCTGAGAAGATGGTATATTCTTTTTTGTTAGGATGGAATGTTCTGTAGATATTGATTAAGGCCATTTGAGTCATGACATCAGTTAAGTCCTTTATTTCTCTGTTAAGTTTCGATTTGGGAGATCTGTCCAGTAGTGAAAGTGGGGTGTTGAGGTCTCCCACTATTAATGTGTGGGATTTTATATGTGATTTAAGCTTTAGTAATGTTTCTTTTACATATGTGGGTGCCCTTGTGTTTGGGGCATAAATATTCAGAATTGAGACTTCATCCTGGTGGATCTTTCCTGTGATGAGTATGTAATGCCCTTCTTGATCTCTTTTGATTGATTTTAGTTTGAAGTCTTATTTTACTGCATATCAGGATGGCTACACCCGCTTGTTTTTTAAGACCATTTGATTGGAAAGTCTTTTCCCAGCCTTTTATTCTTAGGTAGTGTCTATCTTTGAATTTGAGATATGTTTCTTGTATGCAGCAGAAAGATGGGTCCTGCTTTCGTATCCATTCTGTAAGCCTATGTCTTTTTATAGGTGAATTAAGTCCATTGATATTGAGGGATATTAATGACCAGTGATTGTTCATTCCTGTTATTTTTTGGTGGTGATGTGTGTGTACTTCTCTTCGTTGGGGTTTACTGCTGTGGTGTTATCTATTGCCTGTGTTTTCAAGTGTGTATCTGACTTCCTTAGGTTGGAATTTCCCTTCTAGTGCTTTCTGTAGGGCTGGGTTTGTGGATAAGTATTGTTTAAATCTGGCTTTGTCTTGAAATGTCTTGTTCTCTCCATCTATGATGATTGAAAGTTTTGCTGGGTATATTAATCCAGGCTGGCATCCATGGTCTCTTAGTGTCTGCATTACATCTGTGCAGTTCCTTCTGGCTTTCAAAGTGTCCATTGAGAAATCGGGTGTTATTCTGATGGGTTTGCCTTTATAAGTCACTTGGCCTTTTTCCTTTGCTGCTCTTAATATTCTTTCTTTATTCTGTACGTTTAGTTGTTTAATTATTATGTGGCGAGGGGACTTTTTTGGGGGGTCTAGTCTGTTTGGTGTTCTATAGGCTTCTTGTATCTTCATAGGCATTTCCTTCTTTAAGTTGGGAAAGTTTTCTTCTATGATCTTGTTGAATATATTTTCTGTGCCCTTGAGTTGGTATTCTTCTCCTTCTTCTACCCCTATTATTCGCAGGTTTGGTCTTTTCATGGTGTCCCAAATTTCTTGAACATTTTGGTTCATGACTTTGTTGGCTTTAGTGTTTTCTTTGACTGATGAATCTATTTCTTCTACTGTATCTTCAATGCCAGAGATCCTCTCTTCCATCTCTTGCATTCTGTTGGTTATTCTTGCATCTGAAGTTCCCGATCATTTAGCCAGATCTTCTATTTCCAGCATTCCCTCTGTTTGCGTCTCCTTCATTTTTTCTATTTCCCTTTTCAGATCTTGGACTGCTTCCTTCATTTGTTTCATTGCTTTTTCTTGATTTTCTTTCAGTACGTTATTGTTTTCTTCCAGGACTTTATTGATTTCTTCTAATTTGTTTGCCCTTTCCTCTAGTTGTTTACAGTGTTCTTCCCATTTTTTTGTCATTTCCTCTACACAATCCTCTACCTTCTTCATGATGTCAATCATAAGGCTGTTTTCTTCTGCTTCTTCCAATTTTTGATGTTCAGATCTAGGTGTTGGAGGAGGGCTAGGTTCTGGTGATGCTGTATTGCTATTCATTTTGTTGTATGTATTTCTGCCTTGACCTCTGCCCATCTCCTTGTGGTTCATTCTTGGTCTTATCAGCACACTTGGTTCAGACAGAACTGACAGATTCAGGAAGTCTCTCTCTCTTGTCCAGATGGGAGCTCTCTTGTCCAAATGGGAACTCCGGGGCAGGATGGGAGCTCTTGTCCAGAAGGGAAGTCCAGGGCAGGATGGGAGCTCTACTCTGTCTCCCTCTCTGCCTCTCTCTCTCTCTCTCTCTCTCTCTCTCTCTCTCTCTCTCTCTCGGTTCCAGAAGGGAAGTCCAGGACAGAATGGGAGCTGGGGGATGGCCACTAAGTCTCAGGAAGTGGCTGGGGTCTTGGGCGGATGGGCGTGGGGGCAGGGCATGGAGATTGCAGGGTCTGCCAGGGGTCTTGGAGAGGGGGATTCCTTTCCGGTGGGGCTAGAAGGGAACCTGCCCAGTGGCCAGAACCTGGGGCCAAGTTGGGCAGGTGTTCCCTGAGTGGCTGGTGCCCAGAGATGGGGTCCGGGCAGAGCCAGGACACTCAACAGGTGAAACTTCTACCCAACTGACAAAGCATGCTGAAACATCCAGACAGAATTTATAACATTCACTTATGAAATGGCCTGAACACTGAACACAGAAGCAAGAGCAAGTCAGGGTTCAGGTAGGCACAGGCTGTCATTGCCCATGGAGTGGGAGATGACATGAAATCTAGGAGTCCAAGTCCCCCAGAGCTGACTCTGGTACACTAAAAAAGGAGCCTGGCACAAGAAGACATCACAAAAGACCTCAATGGGGCCTAATATGCTGACTGTACAGGTGAAGAGTAATCCATGGGAAAGGACAGCTACACCAGTCTTAGAAGACATTGAACCATCTTTGCTATCAAGTCTACTCCCAGTCCACCTTTGAAAGACTGTACCTGTACATCGTGCTCCTTGGCTTCTTTATGAGAAAAGGCATGGTAAATCACAGCTGGGGGATGAAAGACAAAAATAGAAGATTACTTCCTATTAGGAATGAGTGTAATATCCAAGGCTCTACTAAGTATGACCAAAACTACACTTATTTAGAGACGGAATACTTGGTTAGCAAGAAAAGGCAAAGCTTTCTTGGATGATACTTCTGTTTCACTCTGCAGTCCTGGGGGATTAAACTCAGTGGGGTTTAATTCATGCCAGGCAAATGCTTCACCATGGATCCATGTCTCTGGTCCTACTGAATGCTGCTTATTTACATATTTATTTAAAGACACAGTCTCACTTTGCATCCTAGGCTGACTTAGAATTTGCTATGTAGCTCACAGTGGCCTTAAACCTCCAATACTTCTGTCTCAGGCTCCTCAGTGCTAGTTCCTGGGATTACAGACATGTACCACCACAAATATCTTAGATACTTCTTAACTCTTCCCTCTGGCCAGATTTGTCCTAGAAATATTTAGGATGAGGTTTAAAAGAGCACCTCTCAAAGCTTAATGTGTTTAAGAACCTCTGGGATCTTATTAAAACATGGGGTTTTAGTTCCTACTCCAGACTCTGCATGTCCAGAAAAACTCCTCATTGGATCACATTTAGAGTAGTTCTGATTTAAAATACAAGTTATAATTATGCTGGGGCAGTTGCTCACTAAGGAATGAAGACACTAAAACTGAGGTGATGTTAACAGTTATGGGGTGGTTGGTTGAAACACTGTATTTTGCTGACTACAAGAAATTTAAAACATATTTTTCGCTGTTTAGAATCTATAAAATTGGAATGTATCCTGACAGACAAAATACAACAGTCTTTCTGCAAATTCTAAATATGACCAGCATGATGCCAAAGTCTCTCTAAACCTCCAATGCTTCTGTTTCTTATGTGTTTGGAGGAAACCATCACGGTGGCATTGGGGAACAGAGTACAGTTGTAAATGTGATAAGAAAGGGCAAATGACCAGAAAATGTAGCTCACACTACACTCTATTTAGTCCCTGAGCTGAGTGTGGTAGCGCACACAGTTGATCCCATCACTTCAGAGGGAGAGGCCAGTCTCGTTTACAGTCTGTTTCCAGCTCAGTCAGAACTATATAGCGGACCTTATCCCAACAGCAACAATAATAACAAACAAAGAAACAAAAACCCACCTCTGTTCTCCTGTGCTTCCCTGAGTACATGTTTGACCAAGCAAACAAACCAAGGTAGTTACCAGTTTTACATACAGAATCTAGTTCTCCGTTGAACTGCAGATTGACACTCCAGTTTGTTTACTGAGATTAATGTGCAGTTCCTGGGACCCTAGGAATAACTCTGTTTTACCTACCCCAGATGCCTAGCAACAGAGTTGGAAATCTTTCTGCAGCAGTACACATGTAATAGCTCTGGTACACTCACTGCTTGTCAAGTAGTTGATTTAAAACAACACATATGGATTCTGTGATGGTGCCGCCGGGGTCGCAGGTATCTAGACCACCTCCATGACTGGATGAATGGAAACTCAGTGATTTGAATTAAGAACCAACAAGGGATTGTCCTTGGACTTTGTTCTTTATAACACACTCTTCACATACTTTGCACAGCTCTTCTTGCCATTAAAACCTGCACTGAAGTTTTAAAAATGAAGCAATTGAAAAGGAAAAGGAAAAGCAATTTTAGTGTTCAGGAGACTCAGACCCTTTTGAAAGAAATTACCAAAAGGAAAGAAGTCATTTTTTCTAAGCAGCTCAACACAACGATAAATGTGATGAAGCGAATGGCCTGGGAGGAGATTGCACAGTGTGTAAACGCTGTAGGAGAAGGAGAACAGAGGACGGGGACTGAGGTGAAGAGACGGTACCTCGACTGGCGTGCACTCATGAAAAGGAAGAGAATGAAGGCCAACATGAAGCTGGTTGGTTCTGGGTTTCCTCTGCCCACATCTGATTTAGATGACTCTCTCACTGAAGAGATAGATGAAAAAATTGCATTCCGAAATGATGCAAATTTTGACTGGCAGAATGTGGCAGATTTCCGGGATGCAGGTGGATCCCTAACAGAGGTCAAAGTAGAAGAAGAAGAAAGGGACCCACAAAGCCCAGAATTTGAGATAGAGGAGGAAGAAGAAATGTTGTCGTCTGTCATACCAGATTCCAGGAGGGAAAGTGAGCTCCCTGACTTCCCTCATATAGATGAGTTTTTCACCCTCAATTCCACACCGTCCAGACCCACATATGATGAGTCCCATCTGCTCATGAACATAGAAAAACAGAAACTGGAGCTGGAAAAGCGCCGACTGGATATCGAAGCAGAAAGGCTGCAGGTGGAAAAGGAGCGGCTGCAGATAGAGAAAGAACGGCTGCGCCACCTGGACCTGGAGCATGAGCGCCTGCAGCTGGAGAAGGAGAGGCTGCAGATCGAGAGGGAGAAGTGGAGGCTGCAGCTGGTCAGCACCGAGAAACCCGCCCTAGAGAATGAACTTGGCCAGGGGGATAAGTCCACGCTGCAGCCACAGGACATAGAAGCAGAGAAGTTGAAACTTGAGCGAGAGCGCCTGCAGTTGGAGAAAGATCGGCTGCAGTTTTTGAAGTTCGAATCTGAGAAGCTGCAGATCGAAAAGGAGCGCTTGCAGGTAGAGAAGGAGAGACTGCGGATTCAGAAAGAAGGGCATTTGCCTTGACTGTTCTCCATCCTCTTCTTAGCAAAGATTTATGAACTGTAGCTTTTCCCCATCAGTTGATGTAAAAGTGGTTGGTGGATTAGCTACCCCATCACCACCCCTGTCTAATGTCAGTGTTTTGGGTAGGAGAAAAGATAGTAACACATAGGTAGCCACATGGTTCAGTAGTATATTCTATAAACGCTCTGCCTACCATAAACAGATAGCAGAGGATCTGCTAGACTTTCACATTAGTGATACTGCATAGAGTCCTGTCTTATTTGTGCACCCCAAATTATTTAATACAATAATGTCTACAATAAAGTTCCCATCCAGTGATTCTCAAGTGGAGTTTGGGCACCCAGAAGACATTTTGGATTGTGTGGAGATGGTTTTTGGTGGTCAAAAAAGATATAGGTGTGAGCGGCTACTGCCCTCTTATCAGTAGAGGCTATAGGCTCTGCTAAACACCATGTAATGCCTGACTCTCCTCTTCACAGGAAAGAATTACCCAGCCCAAAATATCACTAGTGCCAAGTTTGAGATACCTAACCCTGGCCTAACTGTACACCTCTATAGCTATCTTTTACAGTTCTAGAATATTAAAACTTCAGATATTTATGTGGGCAGATATTTAAATGGCCAAAAGCATTTTAGCTGTGAGACATTACTGTGTAGTATATTGAAAATAGGGAATGGTGGAGATTGTAGGTACTTTATTCCCATGGTGTTGTTTATCAGTAGACTGAGACTTAGAAGCAATCCTGGAACTATCGGAGCTTGTATAAAATGAATCACTTTTAAAGGCAGTCGCCTTCAAGAATGGGAAGCTTTAGTTCCCCCTTCTTTAAATCTGTTGTCTTAGTTTGAATACAGAACTTACCATTTCAATCATGTACTAAAATGTTATGTAAGAAAATGTCAGAAGATAGTAAAAATGGTACCAGTGCCAAAATGGTGACAGTAGTCGATGATGTTGAACCCAATGAATTGTTGATTGATTTCTAAAGTGAAGAATAGTCATTTGAGACTGAGAGATTGAGGAAATGTCCTCTGCATCAGTAAAGAGGTGGTGAAATGATAGAAGTAGCTTTGTGTTATGGTTAGGGAAAGCACTTGCTTAACTTAATCTCTACAAGAGTCTATGAAAGGGTAACTTCTTGCTTCAGAATCTGAAATTCAGAGAAATCCTGCAGTAAGTAAGTGGCTGTTCTTTATACAGCGGTGTATTTTTGTCTTTTCCCCTTCAGGATGACTAAACTTTAGAATTCTGAAAGCAAAGGGCTAGCTTTGTCTGATGATTTGCCTACGGTGTCCTAATGGTCGTTTATCACAGTAAAGTGCTTTCTGATGCACAATGAAGTTGGAAATGGCTGCACGAGTTCACTTTGTGTTTTCTGTTTTCTAGGGATGATAGCTTTAATACAGTACTTCTGTTGACACACTACCTTGATTCTGTATTTGTTCCTTGTTAATTTAAGAATGGCTAGAAATCATGTTTGAATATGGGTATGCAGAGGGAAAATATACCCATGGTTACTTATCCTGATTTTGAAATAGTGTTATTTTTTTATAATTCTATTAAAAGCTTCTACCTTAAAAGTAAAAAAAAAAAAAACAACACATATATACACTGGTAGGTGCGTGTATACATTTACTTTAATCTCATTAATCTTTTTTTTTTTTTTTTTGGTTTTTCGAGACAGGGTTTCTCTGTGTAGCTTTGCGCCTTTCCTGGAACTCGCTTTGGAGACCAGGCTGGCCTCGAACTCACAGAGATCCGCCTGGCTCTGCCTCCCGAGTGCTGGGATTAAAGGCGTGCGCCACCACCGCCCGGCTTCATTAATCTTTCTAAGCAATTTTAAACATAGTTATTCTTAGTTATGTACAAAATAATATTGAAGTAGAGATATGCCAAGGCACTTGATCTCTGATAAAAGGACATGGCAGGAGTGTAAATCAACAGATCAGAGGCTTAATCTTTACAGTATCCTCTCTCCCCTCTTATACTGCTCCAGTGCTTGCTTCCTTTCCTGGAACATCTCTTTTCTGCTCAAATACCAATGCCTTAGGTTTGTGATACTGCGCCTAAAAAGGATTTTACATGACAAAGGGTGAAAAGCCAGGTGGTAGAGGGGAGCAGGTCCTGTCAGCAGTTATCTGGGCAGGTAGTGGCTAAGTCCCGCCAAGGTCTTGGATCCACCTCTTCTAGTTCCCCTGAGCAGCCCTAGCTCCCCTGGGGAGAACACACACTGGATCTGGACATCTATTCCTAGCTTAGAGACTGTGTCCAGCCAGTTCACACTCTGAGCCTGGATTTCTTTTGTGTACGATGAGTCAATAGTACACAGTTTCCCTGGAAACTGTCTTGGGACTCTGTTGCGACAGGTATCCCTGATTCAACTTCCTGTTCCAGACCCTCTATACTGTCATCCTGGCCCAATTTCGTGTCTCTCATCCCGCTTACCCTTCATTGTCGGATGCTTCCGGAGCGTTTTGATGACGTTTCCTTCAGGTCTCACTCACTCTTTCCCTTTCTTCACTTTGTTCAGCAGCTTTCAGCCACCAGGACTATTTCTTGTTTACCTTTCCGCTGGAAATATCTCTTGTGCCCAAGAAACAAGGTGCACACAGCACACAAACAGACTTGCTCCAGGAGGCATCAATGGATGCGACCAGATCTCGGACATGGCGCTTTGTGTGACGCCATCGAAGCGCGACAGGCTTTGGCGGTGCATGTGCCTTGGGTTTAGCTCTGCTGCCGAGGGAGGGCCTAGCTAAGCGCCGGTTCTGTGGCGGGTGGAGTCTGTTATTTGTGGCCTCTTCAGTTTATGGCTGTCCTGGCCGAACAGTCCGGTTGCAGGTCAGAATTAATGAAGTATAGCTTGGCAAGCTGTCATGGAGAGGATGCAAGGGAAATTGGGACTAAGGAGGGCAGAAATGGGCCCGAAGTAGTGGACGTAATGGCTGTATTGAGGTCTTAGGATTTTTCTTTTCCTTTTTCTTTTTAGTTTTTCGAGACAAGGTTTCTCTTTGTAAGAGCCCTGGCTATCCTGGAACTCACTCTTGTAGACCAGGTGGCCTCAAACTCAGACACTTGCCTGCCTCTGCCCCCTATGTGCTGGGATTAAAGGCATGAGCCACAATCATCTGGATTTTCTTTTCGCCCCCCAGGTGACTCATGTGTCCCTGGCTGCCCTAGAATTCACTCACAGGATTACTAGTTATCTTTTGTAATGGTGGCCGGGGATTTTCTTCTATTTAAGCTACTATGTAAATTTATGACCTCGTTTAAGGGTCTCTTTCCTATCAGTAAAATAGAGTAGCTTTAGCTGGCTTTAGTCTCAGAATGCTTGCTTTTTAAAATTTATTTTTTTTCCTTCTGAAGACAAAGTCTCCCTGTGTAGCCCAGACACTTTCTATGTAGCCGAGGCTGAGCTCCTAATTATAATCAATATTCCTGCCTTAGCCTCTGGAGCATTGGAATTTACAGGCTTCTCTTACTGCATACAACCCAGAAAGCATTCTTGAGACTTGGCGCATTAGTTTCTGTCAATATGATAAAAGACAAAAAGTGATTCTTGTGGCTGCAGATGTGGGACACAAAGGCCCAGCCCAGCCTTCTCAGCCTGGCTGGGTTCTTTCCAGACACCACCCTTAATTTCTGATGAGTGCTGGATCTAACTTGGATGGTGGGTGAGAGAAATAGTCCCTGTGGTCTCTTCAGTCGGTGATTTTTAATATTGAGTACTATGCGACCTCCTTTTAAAGAGGAAAAAGAATTCTTAGAGAAACTTGGGCAAAGAGCACCACATTCTTGTTTAAGAAACATAGGCTTTATATGTCTTTGGGTGATAATTGTGTGCCATTTTGATCTTCAGCAGTACAGGCCATGGTAACGCCCATATGCTTTAGACTTTGTGGCCACCCTGACAACAACAGGATGGACTCCAAATGTGTTGCATTTGCAAAGACCTGACACTAGTTTAGCATGTATGAGACTGTGTGTGAAAAGTGCCCTTGGGGACTCATAAATGTGAACTCAATAATGAATACTTGATTTCTTTTTTGAGATAGGCCTCCCTTTTCAGGCCTGGCTGTTCTGGAACTGGCTATGTAGATCAAATTGGCCACAAACTCACAGAGATCCACCTGCCTCTGTCTTAAGAGTGCTGGAATTAAAACATGGTAAAAGATTACTTGACAAAAATGGTATACAGTTAAAATAACACTTTGAAATTTATATATTATGAAATGGCTAAATCAGTCTAAATAACCTCATGTAATTGTTTTTTTTTTTTTTTGCTGAGACATTTAACATTTTAGTGATTTTTTTCAAGTATATGCTGCTGCTATAGTAGCTATGACATACATTAGATTATTATGTATTAGCTTTTGGTCTTCTTTTCTTTAAAAAGTTATTTAATTAATGAATTTTCTTATTTATTTTTGGTGGTTAGGATCAACCCAGGACCTAACTTATGCTATGTATCACTGAGCTATTCCTCCCTTACAGTTATGAACTTAGATAAGCATAAGACAATAGTGGACTAGGGGTGTAGCTCAGTGGTAGAGCACTTGCTTTGTACATTGAGACCCTGAGTTAAATTACCAGAGTAGCAGACGGTGGGGGTGAGGTTAGACAACTGAAAATATAGAAGTCATTTTGTGGGTTGTAGACTCAAAAGTAGCATGGATTCTGTGGTTATAGTGACAGAGGCAAAGGAGTCTCTCCTTTTGAAAAGAATTATTTTTATTTTATGAGTGGTTTTTTTTTTTTTTTTTGGTTTTTCAAGACAAGGTTTTAATGTGTCACAGCCCTAGCTGTCCTGGAACTCTCTCTGTAGACCAGGATGGTCTCAAACACACAGAGATCATCGTGCCTACCTCCCAATACTGGCTTTAAAGGCATGTGTTACCATGCCCGGCTTTATGTTATAGTGTTTTGACTGCGTGTACGTACGTATCTGATATGTGCATTGTGTGTGGCTCGTGCCTGCAGAGGCCAGAAGAGGGTGCCAGATTCTCTGGAACAGGACTTATAGAGATGGTTGTAAGCCTTCATGTGTTCAATGTGTATTGAACCCCAATCCTCGGCAAGAATAGTAGGTGCTCTTAGCTGCTGAGACCTCTTTCTTCCCCAGTTACTTGGAATCTCTTAATGAATCATTTTCAAATAGCAAGCATAGCTTTGGATATCTGCCAGTGTTCCCTGTGATTCTCAGATTACAGTAGGGTGGTGGGTTCCCCAGAGCAACAGTGACCACAGTTGCCTGCTTACTAAAATAATTGCTTTTTAAGAAGGGAGTGTCCCCACTTTATCCTCTTCAGAAAACAGTGTATGAAGAGATATACCTATTAGAATAATTTTTGTGATTATTATTTATGATAGCAAAGTACTCAGAATAATATTTGACAGCTATGGACTGAGCAAATGAAGTATGTGCTGATTTATTTGGTAAATTAAATTTATCACATGGGTGATAGAGTGCACACCTATAACTCCACCCCTAAAAAAATTGGGCCAGGAGGATAGAGAGTTTAAGGTCCTCTTAGGATACACAGTGAGACCCGGTCTGAGAAAGCAAACAAATTAAAGGTTTCAAAATTTGTGATTAGAGTTACCTAGCAAATGAGTACCCATCTTTGTTTTGAAAAAAGATTTTAAAAGTGTTTATGTGTTTGTGTGTGTGTGTATACATGTGTGTGGGTGCATGTGCATGTGTCAATAGCCACAGAGGCTAGAAGAAAACTCCATTGGATCTCGAGTTACATGTGGTTTGGAGCCACCCAATGTGGGTTTTGGGACATCTGGAAAAGCAGCAATTGTTCTTAACCCCTGAGCCATCTCCCTGGTCCCTAGAATCTGTATTTTTAAAGAATGTTCTCAGGTGAGATGTTCTTATATTCAGGTATGTAATAGGTCCCGTTACAGGTTAGGTAACCACAATTTTTAGGATGGTTATAGAAATATTAGTAAATAAAACCAAATCTGTACAGAAAAATTATACAAATACATTGAAAGGTTGTATAAATGGATGAGGACACACCTTTGCTTATTTAAAAAATTCATTTTATGAAAGTGACATCTTAATTTTTTTCTCTTTGTAGCAATGAATGGTAAACTTTGCATCATGGATATTCATGCATTTTCCCATGAGTGAATCTATGAAAATTCTGTGAGAATTTGAGTTTCAATGACAGGATGGTGACTCCACCCACTTCCAACAACTTACTATGGAAAACTTGAAGTAGGATTGGTGAGATGGCCAGCAGGTAAAGGTGTTTGCCATCTAAATCTGACCACCTGAATTCCATCACCAAATTCCACCAGGACAGTAAAGAACTGACTCCAGAGTGTTGACCTGTTACCTCCCCACACATGCTGTAGCATGTGTGTACCACACTCACATACACTTACTCCAGTCAGTACCAGTGTGCTTCTATAGCTAATATCTTGCTACATTTGTGCCGATTATATTGGCTTGCTGTCTTAAGACCTTCAGGCTGTCATATCAAAGACAGAAGCACATTTTAATACAGAGATTCAAGAATAACTTCAGTTATTAAACACATGAGTATTTGAAAATCAGGCCATAATTTGGATTACTTTCTTTTTTTCTTTTTATTCCATTTTTTAAAAAAAATCTTAGTGCTTTGGTGTTTTTCCTGCTTGTATACCTATATGAGTGTGTCAGGTACCTGGAACTGGAGTTACAGACAATCGTGAGCTGCCATGTGGGTACAGGGAATTGAACCTCTGGAAGAACAGCCAGTGCTCTTAACCACTGTGCCATCTCTCCAGCCCTCCCTTATTCTATTACAGTTATTATGAGTGTCTATGTGTGTTGGCATGTGTGTGCCACAGCACGTGTGATGGTCTAAGGAGAGCTGAAGGAGTCAGTTCTCACCCTGCACTCTGTGTGTCCCTAAAATTGAAGTCCTGTCATCAGGCTTGGCAGCCAGCACATTTACCCACTGTCTTAGTTAGGGTTTCTACTGCAGTCATGAAACACTATGACCAAAATCAACTCGGGGAAGAAAGGGTCTATTTCTCTTATATATCCCCAGTCACAGTCCATTGAGGGAAGTCAAGGCAGGAACCCAAACTGGGAAGGAATCTGGAGGCAGGAGGTGATGCACAGGCCATGGAGGAGTGATGTTTACTGACTTACCAATCATTGCTTGTTCAACCTGTTTTCTTACAGAACCTGGGACCACCAGCCCAGGCGGCACCAGCCACAATGGACTGGGCCCTCTCACATCAATCCCTAATTAAGAAAGTTCCTTGCAGGTTTGCCTATAGCCTGACTTTCTGGAGGCATTTTCTCAGTCGAAACCTCCATTTCGCCTGCTCTCGGGTGACTTTAACTTGTGTCAAGTTGACACAAAACTAGACAGCACACCCACAGAACCATCTTGCCAGCCCCTTAGTTTACTTCTTGCTGCCATTGACACTATACATACAGAAACACAGGAGGAAAGGTTAACTTTGGCTCAGGGTCAGTGATCTGCAGTCTATCACAGCAGGGTGGGCATGGTGCAGTGGCTCAGTCCATGACAGCAGAAGTGTGTGGCAGTGCTACTCATGTCATGGCTGACCAGGACAAGCAGAATGACCAGAACTATGTCTGGGCTGTAACCTTAAAGGCCACTCCTAATGATCTACTTCTGCCAGGAAGCTGGGCTTCCGGAAGGTTCCATCGCCTTCCCAGATAGTGTCGCCAGTTGGGGAACAAGTGGTCAAAACATGAGCCTCTGGGAGACATTGCAGATTCAAATCTTGTGTTCCATTAGTGAATGAGATCCATTTATCTAATGACTTCTGGTGACAGTGGGAATTTCTTTCTGTAGCCCACTTCACTTTTGGATTAAGGAGAAACATTTCTACTGGAGTTTTAGTCACTGCTTAAAAAATTAGTGATTAGAAAGAAATTACCTCCAAGCATGCAATTAGAACCAGAGGCCTTATTAATGATGAGAGCTGGAAACTGTTTCATTACTCTTTTATTTCATTTGTTTTATGAAATAGTATACACACATGCATGCATACATGTGCCTCAGCCTGCCCAAGTGACAGGACTATAGGAGATCACCATCAGGTCCAGTTCCGTTTCTTTTCAATGGTTATTTGTATGTGAGAGAGACAGGCCTTTTTGGGCTTTCACACAAGAAAGCCCTGTGTGAAATACTATGAGAACATCAGAGGGTGAGTATTTCTCATCTTATCCAAAATGTTTTGGACCACCAGTGTCTCATACTTTGGAGTTTTCTGGACTGTGGGAATGTTGGCCTGGATTTGCTGATTGAACAATCCTAATCTGAAACTTAAAGCTATAAATTGATCTGAAATCTGAAGGTTTTTCAGGACACTTTGGGTTTTGGGTCATTGCATTTCTTGAATTGTGGGTTCTCCTGTGCTTGCTTCATAGGCTGGCTTGGACTACTCTGCAAGACAGCACTGCTTAACATTAGATACCCAGCTTTATCCATGCTCTCAAAAATACAAGGCACAGATTATGAACTCTCTGACCCGGTTTTGCACTTGATCCAAACTCTGGTGTCAGTACAGAGGACTGGCAAGCAGAACTACAGGTGTTGGATAGAGGAGAACATGAACCCAATGGCACCGGCATTCTTCAGGTTGGTTGGTTATTTATTGTGTTTGTGTTTGTGTTTGTGTTTGTGTGTGTGTGTGTGTGTGTGTGTGTGTGTGTGTGTGTGTGTGTGTGTGTATGTTCACCATGCCATTTATGTGTAGCTCAGAAGACAACTTAAAATAGTTGCTTCTTTCCTTCTATCATGTAAGTTTAGGATACTGAACTCAGGTTGTCAGGCTTGGCAGCCAGCTTCCTTACTCACTGCCTCATTTTGCTGGCTCTGTTCTTCCACTTTAATAATATCATCAGAGGCTACTGGAGAATAAAGAGACTGCCATTAGACTTTACTTCCCTCACTTTGTTTTGTGATGCTCCAAAATGTTGTAGATGGAACCCAGGTTTACCACATGCTAGGCAACAGATCTACTTGTTGAGCTCTACCCCATCTCAGCATTGGGCATTTCTGCTGGGCAAATCATTTCCTGCATTGAATAAATTGACACATTGGCCATAGAAATCACAGGCCTGATCACATGCATTCCCCTAGTCAACAGATGGCACCATATTTTAAAATGGGACTGGCAAGTGACAAAGATTTGTCCTGACTGTGGGCAAGGCAGGAATACTCGAGCTACATCTTGTCTTCCTGATGTCCTTCTCAATGACTTCTCACTCACTTCTTTTTGAAGTCCTTCTTAATGTTTTTCTTGTTCAACATAATCGAACAGACAATCTCAATGTCCTTCCCAATCTCCCTAATCTCAAAGTCCTTCCAGATGATTTCTCAATCTCTTCTTCTTGATGTCCTTCTTGATATTCTGCTAGTAGTTCTCCTATTTGGAAACACAGTAGAATACAAGAGTGCTCTTTTTCTAAAGCAGAGTGTGTTTTTGTAGAGGAACACAGTGTTGAATTCCCCTACTTAAACAGAGTGATTCACATGCTCTCTGATGTTTATGAGCAACAGTTCTTTTCTCGTAAGCAAAGTCACAATTTGCCTATCAGTGAGATACATGGGGGAAATACTACTCGTGTGTGATCCCACAAAGTATATTGCAGTGGATGTAAGAGAAGCTACTGTTCTTCTCAGTTTCCTAAGCAGAGTTGCACTAGATATAACCCACATGTTGGAAGCACAATTCTTTGGTCTGAACAAGCTTACTCACTTGCTGTATCAGAAACAAATAGGAGAAGAAGAGTATTCCTTTCTGAAAAGCAGAGTGTGATTCTTGTAGGGGAACTCAGAGTTGAATTTCCCTTCATAAACGGATTGTAATCACATGCTATCTTTTGTCCGAAGAGCAAGAGGTGTTTTCTGGTAAGAAAAGTAAATATTAGGCTCACATTCAGAAACACAGAGAAATACTATTTGTGTCTACTCCCAGAAAGGACAGTGCATTGGATGTAAGAGAAGGGACCATTTTAATAAGTTTCTTAAGAAGAGTTAAACTAGATATAGGCCGTGTGTGTAGGAAAAACAATTCTTTATTCTGAGCAAGCTCAATGTGCTGGCTGCATTAAAAAACAATACAGTAGATGAGAGCTCCTTTCTCAAAAGCAAGATGAGTTATTTCAGGGAAGTCAGTGTCAAATCCCCCTTTACAAACAAAGTTTAAAAACATGATGTCTCTTGTCCTAAGAGCAAGAGTTCTTTTCTGGTAATCAAAGTCACTATTGGGCTCCCATTGTGATACATAGTTGAAATATCACTCACATGTGTTACCAGCAACTACAGTACATAAGAGAAGGTACTTTTCTAATCATTTTGCTAACCAGAGATTAACAAGATATGGAAATTTTGTGTAGGAAGCACAGTTATTTGGTCTGAGCAAGGTCACTGTTCTGGACTGTATTGGAAACACAGTAGAGTAGAAGAGTGCTCCTTTCTCAAAAGCAGAGGGTGCTTTTGAAAGGGACCTCATTGTTGAATCACCCTTCACAAATTGAGTATAATCACATGCTGTCTCTTGTCCAATGAGCAACAGTTGTTTTCTGGTAAGCAAAGTCAATATCTGACTCCCATTGAGAAACACAGTTGAATTACCACTTGCATCTGCTCCTAATAAATACAGTGAATTGGCTGTAAAAGAAGATACTATTTTTATCAGTTTCCTAAGCAGAGTTGAACTAGATATGGCATGTGTGTGTAGGACGCACAGTTCTTATTTTCTGAGCAAGCTCAGTGTTCTGGCTGTATCAAAAATACAGTAGAAGTGCTCCTATCTCAAAAGCAGAATGTGATTCTTCTAAGAGAATTCAGTGTTGAATTCCTATTCATAAAGGGGGTTTAATCATATTCTTTGTCCTATCCTCAGAGCAACAGTTCATTTCTGGTAAGCAAAGTCACTGTTGGCCTCACATTGAGATAAACAGTGGAAATTCTACTCACATCTTTTACCAGCAAGTACAGTGAAATAGATGATAGAGAAGCTGCTGTTCTTATCAGTTTGCTACGCAGAGTTGAACTACATATGGTCCGTGTGTGTAAGAAGCATAGTTCATTTGTTCTGAGCAAGCTCACTGCTCTTGCTTTATCGGAAATAATGTTGAGTTGAGAAGTGCTCCTTTCTCAAAAACAGAGTGAGTTTCATGTAAGAAAAATCAGTGTTGTATTTCACTTCATAAACGAAGTTGAATGACATGCTGTCAATTATCTGACCAGCAACAGTCTTTTTGGTAAGCAAAGTTACTAATATTTTCCCTTTGTGATACACAGTGGAACTATCACTCGCATCTGTTACCAGCAAGTACAGTGCATAAGATGTAAGAGAAGCTACTGTTCTTATCAGTTTCCTAAGCAGAGTTGAAGTAGATATGCCCTGTGCATGTAGGAAGCACAGTTCTTTTGTTCTGAGCAAGCTCAATGTTCTGGCTATATTGGAAACACAGTAGAGAAGGAGAGTGCTCCTTTCTCAAAAGCAGAGTGTGTTTCTTGTAAGAAAACTCACTGTTGAATTCCCCTTCATAATTGGAGTTTAATCACATACTGCTTCTTGGCCTAGGACTAACAGTTCATTTCTGGTAAGCAAAGTCTCTATTGGGCTCCCGCTGAGATACACCATGGAAATACCAATCACGTCTGTTACCAGCAAGTACAATGCAATGGATGTTAGAGAGCTATTGTTCTTACTGATTTCCGAAGCAGAGCTGAACTAGATATGGCCTGGGTCTGTAGAAAGCACAGGTTTTTTCTGAACAAGCTCACTGTTCTGGCTGTAATGGAAATACAGTAGAAGTGCTTTTTTCTCAAAAGCAGAGAAATTCTTCTTTTTTCTCAAAAGCAGAGAATTCTTCATGAATGGAATTTAAGCACATGTTGTCTCTTGTCCTATAAAGAAGAGTTATTTTCTGGTAAGCAAACTCACTATTCTGCTTGCATTGTGATAGATAGTTGGAATAGCACTCACGCCTGCTCCCTGAAAGTACAGTGCATTGGATGTAAGAGAAGCTACTGTTCTTATCAGTTTGTTAAGCAGAGCTGAACTAGATATGTCCCATGTGCGTAGAAAGCACAGTTCTTTTGTTCTGAGCAAGCTCACTATTCTCGGTGTATCAGAATCACAGTATATTAGAAGAATGCTTCTTTCTCAAAACAGGGTGTGTTTCTTGTAAGGAAACTCACTGTTGAATTCCCCTTGACAAATCGAGTTGAAACACATATTGTCTCTTCTCCAAAGAGAAACTGTTCTTTCTGGTAAGCAAAGTCAATATTGGGCTCCCATTGAGTTACACATTAGAAGTAATACTCGCATCTGTTACCAGCAAGTACACTGCATAAGGTGTAAGAGAAGGTACTGTTCTTATCAGTTTCCTTAGCAGAGTTGAACTAGATATGGCCCTTGGGTGTAGCAAGCACAGTTTTTTTTTTGTGAGCAAGCTAAATGTTCTGGATGTATTGGAAACACAGTAGAGAAGAAGTGTGCTCCTTTCTCAAGAGCAGAGTGTGTTTCTTGTAAGAGAACACAGGGTTGAATACCCCTTCTCAAATTGAGTTTAATCACATGCTGTGTCTTGTGCTACGAGCAACATTTCTTTTCTGATTAGCAAAGTAAATATTTGTCTCCCATTGAGAAATACAGTTGAAATAACACTCGCATCTGTTACCAGAAAGTACAGTTCATTGGATGTAAGAGAAGATAGTGTTTAATCACCCTTCAGAAACCCAGTTTAATCACAGGTTGTCTCTTGTCCAAAGAGTCACAGGTCTTTTCTGTTTTCAAAGCAGAGTTGAACTAGATATGGCCCATGTGTGTAGGAAGCACAAAACTTATTTTCTGAGCAAGCTCACTGTTCTGGCTTTATAGTAAATAATGTAGAATAGATGAGTGTTCGTTTCTCAAAAGCAGAGAGTGTTTATTGTAAGAGAAGTCAGTGTTGAATCCCCCTTCACAAACAGAGTGTAATCACATCCTATGTTTGTTCAATGAGCAACAGTTCTCATCTGGTAAGCAAAGTCACTATTGTGCTCCCACTGAGACACACAGTAGAAATATCACTCTCGTCTGTTACCAGCAAGTACAGTCCATAAGATGTAAGAGACGCTATTGTTCTTGTCAATTTCCTAAGAAGAGTTAAACTAGATATGACCTGTGTCTGTAGAAAGCACAGTTTTTTTCTGAACAAGCTCACTGTTCTGGCTATATTGGAAATACAGTAGAAGTGCCTTTTTCTCAAAAGCAGAGTGTGTTTCTTCTAAGGGAACTCAATAATTTCTCTTCATAAACGGAGTTTAATCACATGATTTCCCTTGTCCTAAGTGCAACAGTTCATTTCTGGTAAGCAAATTCACTATTGTGCTCCCATTGAGATATACAATGGAAATAGCACTATCATTCTTTACCAGCAAGCACAGTTCATTGGATGTAAGAGAAGCTACTGTTCTTATCATCTTCCTAAGCAGAATTGAACTCGATATGGCCCATTTGTACAGGAAGCACAGTTCTTTTGTTCTGAGCAAACTCATGTTCTGGCTGTATAGGAAACACAGTGGAGTAGAAGAGTGCTCCTTTCTCAAAAGCAGAGTGTGTTCCCTCTAAGTGTGTAAACTCAGAAACGCAGTTTATTCACACTTGTCTCTTGTCCTAAGAGTCACAAGTCTTTTCTGGTAGGCAAAGTCACTATTGGGCTCCCATTGTGATGTACAGTGGAAGTAAAAGTCAAATCTGTTACCAACAAGTACAGTACACTGGATGTAAGAGAAGATATTGTTCTCAGTTTCCTAAGAAGAGTTGAACTAGATAAAACCTCTGTGTATATTAAGCACATTTCTGTAGTTCTAAACAAGAGCACTTTTCTCGCTGTATTGGAAACTCAGTAGAGTGGAAGAGTGTTCCTTTATCAAAAGCAGAGTGTGTTTTTGAAGGGATACTCAGTGTTGAATCCCTCTTCATAAATGAGTGTAATCACATCCTGTCTCTTATCCTGTGAGCAAAAGTTGTTTTCTGGTAAGCAAAGTAAGTAAGTATTGGACTCCCATTGAGAAACACAGTTGAAATACCATACGGGTCTTCTCCTAGCAAGTATAGTGATATGGGTGTAAGAGAGGGTACTATTCTTATTAGTTTCCTAAGCAGAGTTGAACTAGAAAAGCTGCGTTTGGGTAGGAAGCAACAGTTCTTATTTTCTGAGCAAGCTCAGTGTTCTGGCTGTATCATAAATACAGTAGAAGTACTCCTTTCTCAAAAGCAGAGTGTGTTTTTCTAAGGGAACTCAGTGTTGAGTTTCTCTTTATAAAGGGAGTTTATTCACATTCTTTCTCTTATCCTAAGAGCAACAGTTCATTTCTGGTAAGCAAAGTCACTATTGGGCTCCCATTGAGATACACAGTGGAAATACTACTTGCATCTTTTACCAGCAAGTACATTGTATTGGACGAAAGAGAAGCTACTCTTTTTGTCAGATTGCTAAGCAGAGTTGAACTAGATATGGCCTGTTTGTGTAGAGAGCACAGTTCTTTTATTCTGAGCAAGCTCACTGTTCTGTGTTTATCAGAAATACTGTAGAGTAGAAAATTTCTACTTTCTCAAAAGCAGAGTGAGTTTCATGTAAGATAATCAGTGTTGAATTTCACTTCATAAATGGAGTTTAATCACATGCTATCAATTATCCCACCAGCAACAGTCTTTTTGGTAAGCAAAGTCACTAATGTGTTCCCTTTGAGATACACAGTAGAAGTATCACTACATCTGTTACCCACAAGTACAGTGCATAAGATGTAAGAGATGCTACTGTTCTTATCAGTTTCCCAAGCAGCGTTGAACTAGATATGGCTTCTGCATGTAGGAAGCACAGTTCATTTGTTCTGAGCAAGCTCATTGTTTTGGCTCTATAGGAAACAGAGTAGAGTATGTGCGTACTCCTTTCTCAAAAGCAAAGTGTGTTTCTCTAAGTGAACTCAAAATTTTTTTTTCATAAACAGAGTTTAATCACATGCTTTCTCTTGTCCTAAGAACAACAGTTCATTTGTGCTAACCAAAGTCACTATTGGGCTCCCAATGGGATTTGCAGTGGAAATACTACTATCATTGTTACCAGTAAGTACAGTTCGTTGAATGTAAGAGAAGCTACTGTTCTTTTCAATTTACTAAGCAGACTTGAACTAGATATGGCCCATGTGTGTAGGAAGACAATTCTTTTGTTCTGAGCCTTTTCACTGTTCTGCCTTTTTTTGGATAAAGAGTAGAGTAGAAGAGTGCTCCTTTCTCAAAAGCAGGGTGTGTTTCTTGTAAGGGAACTCAGTGTTCAATCCCCCTTCATAAACGGAGTTTAATCACATGCTGTGTCTTGTGCTATGAGCAACAGTTCTTTTCTTGTAAGCAAAGTCAATATTGGGCTCCCCTTGAGAAACACAGTTGAAATATCACTCGTGTATGCTCCCAGCAAGTAGAGTGCATTGGATATAAGAGAAACTAATGTTCTTTTAAGCTTCCTAAGCAGAGTTGAACTGGATATGGCCCGTGTGTATAAGAAGAACAGTTCTTTTGTTCTGAGCAAACTGACTTTTCTGGCTGTATAGGACCCACAGTAGAGTAGAAGAGTCCTCCTTTCTCCAAAGCAGAGTGTGTTCACTCTAAGGGAACTCAGTGTTTAATCCCCCTTCAGAAACACAGTTTATTCTCACTTGTCTCTTCCTAGGTTTCACAGGTCTTATCTGGTAAGCAAAGTCATATTGGGCTCCCATTGAGATCCACAGTAGAAATAACACTCGAGTCTGTTACCAGTAAGTACAGTACACTGGATGTAAGAGAAGCTACTGTTCTTCTCAATTTCCAAACCAGAGTTGAACTAAATATGGCCTGTGTAAGTAGAAAGCACAGTTTTCTAAGCAGTGTTGAAAGATACATTACCTGAGTCTCATGAAAGTACAAGTTTTTTTTCTGAGCAAGCTCCCCCTTCTTGCTGTATTTCCATCACAGTAAAGAGAAGAGTGATTCTATCTGAACACAGCATGTTTTTCCTGTAAAGGAACTTGACATTGAGTTCCCCTTCCTAAACTTATTTTAACCACATGCTGTTTCTTTTCCTAAAAATAGCAGTTCTTTACTGGTAATCAAAGTCACTCTTGGGATCCCATTGCAAGCACAGTTAAATTACCACTGTTGTCTCTTCCCAGAAATTAGAGTGCATTGGATATAAGAGAAGCTACTGTTCTTCATAGTTTCCTAAGCAGAGGTGAAAGAAATATCACTTTCTCAGTACAGCACAGTTTTTTAGTTCTGAACATTCTCCTCCTTTTGGCTGCATTGGTAACATAGTATAGAGAAGAGGACTTTATTCTCGACACAGATTATTTTTCTCATAATGGAACTTGGTGTTGAATTCACCTTCTGAACCTAAGTTTGACTACATGCTGTCTCTTTTCCTAAAACAGCATTTTTTCCTGTAATCAATGACACTCTTGGGCTCCCATTGCCTGCACAGTGTAATTACCACTGGCGTCTTTTCCCAGCAATTAAAGTGCATTGGATGTAAGAGAAGCTATGGTTCTTATCAGTTTTGTAAGCAGAGATTAAAGATATATCGTGTTTTTCTCTGAAAAGCACAGTTCTTTTATTCTGAGAAAGCTCCCACTCTGGCTGCACTGGAAACACATTAAAGAGAAGAGTGCTTCCTTCTGGAACACAGATTGTGTTACTTGTAAAGGAATTCGGGGTTGAATTCCCTTCCCCAAGCTGAGTTTAACCACATGCTGTTTCATGTCCTACAAACAGCAGTTCTTTTCTCTAAGGAAAGTCACTATTGGGCCCCCACTGATAAACATACTGGAATTACTATTGGCGTCTGTTCTCAGCAGGTAGAGTGCATTGGATGTAAAAGAAGCAACTGTTCTTAACAGGTTCCTAAGCAGAGTTGCTAGAGATATTGCCAAGGCCTCAGAGAAGCACAATTCTTTTGTTCTGAGTAAATTCTGCCTCCTGGCAGCATATGAAACACAGTAAATTGATGACTACTTGTAGATGTATCCAACCATCTTATTAAATAAGAAACACAGAACCAATGCAAAGAAGAAAACCAAGAGGTCAGAGCTAAGAGCTAAAACTTTACCCTTCCTCCTGCAGTGGTCCTACCTCTCCAAAAGAGAGCTACTTCCTGTGTTAAAGTCTTTATATACTTTCTGTTGTGCCTTCTCATTTGCCATGTCACTGCCTGTCTGTACAGACCTCCAGTTCTTCTATGGGTGGTATTGAGATTAAAGGCGTGTTTATCCAATGCTGGCTGTATCCCTGAACACACAGAGATTTACCTAGCTCTGCTTACCAAATGCTGGGATTACAAGCATACGCCACCACTGGCCAGCTTTCCTGTGACTTGCTAATAAATCTGACCCCTGGGCAACTTTATTTATTAACATACAAAAAACATTTTAATACAAATAAAAATCACCATATTTCCCCTTTTCTATTTTAATAAAAAGAAAATAGGAAACAGCTTGTAACTAACACAAGAAAAACTATAAAAAAGTACAATAACTATATGCAATATATACAAGTAATAAATACCTAAACGATGTCTAGTCCATTTGTATTTGACAAATTCAGACAAAATAATTCCATTATCAATCCTATTGTATCTAATTCACTTTCTATCCTAATTAATCTTCAACTATAACTAACTAATCTTCAACTCCCTCAGAGACCCAAGAAGGAAATAATATTAGCTAACAAAAATAAAAGCAGGAAGTACATGCAAACAACTTCCAAAAAATTGTGAGTTGACAGAAACAGCCAGCTGCTTGGACAGTCATCTGAAGTTTCTCCACAGTGTTGGGGCATCATCTTCAGCCATCTGCCCATTGCCTGTTCAACTGCCTTCAAAGAAAAGGGCACTGTACCTTTTCCAGATTGTGAAGGCTACTTCAGGGATGGTGCCATATTTTCCTGGCCTCAGAAGATGCCTTTTGATAAAGCCATAACCACACTTGTTTTGGCAAGAATCAGTGTTATTTTGTTTCATGTCCTTTCTGTCCTGTTTGTCAACAGTTAATTCGAGGATACTTTGTTGTCCAGTGGCTAAATTTTGCCACAATGAAAGTTAACTCCAATTGCAGTTCTTTCAATGCCCATATTTTCTCTGAAGTAGATTGGTACTGCCAGGAGCCAACAACAGAGATGGTCTTTCTCAAACAGAGAGTGTGTATCACATAAGGGATCTCAGTGTTGAATTCCCCTTCCAAATCTGAGTTTGACTACATGCTGTCTGTTGTTCTTCAAAGAGCAGTTCGTTTCTTGTAAGCAAATATACTGTTGGGCTCCCTTTTACATAAATATTGGAAATACCACTGGCTTCTGTTCCCAGAGAGTGCAGTGCATTTGATGTAATAGAAGCTGCTGTTCTTATCAGTTTCCTAAGCAGAGGTGAAAGAGATATCCCTAGGGTCTCAGAAAAGCACAGTTCTTTACTTATGAGCAGTCTGCTCCTTCCTGAAGCATTGGAAACATAGGAAGAGGAGAGTACTTCTTTCTCGTACAGAGTGTGTTTTTCTCATTAGGGAACTAGTCAATTAATTCACAATCCTAAACTGAGTTTGACTCCATGCTGTCTCTTGTTCTACGAACAGCAGTAATTTTCTGGTAATCAAAGTCAAATTTGGGCTCCCAATGACATACACAGTAGAAATACCACTCGCATCTGTTCCCAGCAAGTACAGTGCATTGGATGTAAGAAAAGCTACTTTATCAGTTTCCTAATCAGAGTTGAAAGATATATCCCCTGGGTCTCTGAAAAGCACATTTATTTGTTCTGAGAAAGCTCTCTATTCTGGCTGCACTGAACACACTTTAAAGAGAAGAGTGCTAATTTCCATAACACAGAATGTGTTACTTGTAAAGGAACTCGGGTTTGAATTCTCCTCCCTGTGCTGAGTTTAACCACATGCTGTCTCTTGTACTACAAACAGTAGTTCTTTTCTGGTAAGCAAAGTCACTGTTGGATTCCCACAGACATACACAGTGGAATTATCACTGGCCTCTTTCCCCAGCAAGCACATTGCACTGGATGTAAGAGAAGTTACTCTTCTTATCAGTTTCCTAAGCAGAGTTGGAAGAGATATCCCTTGGGTCTTGGAAAAGCACAGTTCTTTACTTTTGAGAAATGTCCTTCTTCTGGCTGCATTGGAAACTTAGTAAAATGAATAGTACTTCTATTTCGAACACAGAGTATGTTTTTTGTAAGGTAACTCAGTGTTGAATTCCCTTCCCTAAAGTGAAGTTAACCACATGCTGTCTCTTGTCCTACAAACAACTCTTTTCAGGTAAGGAAAGTTATTGTTGGGAACCAAATGACATACACAGTGGAAATACCAGTGATGTCTGCTCTCAGTAAGTACCATGCATTGGATGTAAGAGAAGCTACTCTTCTTATCATTTTCCTAAGCAGAGTTCAAAGAGATATTGCCTGGGTGTCAGAAAAGCACATTTCTTTTATTCTGAGCAAGCTCCCCTTCTGTCTGCCTTGAAAACACAGTAAAGAGAAGAGTGTTTCTTTCTGGATCACAGAGTGTATTTCTCATAAGGGAACTCAGTGTCGAATTCCCTTACCTAAACTGAATTTTACGATATGCTATCTTTTGTCCTACAATCTGCAATTCTTTTCAGGCAAGCAAAGTCACTGTGGGATCCCACTGACATACAAAGCAGAAATAGCACTATTGTCTGTTCCCAGCGAGTACAGTGCATTGGATGTAAGAGAAACTACTGTTCTTATCATTTTCCTAAGCAGAGTTGAAAGAGCTATCACCTGAGTCTTGAGAAAGCATAATTCATTTGTTCTAAGTAAGCTCCCTCTTTGGGTTTCATTGGAAACACAGTAAAGAGAGGAGTGCTTCTTTTTGGAACACAGAGTGCATTCAAAACAGGAAATCAGGGTAAAATTCACCTTCCTATACTTAGTTTAACCACATGCTGTCTTTTGCCCTACAAACAACAATTCTTTTCAGGCTAGCAAAATCACTGTTGGGATCCCATTGATGTACAGAGTGGAAATAACAATCTTGTCTATTCCCAGCAAGTATAGTGCATTGGATTTAAGAGAAGCTACTGTTCTCATCTGTTTGCTAAGCAGAGTTGACAGAAATATCACCTGAATTCAGGAAATCACAGTTCTTTTTTTCTGAGCAAGGGCCTCAATCTGGCTTCCTTGGAAACACAGTAAAGAGAAGAGTGCTTCTTTCTCAAATACAGAGTGCATTTATCATAAGGGAACTCAGTGTTAAATTCCCCTCCCTAAAATAATTTTAACCACATGCTGTCTCTTGTCCTGTGAAGAGCAGTTCTTTTTTGGTAAGCAAAGTCATTGTTGTGATCCCTTTGATCACAGTGGAAATAACTCTTGCATATGTTCCCTGGAAGTAAAGTGGATTGGATGTAAGAGAAGCTACCATTCCTATATGGTTCATAAGCAGAGTTGAAAGAGCTATTGCCTGGGTCTCTGGAAAGCACAGTTCTTTATTCCCAGCAAGTGTCCCTTCTGGCTGCCTTGGAAACACAGTAAAGAGATGAGTGCTTCTTTATTGAACACAGACTGTTTTTCTCATATGGAAACACAGTGATGCATTCTCCTACCTAAACTGATTTACCACATGCTGTCTCTTTTCCTAAGAACAGCAGTTCTTTCCTGGTAAACAAAGTCACTGTTGGGCTCCCATTTGCATACACAGTCTAAATACCACTTGTGTCTCTTCCCAGTAAGTCTAGTGCATTGGATGTAAGAGAAGATATGGTTCTCATCACTTTCCTAAGCAGTTGAAAGAGAATTTGCCTGATTATTGGGAAAGTACCATTCCTTTTTGTGAGAAAGTATCCCCTTCTGGATGCATTGGAAACACAGTAAAGAGAAGAGTGCTTCTTTCTCACTCGTAGTAGGTTTCTCTTAAGGAACTTGGATTTGAACTCCCCTTCCTAAAGTGAGTTTAACCAAATGTTGTCTCTTGTCCTAAGAACAGTGGTTCTTTTCTGGTAAACAAAGTCACTGTTAGGCTCCCATTGACATATGCATTGGAAAAACTCCTCCCATCTGTTCCCAGCAAGTACAGTGGATTAGATGTAAGAGAAGCTATTGTTATTATCATTTTACTATGCAGAGTTGAAAGAGATAACAACTGGGTCTGGGGAAAGCACAGGTCTTTAGTTCTCATCTAGCTCCCATTTCTGGCTGCATTGGAAACACAATAAAGAGTAGAGTGCTTCTTTCCTGAATACAGAGTGTGTTTCTTTAAGGGAACTATGGGTCGAGTTACTCTTCCTAAACTAAGTTTAACCTCATGCTGTCTCTTTTCCTTTGAATGGCTTTTATTTTCTGGTAAGCAAAGTCAATGTTGAGCTCCCATAGATACACAGTGGAAATTCCACTCATGTCTGTTCCCAGTAAATACAGCGTATTGGGTGTAAGAGAGGCTACTTTTCTTACCAGTTTCCTAAGCATAGTTCAAAGAGAAATCACCTGGGCCACTGAAAATCATAGTTCTTATTTCTGAGCAAGCTCCCACTTCTGACTGCATTGGAAACACAGTAAAGAGAAGACTACTTCTTTCTCAAATAAAGAGTTTGTTAGTCATAAGGGAATTGGGTGTTGAATTCCCCTTCCTAAACTGAGTTTAACCATATGCTGTCTTTTGTCCTACGAACAGCAGTTCTTTGCTCGTAAGCAAAGTCAGTCTTGGGGTCCCTTTGAATACATGATGTAAATAAAACTCGCATCTGTTCCCAACATGTACAGTGCATTGGATGTAAGAGAAGCTACTGTTCTCATCAGTTTCCTAAGCAGAGTTGAAAGCCATATCACCTGTGTGTGTTGGAAACACAGTTCTCTTCTTCTGAATGTCTTTCTCGATAATCTTCTTGTTTGTTCCCCCTTCTCAATCACCCCTTCTTGATGTCCTTCTCGATCTCCCTTTCTTGATGTCCCTTCTGATGAATTCTTGATCTCTTCTCGTTGTCATTCTTAATATTCTTCTCAGTCTCTCCTTTTCTTTCTCCCTTTATTGTCCTTCACGATCACACCTTCTGCATGTCCTTCCCAATGAATTCTTGATCTATTCTACTCAATGTCCTTCTCAATAATTTTCTCCTCCTCTCCCCAATCTTCACTTCTTGATGTACTTCTTGATATCCCATTAACAATGTCCTTCCTGATGAATTCTCAATATCTTTTTCTTGATATCCTTCTTGATATTCTCATTCTCCCGTTCTTGATCTTCCCTTCTGGATGTCCTTCCAGATCTCCCCTTTACAATATCTTCTCGATATATGCTTCTCGATGTCTTCTCTATGAATTTTTGAGCTCCCCTTCTTGATGTCCTTGTTGATATTCTTCTCATTCTCCTTTTCTCAATATCCCCTTCTTGATGTCCTTCCCAATCTCCCCTTTGATGTCCTTCCTGATAAATTCTCGATCTCTTCTTATTGATGTCCTTGTCCATATTTTTCTATTTCTACCCTTTTTGATCTCCCATTCTTGATGTTCTATTCCATTAATTCTCAATCTGTTCTACTTGATATCCTTCCAATATTTTTCTCCTTCTATCCTTCTTTGATGTCCCATTCTGGAAGTACTTCTCGAACTTGCATTCTTGATGACCTTCCCAATGAATGCTTGATCTCTTGTTTATGATATCCTTGTCAATGTTTTTCTTGTTTTCCTTTCCCAATGCCCCATTCCCATTGTCATTCCTGATCTCCCATTCTTGAAGTCCTTCTCCATGAATTCTCAATCTCCCATTCTGGATGAACTTCTCTATATGCTTCTGGTTCTCCAGTTATCAATCTCTCATTTTCGATGTCCTTCTTGATCTATCCTTTTCGATGAATTCTCAATCTCCCCTTCTCGATTTCCTTCTTGATAATCTTCTATTTCTCCTCTTCTGAATCTCTCCTTCTTTATGTCCTTCTCGATCTCCACTTCTTTTTTAATTTAATTTAATTTTATTTTACAATATAATTTAATTCTACATATCAGTCATGGATTCCTTGTTCTCCCCCCTCCCACACCCCTCCCCTTCCCCACAGCTCACCACCCATTCCCATCTCCTCCCAGACAAACTCTCCCCTGAGGATTGAGATCAACCTCGTAGACTCATTCCAGGCCGGTCCAGTCCCCTAATCCCAGGCTGAGCCAAGCGTCCCTGCATAAGCCTCAGTTTCCAACAACCAAATCATGCACTGAGCACAGGACCTGGTCCCCCTGTCTAGATGCCTCCCAAACAGATCAAGCAATCAAATCTCTCACCTATTCAGAGGGCCTGATCCAGTTGAGGGCCTGCCACACCAACTCCAGTGTCATACATGTGACATAAACAATTATGTCAATAATAGCGGATGGGAGATATGTGTCCCACAGGACTAAGCTCCCTGGAGGTCCCTGGCAGAGTGCCCGTGTTATGCCTCCTTCTTGAAGGAGATGTGCTTCACGGATCATGAGCTCCTTGGTCTATGGGTTGTGTATAACTGCTTTTCTGATAATCTAATTAATCTATGAAACAAAGCCAAAACTAATGAATGTTTGGGTTGTGAACTATGGAGGAAAGGGGAATCTTTTCATGGACCATATTTAGATACAGCAGAATGAGCTATTCCTTTAAGACCCTAAGCCACTAGATAATAGAAAGTATGATAGTTCAGGCACTTCTAGGGAAGGAAAACTCACCCACTAAAAATCCTTTAGAAATCCCAAATAAAGTGATTTATGGCAGAAAATGTTATCTCGTAGGAGGCAGATGGTGGGCACCTCTGTTGAGGAGGTTCAGCATGGAAAACTTAAGGACTACAACAGAACCCGTTGCCCTTACAGGAGTAAAAGTACAAGAGTTCATATTTCAGCAGGTCAAAATGTTTAATATTAAAACAGATATGTGATAAAAGAACTAAAGAAAGATTTAGGGAGGATCTGCAGCATTCAAATTGGCTAAGTGGGTCATGAGAACCAGAAAAGTAAAAATGAATAATAAACTAGCGAGCAGCTGAGATAAAGATGAAGGACACAGCCACAACCACAAAGAAGCCTTCACAAGTCTAGGAACTGCACTAAGTTTAAAAAACACAGACTGTTCTTTGGGTCATAAAGTTCCTGTGGGTGAAGGGATATGTCAAGCACCGATTAATAATTGTGTGCTTGCTGTTTTTTTAAAGATGATGTAATTGAATGATTGCCAAGCTCTTGTTGTTCCTTGTATGACTTGATAGGTTTTTTTCTGTATATAAACTACTGATTTGCAGAAGTGAAATTGCAGCAGATTCAAACCACTTCTGAGTGTGTTGTCAGTCTGTCACTTGCCAAATCCTTGCCTTCCTGATTACCCAAGCTCTGGTCCCCCTACAGTCATGGTACACCCAATGGGCCAGTCCGTGGCAGATGGCGCCCGAACAGGGACCTGGGACAGGTAATTCTTTCCCTCTTCTTTTTCTTTCTTTCAAGGTTTAGGATCGGCTCTTGCCAGGAAGCTGCAGTTCCATGGCAGGGGCCCCTCAGCCATTGGTTCATAGTTCATGTGTTTCCATTCATTTGGCTATTTGTCCCTGTGCTTTATCCAACCTTGGTCTCAACAATTGTCACTCATATAAACCCTCCTCTTTATTGCCAATTGAACTCCTGGAGCCATTGCCAGCAGTCTATTGTAGGGGCATCTTTTTGGATTTCTGTGGGCCTCTCTAGCACTTTGCTTCTTCTGTTCTCATGTGGACTTCTTTTACCATGGTCTTCTATTCCTTGTTCTCCCTCTCTGTTCTTGATCCAGCTGGGGTCTCCCACTCCTCCAAGCTTTCTTTCCCTCGCCCCTCGCCCTTCATTACCCCCACTTACATCCAGGCTCTTCATGTAGATCTCATTCATTTCTCCATCACTGGGTGATCCCCATGTCTTTCTTGGGCTCCTGTTTTCCAGGTAGCCTCCCTGGTGATGTGAGTAGCAGTCCAGTCATCGTTGTTCCACATCTGGTATCCTCCTATGAGTGAGTACATACCATGATTGTCTTTCTGAGTCTGGGTTACCTCACTCAGGATGATTTTTTTCTAGATCCATCCATTTGCCTGCAAAACTCATGATGTCATTGTTTTTTCTGCTTGGTAGTATTCCATTGTGTATATGTACCACATTTTATTTATCCATTCTTCAGTTGAAGGGCATCTAGGTTGTTTCCATGCTCTGGCTATGACAAACAATGCTGATATGAACATAGCTGAGCAAGTGCCCTTGTGGTATGATTGAGTATTCCTTGCGTATATGCCCAAGAGTGGTATATGTGGATCTTGGGGGAGATTGACTCCCAGTTTTCGAAGAAAGTGCCATATTGATTTCCAAAGTGGTTGTACAAGCTTGCATTCCCACCAGCAGTGGAGTAGAGTTCCCCTTGCTCCACATCCTCTCCAGCATAAGGTGTCTTCAGTGTTTTTGATCTTAGGCATTCTGACAGGTGTAAGGTGGTATCTCAGAGCTGTTTTGATTTGCATTACCCTGATAATTAGGGACGTTGAGCAATTCCTTAAATGTCTTTCAGTCATTTGAGTTTTCTCTGTTGAGAATTCTCTGTTTAGTTCTACAGCCAATTCTTAATTGGACTGTTGGGCATTTTGATGTCTAATTTTTTGAGTTCTTTATATATTCTGGATATCAGTCCTCTGTCAGATGTGGGGTTGGGGAAGACCTTTTCCCATTCTGTAGGCTGTTGCTTTGCCTTGTTGACCATATCCTTTTCTCTACAAAAGCTTCTCAGTTTCAAGAGGTCCCATTAATTGATTGTTTCTCTCAGTGTCTGAGCTATTGGTGTTATATTTAGGAAATGATCTCCTATGCCAATTCGTTCAAGACTGCTTCCTACTTTCTCTTCTAGAATGTTGAGAGTAGCTGGATTTATGTTGAGGTCCTTGATCCACTTGGACTTAAGTTTTGTGCACGGTGATAGACATGGATCTATTTGCAGCCTTCTACACATTGATATCCAGTTATGGCAGCACCATTTGTTGAAGATGCTTTCTTTTTGTCATTGTACACTTTTGGCTTCTTTGTCAAAAATTATATGTTCATAGGTGTGCGGATTAATATCAGGGTCTTCAATTCGATTCCATTGGTCCACATGTTGGTTTTTCTGCCAGTACCAAGCTGTTTTTATTACTGTAGCTCTATAGTAGAGTTTGAAGTCAGTGATAGTGATGCCTCCAGAAGTTGTTTTACTGTACAGGATTCTTTTAGCTATCCTGGTTTTTTTTGTTTTTCCATATGTAGAATTGTGTTGGTATTTTGATGGGGATTGTATTGAATCTGTGGATTGCTTTTGGCAAAATTGCCATTTTTACTATGTTAGTCCTGGCTATCCATGAGCATGTGAGATCTTTCCATTTTCTGAGATCTTGTTCAATTTCTTTTTTCAGGGACTTAAAGTTCTTGTCATATAGGTCCTTGGTTGGTTGGTGTTACCCCAAGGTATTTTATATCATTTGTGGCTATTGTAAAGTGTGATGTATCTCTGATTTCCGTCTCAGCCTGTTTGTCAATTGTATATAGGTGGGCTACTGATTTTTTTGAGTTGGTCTTGTATCCTGCTATGTTGCTGAAGGTGTTAATAGGCTGTATCAGTTCCTTGGTTGAATTGTTGGGGTCGCTCAAGTATACTATCACATCATCTGCAAATAGGGAAAGCTTGACTTCATCCTTTCCAATTTGTATCCCCTTAATCTCCTTATGTTGTCTTATTGCTCTAGCTAGAACTTCAAGTTCTATATTGAATAAGTGTGGGGAGAGCGGACAGCCTTGCCTCGTTCCTGATTTTAGTGGAATTGCTTTGAGTTTCTCTCCATTTAATTCGATGTTGGCTGTTGTCTTGCTGTAAATTGCCTTTATTATGTTTAGGTATGTTCCCTGTATTCCTGATCGCTCCAAGACCTTTATCATGAAGGGGTATTAGATTTTGTCAAATGCCTATTCTGCATCTAGTAAAAGGATCATGTGGTTTTTTTCTTTGAGTTTGTTTATATGGTATATTACATTGACGGACTTTCGTATGTTGAACCACCTTTGCATCCCTGAAATGAAGCCTACTTGATCATGGTGGATAATTGTTTTGATGTACTCTTGGAGTCTGTTTGCCAGTATTTTATTTAGTATTTTTGCATCAATGTTCATGAGGGAGATCGGTCTGTAGTTCTCTTTCTTTGTTGTATCCTTGTTTGGTTTAAGAATCAGGGTAATTTTAGCCTCATGGAAGGAGTTTGGTAATGTTCCTTCTGTTTCATTTGTGTTGAACAATTTAGAGAGTATTGGTATTAACTCTTCTTTGAAAATCTTGTAGAATTCTGCATTGAAACCATCTGGTCCTGGGCTTTTTTTGGTTGGGAGACTTTTAATGACTATTTCTATTTCGTTAGGGGTTATTGGACTATTTAAATAGTTTATCTGGTCTTGATTTAACTTAGGTATTTGGCACCTATCCAGAAAATTTTCCATATCTTTTAGATTTTCCAGTTTTGAGGAGTAGATGTTTTTGAAGTGTGACCTGATTATTCTCTGGATTTCCTCAATGTCTGTTGTTATGTCCCCCTTTTCATTTCTGATTTTATTGATTTGGATGCTCTCTCTCTGTCTTTTTGTTAGTTTGGATAAGGGCTTGTCTATCTTGTTGATTTTCTCAAAGAACCAACTCTTTGTTTCATTATTTTTTTGTATTGTTCTTTGTTTCTATTTTATTGATTTCAGCTCTCACTTCGATAATTTCCTGGTGTTTATTCTTCATGGGATACTTTGGTTCTTCTTATTCCAGAGCTTTCAGGTGTGCTGTTAAGTCACTAGTCTGAGATTTCTCCAACTTCTTTATGTGGGCATTTAGTGCTATGAATTTCCCTCTTAGCACGGCTCTCATAATTTCCCATAAGTTTGGGTATGTGGTGTCTTCATTTTTGTTGATCTCTAGGAAGTCTTTGATTTCTTTCTTGATTTCTTCCTTAACCCATTGGTGATTCAGTTGAGTATTATTCAGTTTCCATGAGATTGTAGGTTTTCTGTAGTTTTTGTTGTTGTTGAAATCTAACTTTAAACCATGGTGGTCTGATAGAACAGAGGAGGTTCTTCCAATTGTATTGTATCTGTTGAGATTTGCTTTGTGGTAAAGTATGTGGTCGATTTTAGAGAAGTTTCCATGGGGTGCTGAGAAGAAGGTATATTCTTTTTTGTTAGGATGGAATGATCTGTAGATATCAATTAAGTCCATTTGAGTCATGACATCAGTTATGTCCTTTATTTCTCTCTTAAGTTTCGATTTGGGATATCTGTCCAGTGGAGAAAGTGGGGTGTTGAAGTCTCCCATTATTATTGTGTGGGGTTTTATATGTGGGGTTTTATAGCTTTAGTAATGTTTCTTTTACATATGTGGGTGTCCTTGTGTTTGGGGCAAAAATGTTCAGAACTGAAACTTCATCGTGGTGGATCTTTCCTGTGATGATCATGCAATGCCCTTCTTGATCTCTTTTGATTGATTTTAGTTTGAAGTCTATTTTGCTGGATATGAGGATGGCTATACCCCCTTTTTTCTTAAGACCGTTTGACTGAACAGTCTTTTCCTGGCCTTTTATTCTTAGGTAGTGTCTATCTTTGAATTTGAGGTGTGTTTCTTGTATGCAGCAGAAAGATGGGTCCTGCTTTTGTATTCATTCTGTAAGCGTATGTCTTTTTTTTTTTTTTTTTTTTTTGAGACAGGGTTTCTCTGTGTAGCTTTGCGCCTTTCCTGGAACTCACTTGGTAGTCCAGGCTGGCCTCGAACTCACAGAGATCCACCTGGCTCTGCCTCCCGAGTGCTGGGATTAAAGGCGTGCGCCACCACCACCCGGCGCGTATGTCTTCTTATAGGTGAATTAAGTCCATTGATATCAAGGGATATTAATGACCAGCGATTGTTCATTCCTGTTATTTTTTTGGTGGTAGTGTTGTGTACTTCTCTTCTTTGGGGATTACAGCTGTCGCGTTATCTATTGGCTGTGTTTTTGAGTGTGTATCTGACTTCCTTGGGTTGCAATTTTCCCTGTAGTTCTTTCTGTAGGGCTGTGTTTGTGGATAAGTATTGTTTAAATCTGGCTTTGTCTTGAAATGTCTTGTTTACTCCATCTAAGATGATTGAAAGTTTTGCTGGGTATATTAGTCTAGGCTGGCATCCATGGTCTCTTAGTGTCTGCATTACATCTGTCCAGGTCCTTCTGGCTTTCAAAGTCTCCATTGAAAAATTAGGTGTTATTCTGATGGGTTTGCCTATATAATTCACTTGGCCTTTTTCCTTTGCTGCTCTTAATATTCTTTCTTTATTCTGTACGTTTAGTTGTTTAATTATTGTATGACAAGGGGATTTTTTTTTTTGCGGAGTCTAGTCTGTTTGGTGTTCTATATGCTTCTTATATCTTCATAGGCATTTCCTTCTTTCAGTTGGGATAGTTTTCTTTTATGATTTTGTTGAATATATTTTCTGTGCCTTTGAGTTGGTATTCTTCTCCTTCTTCTATCCCTATTATTCATAGGTTTGGTCTTTCATGGTGTCCCAAATTTCTTGGATAATTTGGGTCACTACTTTGTTGGTTTTAGTGTTTTCTTTGACTGATGAATCTACTTCTTCTACCGTATCTTCAACGCCAGACATCCTCTTTTCCATCTCTTGCATTCTGTTGGTTATACTTGCATCTGAAGTTCCCGTTCGTTTACTCAGAATTTCTATTTCCAGGATTCCCTCTGTTTGTGTCTTCTTCATTTTTTCTATTTCCCTTTTCAGGTCCTGGACTGTTTTTTTCATCTGTTTTATTGCTTTTTCATGTTTTTCTTTCAGGGTTTTATTGTTCTCTTCCAGGACTTTATTGTTTTCTTCTACTTTATTTGTCCTTTCCTCTAGTTTTTTTTAATAGCGTTCTTCCCATTTTTTGTTTGTATTTTCCTCTACATAAGCCTCTACCTTCCTCACGATGTTATTCATAAGGCTGTTTTCTTCTGCTTCTTCCAATTTTTCATGTTCAGGTCTAGATGTTGGAGGAGGGCTAGCTTCTGGTGATGCTGTGTTGCTCTTCATTTTGTTGTATGTACTTCTGTCTTGTTGCCTGCCCATCTCCTTGTGGTTCGTCTTTGGTCTTATCATGGCACTTGGTCCAGAATTAGCTGACAGATTCAGGAAGTCTCTCTCTCTTGTCCAGATGGGAGCTCTCTTGTACAGATGGGAAGTCTGGGGCAGGATGGGAGCTCTTGTCCAGATGGGAAGTCCGGGGCAGAATGGGCGCTGGGGGCTGGTCTCTAAGTCTCAGAAAGTGGCTGGGGTCTTGGGTGATGATGGGCATGGGGGCAGGACTTGGAGATTGCAGGGTCTGTCGGGGGTCTTGGTGAAGGGGAGCCTCCCTGGTAGGGGTGGGGGTAGAAGGGATTTTGACCAGTGGCCAGAACATGGGGCCAAGTTGGTCAGGTCTTCCCCAAAGTGGCTGGTGCCCAGGGAGGTGATCTACGCTGAGGTTAGTCACTCACTTCTTGTCCAGATGGGAAGTCCTGATCTCCACTTCTTGATATCCTTCTCAATGAATTGTTAATCTCCCCTCCTTGATGTCCTTGATATGCTTCTATTTCTCCCCTTCTTGGTGTCCTTCTCGATCTCTCTCTTTCCATTTCCTTCTCAAGGAATTCTCTATCAGCCTTCTTAATATCATTCTCGATATGCTTCTCTTTCTCCCCTTCTCAATCTCCCCTTCATGTTGTCTTTCTCTATCTATCTATCCTTCTAGATGTCCTTCTCGATCTCCCCTTCTGAATGTCTTTCTTGATATTCTTCTCGTTTTCTCCATCTCTATATCCCCTTCCTGATACCCTTGCCATCAAATTGTTTCAATGTCCTTCTCGATGAATTCTAGATCTCCCCTTCTTGATGTCTTTCTTGATATTGTTCTTGTTCTCTACATCTCAATATCCCCTTCTCAATGCCCTCTCAAGAGGGAGGTCCTGATACCTCATAATTTCATTATATTTCCATTCCGCATTTTGCTTGTCAATATGTCTCTATGTAGGGCTGTGTTGTATGCTACATAATTGTCTGAGTTACAGTGAGAAGAGGCTTGTAATCTGAACTTTGGACAATTAATTCCTCTAGCCCACCAAATCTTGTTGACCTTTTTGAATTTATTTTGTTTTGAATATCTTGTTCAAGTGTAAGTAGAGGGACAGATGTTTCAAGAATATCTCATAGCCTCATAATGATACCTCTGGCTTCTTCTTCATGTGTCACAACCTCCAAGGCATAAGGAAGACCTTTAAGTAGATAAAGATATCTCCCTCAAAGTGGGGGGGAGATAATATGTTCAAGACTTTCCTGAGTAAGCTTAGAAGCAGCATTCCTGGGAGAGGGCATAAATGATTCATAAGGAATTTTCCATCAATCCAACTTCACCAAATTGTGCAAATATTAAAAGTACCCCAAGTATGTAACAGGTGGAGATGAAAATTAAAGGTGGCATGGCAGCCATCATGTGGCTCAGCTTTGCTGGATCTTTGTCAAGCAGCTGTTCGGGCTTTATAACTTCTGCCATTCCACTCATATATGGCTGTGCCATCTCCCCATTTTATTTTAAAAAGATGACTGAAAGGACAAGAATCAAAATAAGCGTGACTCCTAGGATTACCCCCAAATTAATGATAATAATCCAAAATCTCTGTCCTGAAAAAAGAATTGAGACATTGTAAAAATGTGTTTGTAACCTCAGAAGCCAAGGTGGCCTCCAATTGAGGTGAACTAGTGATTGTAATTTGTTGATGTAAAGACTGTGTGTTTGTCCCTAGTTTAGTATTGTTCCATAGGTCATGGAAATAAGACCTAACCTGTATCTATATTATTTTAGAAACTATTATATGGAAGTGGAGTGACATAAATCCATTTAAATTGTGAATGACAAGAGAAAGTTAATCTAAACTTAATATTTTGAATTTGATTACCAATATATATATATATATATATATATATATATATATATATATATATACACATTAAGGTTTTTTTTTAATTTTGTGGTAACATTTTTGAGAGCTCAATAACATACTCTATTGTATGAACCTGTTGTACTCAGGCAGTTGTCCATGCAGCAACAGTTATCATAGTAGTAATAAATATAGTGATGCACAAAATTAAAGCAGCAGTAAATCTTTTAACCTATTGAGAACATTAGTAATTTCTTTGATAGCATATGTTAAATAGGCTTCTCAGCATATATCCCAGGATAGCAAATTAATGTTCCGGCATTTTGTTAATAAATGAATGATAAGGGGTGATGTAATCATCTCACTACTTTCTGCTGAAATTTGGGGTGTAGCTGGGGACCCCAAAGGCTACTATGCTGACCAAGTTCAGGAAGAGTAGACTGCTTCATTTCTTGTCCAGGTGATGAATGAACATCTGAGGCTAGGGACGTGCAAGCAGCAGTTTGAGTAGTCTGTAACCTTTAAATGATTAAAATCTGTTGGAACAAATATATATTAATGGGGAGAATATGAAGTTAATAAACTTTAAAGAGGAATTGTTTTTACATGTACATTTGGAATTTTTAAGTGCATGGTTTTGCAGATGAGAAAGGGGAGTTCCAATATATAGAGAGAAAAGGATGCGCCTCTCAAGGAAATATGCATTTGGGTAAACAAAACATAGATTGATAGTACTTTTTATAGTCTGTCTTCGCTTGTGGACATTGGTGGGTTTAGATCTCTAGAAGCCTGTAAGAACATTTTTAAAGAGACAAAATTTCCAAATGGTATTTTGTTAGAACAACATTATGAAAATTTGAAGTCTCAATATAACAACAGAATAGCAAGAGAAAGAAATCTGAAAATGTTTCATTCTTTTATACACCTGAAGTCACTTTTTTAATCATTATTTAAGCCATTTTATCATCAGACCTTAATAACTTGTTTTTATATATTCTAAGACCTTGTATTTTACATACTTTCCTTCTTCCCAAAACATTTTTATATGTTTATACCTAAAACCTTCATATCTTAGAACCTACATAAACTTTACTTATATTCAAACCTTACAACTTAAACTTTAATGTTATACTTTAAAGGTCAATATTCTTATACCTCAAACTACTTACTCAGACCCAGAATATCACATACTCAACCACTCTTGACATGCTTAAGCCTTTAAATTTTTACATCTTAAACTGCTTCCTTAAACCAAAATATCATTTATTTAAAATTTACCTTAGCCAACAATAATTTGAAACCAATTCTCTTAAATGATGGCAAGTATTTGTAACCTATGGAACTCAAATGACCAAAACCCTTGTAAACTTTTATTTTTACTGTGGCAACAAAAGCATAATTTTCCCTGTATCTTGAACTAGGAATTCAACATTTTTAAAGCAATATCAGGACAGAGAAGTGTTCACAACAGAAGTTGCTGGCTGGCAGAAGAGACCTTGAAGTGTCTCTGTTTCTCTTCCAGGAAAATAAGGGAGGTTAGTAGGCAGAAACAAATAACATTTACACAGAAAATCCAAGTATCAGTACATTATTATTTTTAAGGGAAAATTTTAAGGATATCAATATGTATTTATCTCTCAGAGGAATTAGTTTGTCTCATATTTATATTTTTATTTTTATTTCTTATTTTTCACTCTTCTCACCCAGGCTTTTCTTATACCAGGGGTTCTGCAGCACCCTTAGTGAGGTCCTAGCTGTGGTGACAATTAGGGGATTGCCTCTTCTTATATGGACAATCCCCAAGATATGCCTCCATCTTGTACAGTCTCTGAGAAGAACTGCCGCTCTGCCCTAGACAGTCTTCTTGATTATCCTTTTAATATCTCTGTTCCTGAAGTGCCAGGTATTGCTGCCTGAAGGTCCAGCCTCCAGGAGCTCAGAGCATGAAAGGAATCCACAGAGTTGGCCAGTATTAGACTTTTTACCTGAGTTTTCTTAACTCTCCAAGACCAGCTTAAAGGTATCTTTATATATATATATATATATATATATATATCTTTGTTCTCTTTTTTTGAATATGTTGTACTATATCTATAATGAATCTTTCTTATTTGGACTCATTGTGGCCCATATCTTTTATAAAGTGCTGTTTTATATCTATAAAGAGTCTTTTTTAAAACTCTTTATGGCCCATGACTTATTAATAATTACTATTTCATGTAATTTTAGTTCCTCATCTATTTCTTATCAAGGGGGCTCTTAAAACAGTGTGGGTGAACTCCAATCCTTACCACAAGTGGATTACCTCTGTAAGTCCCTTTTTGGGCACCTGTTGCCTGGAGCCATTCCCCAGCAGTGAATGGGTCCTGCAGAGGATATGAGCAGTCAGCGGGGAAAGAAGTGAGCCAGGCCATGGTAGTCGGGAGAATCTTGCAGCATGACTGACTAGCAGCCAGAGTGTTTCTTTATTTATACATAATATAGAGAGCAGGGATACATTCATGATGCTTTCAAACATAGATCATATCAATTTTTGGTTTGGGACATGTGTTTCACTTTCTTTTGTTCATCATTTAGTCATCATTAATAAACCATGACAGAACAGAGTTATCATTTCCAATAATTTTCCCTCAAGTTTTGACATCATTAATAAACAGAGTTATCATTCTTACTCATTAACCCCATAACCCAATTTTTGAGAATCTAGAGGCATATGACAGGCTGTGCTCAGGCTCGTTGTTTTGGTTACTTCAAGGACATTAGACCAAAACAAAATCTTCAACCACCCTGGGCATTTTGCCATGTCCCAAACAGTGTATTATTAACTCTTAGTGGTCAGAGTGCCCAGGAAAATCCTCAGGCTAAAACTGCTGTAGTTATTACTTAAATTCTGGCATAATACGATCAATGTTCATATTTATATCTTTGTAGAATTTGTCTCTGTATCTAATCCTGGTATTCTGCTGTTCCTTAGTCATATGACATCAAAGTGGCTCTACATGAGCTAATTTCTAAGACAGGGAGATTGACACCTCATACTTTCATTATCTTTCCACTCCACACTTTGCTTGTCAATATGTCTCTATGAAGGGCAGAGTTGTAAGCTACGTAATTGTCTGAATGTACGGTGGGAAGAGGCTTATAATCTGCACTGTGGACAATTCCTCTAGCCCACCAAATCTTGTTGACCTTTTTGAATTTACTTTGTTTTGAATATCTTGTTCCAGTGTAAGTAGAGGGACAGATGTTTCAATAATATTTCATAGCCTCATAAAGATACCTCTGGCTTCCTTATGTGTCACAACCTTCAAGGCATAATGAAGGCCTCAAGTAGATAAAGATATATCCCTCATAGTGAGGGGTGAGTTATTATATTCAGGACTTTCCTGGGTAAGCTTAGAAGCAGCATTCCTGGGAGAAGGCATATATGATTTATAAGGAATATTCCATAAATCCAACATCACCAAATTGTGCAAATATTAAAAATACCCCAACTATGTAACAGGTGGAGATGAAAACCAAAGGTGGCATGGCAGCCATCATGTGGCTCAGCTTTGCTGGATCCTTGTCAAGCAGCTGTGCTGGCTTCATGACTTCTGCCATTTCATTTAGATATGGCTGTGCCAGATCTCTACTTCTCAATGTCCATATTAATATTCTTCTTGTTCTCCCTTTCTTGATGTCCTTTCCAATCTCCCCTACTCCATGTCCTTCCCCATGATTTCTCGATCTCTTCTTCTTGATGTCCTTCTTTATATTCTACTCATTCTCCCCTTCTTGATCGCCCCTTCTCTATGCTTTTCCTGATATTCTTCTCATTCTACTCTTCTTGATCTCCTATTGTTGATGTTCCTGATGAATTCTTGATCTCTTATTCTCAATATCCTTATCAATATTCTTCTTGTTCCCCCTTTTTATCTCCCCATCTCAATATCCTTCATGATCTCCCCTACTTGATGTCCTTTTCAATGATTTCTTTATCTCTTCTTGACATCCTTCTTGATATTCTATTCATTTTCCCCTTCTTGATCTCCCATTCTCAATATTTTTCACAATCTTCTTGTTCTACTCCTCTCGATCTCCCCTTGATGATGTCCTTCCCTATGAATCTTGATCTCTTAGTCTCAGTATCCTTCTCGATAGTCTTCTCATTCTTCCCTTCTCGATGTTCTTCCCATTCTCCTTTATTCAATGTCCTTCCCAATGAATTCTCATTCTCTTCTTCTCGATGTCCTTTTCAATATTCTTCTCACTCTCCCCTTCATTATCTCCTCTACTCTATGTCCATCTCAGTTCCCATTGTCGATGTACTTCCTGATGAATTCTCAGTCTCTTCCTCTCAATGTCCTTATTGATATTCTTATCATTCTCCCCTTCTAGATCTCCCCTTCTCAATGTGGTTTCCAATCTCCCATTCTCAATGTCTTTCCTGATGAATTTTTTATCACTTCTTCTCAATGTCCTTTTCCATATTCCTCTCGTTCTCCCTTTCTTGATCTCCCCTTCTCAATATCTGTTTTGATATTCTTCTCTTTCTACCCTTCTTGATCTGCCCTTCTTTCTGTCTTTCCTGATCTATCCTTCTTGATGTCCTTTCTAATGAATTCTCAATCACTTTTTCTCAATGTCCTTCTTGATATTCTTCTTGATCTCCCCTTTTCAATTCCGTGTTCTCGATGTCCTTCCCCATCTCCCCTTCTTGATGTCATTCCCAATGAATTCTCAATCTATTCTTCTCATTGTCCTACTCGATATTCCTCTTGTTCTCCCCTTCTCGATCTCTCCTTCTCAATGTCATTCCCAATGAATTCGAACTTCTCTTGATTTCCTTCTTTATAATCTTTTTGTTCTCTTTTCCATCTCCTCTTCTCGATAAGTATCTTGATCTCCTCAATGTCTTTCCTGATGAATTCTCAATATCTTCTTTTTGATTTCCTTTTCAATATTCTTCTTTTACACCCCTTCTCAAACTTTCCTTCAAGATATCCATCCTGATCTCCAGTTCTGTATGTCTTTCCTGATGAATTTTCAATCTCTTCTTCTCAACAACCTTCTTGATATTCTTCTCATTCTCTCCTTCTCGATTTCCTTTGCTTGATGTAGTTCCCATTCTCCCCTTCTCAATGTCCTTCCCCATGAATTCTTGTTCCCTTCTTCTCGATGTCCTTCTCAATATTCTTCTTGTTCTCCCTTTCTCGATCTCCCCTTCTCGATGTGCTTTCCGATCTCTGAATGTCAATGTTCTTCCCAATGAATTCTCGATTATTTTCAATGTCCTTCTCGATATTCTTCTCATTCTACCCTTCTTGATCTCACCTTCTTGATGTCTTTCCTGATTTCCACTTCTTGATATCTTCTTTGATGAATTCTAGATATCCTCATCTCGATGTCCTTCTAGTTTTTCTTCTCTTTCTCCCCTTCTAGGTCTCCAATTCTCAATGTCCTTTCCAATCTCCCATTCTGGATGTCCTCCCATTCAATTCGCAATCTCTTCCTCTCCATGTCTTTCTCAATATATTTCTCATTCTTCTCTTCTAGATCTCCCCTTCTCAATGTCCTTCTCGATATTCTTCTCACTTTCTCTTTCTCATTTCTACTTCTTGATGTCCTTTGCAACAAATTATTGATCTCTTCTTCTCAATCATTTTTCTCTTTCTCTGTCTCTCGATCTCCCATTCTCGATATCCTTCCTGTTATCTACTTTTTTATGTACTTCTCATTTAATTCGCAATCTCTACTTCTCGATGTCATTCTTAATATACTTTTTATTCTCCCCTTCTGGACCTCCCATTATCGATGTCCTTTTTGATATTCTTCTCATTTTCCCCTACTCAATCTCACCTTCTTGATGTCCTTCTCGATTTTTCTAAATCACCTCTTCTTCATGTCCTTCTTGATATTCTTCTCATTCTCCCTTTCCTGGTCTCCCTTTCTCAATGTCCTTCCCGTTCTCCCCTTTTTGATGTCCTTCTGGATATTCTTCTCATTCTCCCCTTCTCGAATGCCTATTCTTGTTTTCCTTCCTGATTTCCCCTCCTCCATGTTCTTCCCAATAAATTGTCAATCTCTTCTTCTCGATGTCATTCTCAATATTCTTCTCGTTCTTCCCTTCTCAAACTCCCCTTGTTCTTTTCCTTCCTGATCTTTCCTTCTCGATGTCCTTCCTGATATATTCTCAATTTCTTCTTCTTGATGTCCTTTTCAATGAAGTCTTGTTCTCCCATTTTCTATCTCCCCTTCTGGATGTCCTTCCTGACATACCCTTCTCAATGTGCTTCACAATGAACTCTCGATGTCTTCTCGATATTCTTTTCATTCTCCCCTTCTCAATCTCCCTTCTCATTATTCTTCTCATTCTCCCCTTCTCAGTCTCCCCCTCTTGTATTCTTTCCCAATGAAATATTGATTTCTTCTTCACGATGTCCTTGTTGATATTCTCCTCATTCTTTCCTTATCACCCATTTTCAATGTCCCTCCCAATTTATCCTTCTTGATGTCCTTCTCAATGAATTCTCGAAAACTAATTCTCGATGTTCTTCCTGATGTGCTTCTTGTTCACCCTTTTGTGATCTCCCCTTCTTGATGAATTCTCGATCTCTTCTTCTTGATGTCCTTCATGATATTCTTCTTTTTCTTCCCTTCTCATTCTCATTTTCTCAATGTGTTTCCTGATCTCCTGTTCTTGATGTCATTCCTGATGAATTCTCAATTTCTTCTTCTCCAAGTCCATCTCAATATACCTCTCATTCTCCCCTTCTTGATCTCCCCTTCTCCATGTCCTCCTCAATATTTTTCTCATTCTCCCCTTCTCAATCTCACCTCTTGATGTCCTTCCCAATGAATTCTCGATCTTTTCATCATGATGTCTTTCTCAATGATGTTCCCTTTGAATTTGCAATCTCTATTCCTCTATGTCCTTCCCAATATACTTCTCATTCTTCCCTTCCCGATTTCCCCTTCTCAATGTGCTCTCGATATTCTCATTCTCCCATTATCCATCTTCTCTCTTTATTGTCCTTCCCATCTTTCCTTCTAAATGACTTTTCCAATAAATTCTTGATCTTTTGTTTTCGATATACTTCTTGATATTCATCTCATTCTACCCTTCTCGATCTCCTCTTCTTGATGTCCTTGCTGATCTATACTTCTTGATATCCTTCCCAGTGAAATCTCACTTGCTTCTTCTCACTGTCATTCTCTTCTACATGATTTCCTCTTCTCGATGTTCTTCTCGGTCTCCCATTTTTGATGTCCTTCCCAATGAATTCTTAATATCTTTTTCTCAATTTCATTGTTGATATTCTTGTCATTCTCCCCTTCTCAATCTTCCTCCTTGATGTCCTTTTTGATATTCTTCATGTTCTAACCTTTTCCATCTCCCCTTCTCGCTGTCCTTCCTGGTCTCTCCTGCTTGATGTCCTTTCTAATGAATTCTCGATCACTTTTTTCCATTTGCTTCTCGATATTCTTTTCATTCTACCCTTCTTGATCACCCGTTCTTTATTTCATTCCCAATCTCCCCTTCTCAATATCCTCCTTGATAAATTCTTGATCTCCCCTTATCAATGTCCTTCTCTTCTTCTTCTCATTCTCTGATACTCGATCTCCTATTCTCAATGTCCTTCCTAATCTCCCTTCCTCGATGTCCTTCCTGATGAATTCTTGATCTCTTCTTCTCAATGTCCTTCTTCTCAATATAATTTGCATTCTCCCTTTCTCCCCTTCTTGATGTCCTTCCCCATCCTCTCTTCTCAATGTCCTTCCCAATGAATTCTCAATCTCTTCTTCTCGATATTCTTCTCAATATTATTCTCATTCTCCCCTTCTCAAACTCCCTTTCTCGATGTATTTCCTGAAAAATTCTGGATCTCTTCTTTGGGATTTCATTCTTGATATTATTCTTCTCTCATTTTCAAACTCCCTTTCTTGATGTCATTCCTGATCTCCCCTTTGCAGTGTCCTTCCTGATGAATTCTCGATCTTTTCTTCACGATGTCCTTCTCTATATTCTTCTTGGTCTCAACTTCTCAGTCTCCCCTTTCTGATGTCCTTCTCGATGAATGCCTCATCTCTTCTTTTTGTTGTTCTTCTGGTTATTCTTCTAGTTCTCCCCTTCTCAATATCTTCATCTCGATGTTCTTCTTGATCTTCCATTATCAATGTGCTTCCCAAGTAATTCTCAATCTCGTTTTCTCTATTTCGTTTTTGTTTTGTTTTTTAAATTTTCCGGAGCTGAGGACTGAACCCAGGGCCTTGTGCTTGCTAGACAAGTGCTCTACCACTGAGCTAAATCTCCAACCCCTCGTTTTCTCTATTTCATTCTTAGTTTTTTCTCATTCTCTCCTTCTTGATCTCCCATTCTCGATATCCTTCCCGATCCCCGCTTCTCGATGTCCTTCCTATTGAATTCACAATCTATATTTCCTGATGTCCATCCCAATCTACTTCTCAATCTCCCCTTCTCGATCTCCCCTTCTCTATGTCCTTTTCGATATTCATCTCATTCTTCCTTTCCCGATCTCCCTTTCTCGATGTCTTCTTCAATATTCTTATCATTCTCCCCTCATCGATCTATCCTTTCTGTTTTCCTTCTCTATCTTCCCTTCTCAATGTCCTTCTCAATGAATTCTTGATCTCTTCTCAATGTCCTTCATGATATTCTTCTCATTCTCCCATTCTCGATCTCCCCTTCTCGATGTTTCCTGATATCCCTTTCTCCATGACCTTCCCGATTAATTCTCAGTCTCTTCTTCTGGACGTCATTCTTGACATTCTTCTCATTCTATTCTTCTCAATATCCCATTTTCGATGTCCTTCTCGATACTCTTCTCATTCTCCCTGTCTCAATCTCCCATTCTCGAAGTCCTTCTCGATCTCCTATTCTTGATATCCTTCCCAAAAGATTTTCAATATCTTCTTCACGATGTCCTTCCTGATCCCACCTTCTCGATGTCCTTCCCAATGAATTCTCTATCTCTACTTCTCAATATCCTTTGCAATATTCTTCTTTTTCTTCTCTTTCAGATCTCCCCTTTTTGATTTCCTTCCCGATAATATTCTTGATCTCTTCTTTTCGTTGTCCTTCTCAATATTCTTCTCACTCTCCCCTTTTTGATATATCCTTCTCAATATCCTTCCTGATCTCCACTTCTTGATTTCCTTTCTGTTGAATTCACAATCTCTACTTCTCGATGTCCTTCTCAATATAATTCTCATTCTACCATTTTCAATCTCCCCTTTTTGATGTTCTTCTCAATATTCTTCTCGTTTTCTCCTTCTTGAACTCTCCTTGATGTTCTTCCTGATGAATTCTTTATCTCTTCTTCTTGATGTTCTTTTCAATGTTCTTATCCTTCTACCCTTCTTGATCACCCATTCTTGATGTCCTTCCCAATCTATCCTTCTCTACGTCCATTGCATAGAATTCTTGATCTCTTCTTGATGTCCTTCTTGATATTCTTCTAGTTCTCCCCTTTTTGATATCTTCTTCTTGATGGCCTCCTTGATATTCTTCTCTTTCTCCCCTTCTCAATCACCCCTTCTCATTGTCCATCTCATAAAATTCTCAATCTCTTATTTTTGATGTCCTTCTCAATATTCTTCTCATTCTACCCTTCTCGATCACCCCCTTCTTGATGTTGTTCTTGTTCTCCCCTTCTAAATATCCACTTCTTGATGTCCTTCCTGATTTTCCTGTCTCGATGTCCTGCAAATGAATTCTCAATCTCTTCTTCTAGATGTCCTTCTGAATAAACTTCTACTTCTCACCTTCTCCATCTCCCCTTCTTGATGTCCTTGTCAATATTCTCCTCTTTCTCTCCTTCTAGATCTTCCAATCTTGATGACCTTCCTGATCTATTCTTGATGTCCTTCCCAATGAATTTTCATTTTCTTCCTCTTGATGTAATTCTCAATATTCTCATTCTACTCTTCTTGAACTCCAATTCTTTATGTCCTTACCGATTTCCCCTTCTTGATGTCCGTACTGAAGAATTCCCAATCTCTTCTTCTCGATATCCTTCTCAATATTCTTCTTGATCTTCCCTTTTCAATCTCCCATTCTCTATCTTCTTCTGATCTCCCCTTCTCGATGTCCTTCCTTTAGAATTCGTGATCTCTACTTCTGGATGTCCTTCTCAATATACTTCTCATGTTCCATTTCTCAATCTCCCTTTCTAGATGTCCTCGATTTTCTTCTCTTTTTCCCCTTCTTGATTCCCCCTTCTTCATGTCCTTCCCGATGAATTCTCAATCTCTTCTTCTATATGTCCCTTTGATATTCTTTTTGTTGTACCCTTCTCAATCTCCCATTCTTGATGTCTTTCTTGATATTATTCTCGTTCTACCATTTGTGATATCTGAATCTCCCCTTTGTGATCCTTCCCCCTCTCCATATTTCAAAGTCCTCCCCATTGTATTCTTGATTTCTACTTTTTGATGTCCTTTTCAATATTTTACTCATTTTACCCTTATTGATCTCACCTTCTCAATGTCTGTATTGATATTCTTCTCATTTTCTCTTTTTCCTTCTCCCCTTATTGATGTCCTTCCCGAAGAATTCTTGATCTCTTTTCTATATTTTTTTCTTTCTCCCCTTCTCAATCTCCCATTCTCGATGGCCCTCCTGATTTCCCCTTCTTGATGTCCTTTCTGTTGAATTTGCGATCTCTACTTCTTGATGACTTTCTCAATATACTTCTCATGCTTCATTTCTTGATCTCCCCTTCTAGATGTCCTTCTTGATATTCTTCTCATTCTACCCTTCCCAATCTCCCCTTCTTGGTGTCCTTCCCAAAGAATTCTTGATCTCTTCTACTTGATGTCATTTTGATATTCTTCTTATTCTCCCATTCTCTATCTCCCCTTTTCAATATCCATCCTAGTCTCCCCTTCTTGATATCCTTCCTAATGAATTATTGATCACTTCTTCTTAACGTCCTTCTTGATATTTTTCTCTTTCTCCCTTCTCAATCTACCATTCTTGATGTCCTTCCTGATGAATTTTCGATCTCTTCTTCTACATGTCATTTTGATATTTTTTCTCGTTTTCTCCTGTTCAATATCCTTCCTGATCTCCCCTCTTGATGTCCTTGCCTTTTAATTAGTGATCTCTACTTCTCGAATTCCTTCTCAGTATTCTTCTCATTCACACTTTCTTGATCTCCCATTCTCGATTTTGTTCTCGATATTCTTCTCATTCTCCCCTTTTTGATCTCCCCTTCTCAATGTCCTTCCTGATGAATTCTCGATATCTTCTTCTCAATTTCCTTCTCAATATTCTTCTTGTTCTTCCCCTCAATCTCCTCTTTTCAATTTTGTTCATGATCTTCAATTCTTGATGTCATTCCCAATGAAACTTATTGATTAATTCTCGATATCTTCTTTTGATGTCATTCTTGATATTCTTCTCATTCTCTTGATCTCTACCTCTCTATGTCCTTTCCAATCTCCCCTTCTCTATGTCCTTTCCAATGAATACTTGAACTTTTCTTCTCCTTGTCCGTCTCAATATAATTCTCATTTCCCTCCTCTCGATCTCCCCTTCTCGAAGTCCTTTGGATATTTTGTTTCTCTCCTTCTTAATCTCCCCTTCTTGATGACCTTCTTGATTAATTCACGACCTCTTCTTCTTGAGGTCCTTCTTGATATTTTTCTCATTCTCCTTTTCTAGGTCTCCACTTCTTGATCTCGCATTCTCATTGTGTTTCCCGATCTCCCTTTTTTGATGTACTTCCCAGTGAATTCTCCATCTATTTTCTCAATGTCTTTCATGATATTCTTCTCTTTCTCCCCTTCATGATCTCTGCTTCTCAATGTCATTCCGGATGATTTCTGGATCTCTTCTTCTTGATGTCTTTCTTGATATTCTTCTCATTACCCACTTCTTGATGTCCTTCCAGATGAATCCTTTCTCTTTTATTCTCCTTGTCATTTTCGATATTCTTCTCATTATCCCCATCTTAATATCTCCTTCTGGAAGTCTTTCTCAATGAATTCTCAATCTATTTTTCTGTATTTCCTTTTTGATATTCTTCTTGTTCTTCTCTTCTCAATCTCCCCTTCTCGATATGTTTTTTGGTCTCTTCTTCTTGATGTTCATCCTGATGTATTCTTGAACTCTTCTTTTCAATGTCCTTTTCAATATTCTTCTTGTACTCCCCTTCTTGAGCTCTTCTTCCTGATGCCTTCCTGATCAATCCTTCACAATGTCCTTCCCTATGAATTTTCTGTCTCTTCCTCTCCATGTCCTTCTTGATATTCTACTCATTCTCTTCTTGATCTACCTTTGCAATGTTTTTCACAATATTCTTCTCATTCTCCCCTTCTCTATCTACCATTCTCCATGTCCTTCCTGATCTCCTGTTCTCAATGTCCTTCCTGATCTCCACTTCTCGATGTTCTTCTTGATGAATTCTCCATCTTTTCTTCCTGATATCCATCTTGATATTCTTCTTGATCACGCAATCTTGATGTCTTTCCTGATATCCCATTCTCGATGTAATTCCTGATGAATTCTTGATCTCTTCTTCTTGATGTCCTTTTCAATATTCTTCTTTTACTCCCATTCTCGACCTCCATCTCTATGTCCATTCCAATCTCCCCTTCTTTCTGTCCTTCACAATGAATTCTCTATCTTTTCTTCTTGTTGTCCTTCTCAATATAATTTTCATCCCCCCGATCTCCCCTTTCAAAGTCCTTCTGGATATTCTGTTTCTCTCCTTCTCGATCTCCTCATCTTGATATCCTTCCTGATTAATACTCGATCTCTTCTTCTTGAGGTCCTTCTTGATATTCTTCTCATTCTCATTTTCTTGTTCTCCAATTCTCGATCTCCCATTCTCAATGTGCTTCCCTATCTCCCCTTCTCGATGTTCTTCCTGATGAATTCTCTATCTCTATTTCTCGATGTCCACCTTGATATTCTTCTCATTCTCTCCTTCTCGATCTCCCCTTCCTGATATCTTTCTCATTCTCCACTTATCGATCTATTTTCTCAATGTCTTTCATGATATTCTTCTTTTTCTCCCCTTCATGATCTCCCCTTCTCATTGTCTTTCCCAATAAATTTTCTATCTGTTCTTATCTATTTCATTCTTGAAATTTTTCTCAATCTCCATTCTCAATCTTCCCTTCTCAATGTCCTTCCAGATGTATTCTTGATCTCTTCTTCTTGATGTCCTTCTCTATATACTTCTCATTATCCCCTTCTTGATGTCCCCTTCTTGCTGTCCTTTTCGATAGTTTTTTTAGTTCTACCATTCTTGATTGTCCCATCTCAATGTCCTTTTTGATCTCCCCTTCTCAATGTCATTCCTCATGAATTCTCGTACTCTTCATCTCCTTGTCCTTATCGATATTCTTCTAGCCTTCTGCTTGTTGATCTCTTCTTCTCTATGTCCTTTCAGATCTCCCATGCTCAATGTTCTTTCCAATGATTTCTTGCTCTCTTCATCTTGATGTCCTTATTTATTTTCTTCTCATTCTCCCCTTCTCAATCTCCCCTTCTTGATGTTCTTCTCGATATTCTTTTCTTTTTCCCATTCTTGATCTCCCCTTCTTAATGGACTTCCCGATGAATTCTCGATCTCTTCTTCTAGATGTCCTTCATGATATTTTTCTCATTCTCCTCTTCTTGTTCTCCCATTCTCAATATCCTTCCTGATATTCCTTCTTGATTTCTTTCCCAATGAATTCTTGATCTATTTTCTCAATGTCCTTCAGAATATTCTTGTTCTCCCATTCTCAATGTACTTCCCAATCTTCCCTTATCAATCAATGTCCTTCCTGATGATTTCTAGATCTCATCTTCTAGACGTTTTTGTAAATATATTCTTGATCTCCCATTCTGGATTTATATCCAGATAAATTCTCATCACTTCTTCACAATGACCTTCTCGATATTCTCCTCATTCTACCCTTCTTGATCTCCCCTTCTCGATGCCCTTCCCAATCTCCCTTCCTCGATGTCCATCTCAATGTATTCTTGATGTCTTCTCGATGTCATTCTTGATATTATTCTCATTCTCCTCTTCTCCATGTCCTCCTCAATCTCCCCTTTGCAATGTCTTTTCCTATGAATTCTTGTTCTCTTCTTTTTGATATCCTCAATATTCTTCTCATTCTGCACTTTTTTATCTCCTCTTCTCAGTATCCTTAGTCACCCATTGTCAATGTCCTTCATGAAGAATTCTCTTTCTCTTCATCTCGATTTCCTTCTTGATATTCTCATTCTCACCTTCTCGATTTCCTTTTCTCAATGTGGTTCCTGATCTCCACTTCTCAATGTCCTTCCCAATGAATTTTTGATTTCTTCTATTCAATGTCCTCGATATTCTTCTTGTCCTCCCATTCTTGATCTGCCCTTCTTGATGTTCTTTTTGATATTCTTCTTATTCTATCCTTCTCAATCTCCTCTTCTCACTGTCCTTCCTGATCTATCCTTTTCGTTGTTCTTTCTAATGAATTCTTGATCTCTTCTTCTAGATTTCCTTCTCAATATTGTTCTTGTTTTCCCCTTCTCAAACTGCCATTCTCTATGTCCTCCCCTTCTTGATGTCGTCTACAATGAATAATTGATCTCTTTTACTTGATATCCTTTCTTGATATACACTTCTCACTGTCCTTCCTGATCTATCCTTTTCAATGTCCTTCCTGATGATTTCTCAATCTCTTCTCCCTGTACTTAATATATTTCTCATTCTCCCCTTCTTGATCTCACCTTCTCAAAGTCCTTCTCGACACTCTTCTCTTTCTCTTTTTCTCTGTCTACATTCTTGAAGACATTCCCTATTAATTCTCAATGTCTTCTTCACAATGTCCATCTCAATATTCTTCTCATTTTCCCATTCTCCATCTACCCTTCTCAATTTTCTTCCCAATCTCCCCTTCTCGATGTGCCTCCTGATCTGCCCTTCTTCATGTCTTTCCCAATGAATTCTCGATCTCTTCTTCTTGATTTCCTTCTTGATATTATTATCATTCTCTCATCGATTTCTCCTTCAAGATGTCATATTTGATGTTCTTTTCATCATACCCCTCTCAATCTTCCCTTCTCAATCTCCCTGTCTCAATATTCTTCCCTATTTAACCTTCTCAATGTCCTTCCTGATGAATTATTGATCTCTTCTTCTCAATGTCATTCTCGATATTCTTCTCATTCTCCAGTTGTTGATCTCCCCTTTTCAATCCCTTTTCCCTTCTCCCTTTCTTGATGTCCTTCCTATTGAAATCAGAATCTCTACTTTTTGATGTCCTCAATATAATTCTTGTTCTCCCCCTCTCGATATTCCCTTCTTGATGTCTTTCCTAATGAATTTTCTTTCCTTTTATCTCAATTACCTTCCTGATATTCTTCTTGTTCTCTCCTCAATTTCCTTTTCTCAAAGTGGTTCCCAATTTCCCTCTCTTGGTGTCCTTCCAGATGAATTCCTGATCTCCTCTTCTCAATGTTCTTCTCATTCTCCCATTTTTGATCTCCACTTCTTGATGTACTTTTTGATATTCTTCTCATTCTACCCTTCTCGATTTCCCCTTCTCACTGTCTTTCCTGATCTATCCTTTTTGATGTCCTTTCTAATGAATTCTCCATCTCTTCTAGATATCCTTCTCAATATTCTTCGCATTCTACCCTTCTCAATCTCTCCCTCTTGATGTCGTTCCTGATCTCCCACTGAGCATGTACTTACCAATGAGTTCTTGATCTCTTCTTCTCGATGTTGTTCTTGATATTTTTTTCTTTTTTCCATGTTCGATCTCCCCTGCTCGATGTCCTTCCCAATCTCCCCTTCTTGATGTCCTTCCCATTGAATTTGTGATCTCTACTTCTCGATGTCCTTCTCAAGATACTTCTCATTTTTCCCTTCTCGCATTACACTTCTTGATGTCCTTCCCCATGAATTCTTGATCTCTTCTTCTCGATTGCCCTCTCAATATATTATTCATTCTCCCCTTCTCAATCTCACCTTCTCAATGTCCATCTCTATATTCTCTTTCTCCTCTTCTCGATCTCTCCTTTTTGATGGCATTCATGATGAATTTTTGAACACTTCTTCTGGATGGACTTCTCGATATTCTTCTCATTTTCCCCTTCTCGATCTCCCCTTCTTAATGATTTCACCTCCTGGATGTCCTTCCCAATGAATTCTCAGTCTCTTCTTATCAACGTCCTTCTGGATCTCCCCTTCTCAATCTTCCCTTCTCAAGGCCCTTCTCAATATTCTTCTCCTTCTCCCCTTCTCAAACTCCCCATGTATGACTTTCCCAATCTATCCTTGATATCCTTCTCAATGAACTCTCAATCACTTTGGTTCGATGTTCTTCTTGTTCAATCCTTCTCAATCTCCCCTTCTCCATGTCCTTTTCAACATTCTTCTCATTCTACACTTATTGATCTCCCCTTATCACTGTCTTTCCTGATCTATCCTTCTCGATGTCCTTTCTAATAATTTCTAGATCACTTTTTCTCGATGTTCTTGTTAATATTCTTCTTGATCTACCCTTTTCAATCTCCCCTTCTCAATGTCCTTCTCGATGTATTTTCGATCTCTTCTTCTTGATATTCTTCTCGATATTCTTCTCATTCTCATTACCTCGATCTCCCCTTCTCAATCTTCTCAATCACTTTCTCATTTTCCATCTTGATCTCCACTTCTTGATGTCCTTCTAGATGAATTCTCGATATTTTCTTTTTGATATCATTCTCAATATTCTTGTTCTCAACTTCTCGATCTCTCCTTCTCGATCACTTTCTTATTTCCCTTCGCAATCACCCCTTTTCAATGTACTTCTCAAAGAATTCTCAATCTATTCTTCTAGATATCCTTCTTGATATTCTTCTCATTCCTCTCGTCTCGAGCTCTTCTTCATGATCTCCATCCCGATGTCCTTCTCGATCTCTTCTTCACAATATCCTCTATAGACTTCTTGTTCTCCCCTTCTGGATCTCCCCTTCTCGATGTTCTTGATGAATTTTTGATTTTGTCTTCTCAATGCCCTTCTCAATATTCTTCTCATTTTCTCCCTTTTGAAATTCCCTCTTCAATGACCTTCCCAATCTCCCCTTCTTGGTGTCCTTCATGATGAATTCTCAATCTTTTCTTCTCAAAGTCCTTCTCAATATTATCGTGTTCCACTTCTTAATCTCTGCTTCTCAATATCCTTCCCCATCTCCTCTTCTCAATGCCTTTCCAATGAATTCTCCATCTCTTCTTCTTGATGTCCTTCTCAATATTCTTCTTGTTGTCCCCTTCTCAAATTCCCCTTCTCAATCTCTTTTCTGATGTCCTTCTTGATCTCCTCTTCTCAATATCATTCTCAATACTGTCTCATTCTCCTTTTCTTGATCGCTTTCTCAATGTATGCCTCGGTCTCCACTTCTCAATGTTTCTCTCAATGAATTCTCAATCTCTTCTTCTCAATTTCCTTCTCGATATTCTTCTCCATCTCTCCTTCTTGATGTCCTTCTCAGTCTCCTTTTCTTGTTCTCAATGTCCTCTTCTCACTCTCTCCTTCTCCAACACCTTCTTGATATTTTTTTCATTCTCCCCTTCTCGATCTCCCCTTCGCTATGTCCTTCCTGGTCTCCCCTTCTCAATGTCCTTCTCAATGAATTCTTGATCTATTCTTGTCGATGTCCTTCTCGATATTTTCACTATCTCCTTCATGATTTTCTCTACTTGATGTTTTACTCAATCTCCCCTTCTCGATGTCTTCGCCAATGAATTCTTGAACATTTCTTTTCAATTTCCTTCTTGATTTTCTTCTCATTCTCCTCTTCTCGATCTCCCCTTCTCGTTGTGCTTCCGATCTTCCATTCTCGATGTCTTACTCAATGAATTCTCAATCTCTACTTCTCAATATCCTTCTCAATATTCTTGTTTTCCACTTCTAATCTTCACTTCTTTTTTTTTTTTTTTTAATTTATTTTGCAATACAATTCAGTTCTACATATCGGTCACGGATTCCCTTGTTCTCCCCCCTCCCGTCCCCCTCACCTTCCCCCCAACGCCCCCCCCCATTCCCATCTCCTCCAGGGCAAAGCCTTCCCCACAGACTGAGGTCAACCTGGTAGACTCAGTCAAGGTAGGTCTAGTCCCCTCCTCCCAGGCCGAGCCAAACAATCCTGCATAGGCCCCAGGTTTCAAACAGCCAACTCATGCAATGAGCACAAGATCTGGTCCCACTGCCTGGATGCCTCCCAAACAGATCAAGCCAATCAACTGTCTCACCCATTCGGAGGGCCTGATCCAGTGTGGACCCCTCAGCCATTGGTTCATAGTTCATATGTTTCCATTCATTTGGCTATTTGTCCCTGTGCTTTATCCAACCTTGGTCTCAACAATTCTCGCTCATATAAACCCTCCTCATTCTCGTTAATTGGACTCCCAGAGATCCACCCAGGGCCTAGTCATGGATCTCTGCATCCAGATCCCTCAGTAGTTGGATGAGGTTTCTAGAACAACAATTAGGGTGTTTGGCCATCCCATCACCAGAGTAGGTCAGTTCGGGCTGTCTCTCGACCATTGCCAGCAGTCTGTTGTGTGGGTATCTTTGTGGATTTCTGTGGGCCTCTCTAGCACTTTGCTTCTTCCTGTTCTCATGTGGTCTTCATTTACCATGGTCTCCTATTCCTTGTTCTCCCTCTCTGTTGTTGATCCAGCTGGGATCTCCCGCTCCCCCAAGCTCTCTTTCCCTCGACCCTCGCCTTTCATTACCCCCACTCATGTCCAGGCTGTTCATGTAGATCTCATTCCATTTCTCTGTCATTGGGCGATCCCTGTGTCTTTCTTGGGGTCCTGTTTTCCGGGTAGCCTCCCTGGTGATGTGAGTAGCAGACAATTCATCCTTGTTTCATGTCTAGTATCCTGCTATGAGTGAGTACATACCATGTTTGTCTTTCTGAGTCTGGGTTACCTCACTCAGGATGATTTTTTCTAGATCCATCCATTTGTCTGCAAACCTCATGATGCCATTGTTTTTTTCTGCTGAGTAGTATTCCATTGTGTATATGTACCACATTTTGTTTATCCATTCTTCAGTTGAAGGGCATCTGGGTTGTTTCCATGTTCTGGCTATTACAAACAATGCTGATATGAACATAGCTGAACAAGTGCTCTTATGGTGTGGTTGAGCATTTCTTGGGTATATGCCCAAGAGTGGTATAGCTGGATCTTGGGGGAGGTTGATTCCCAATTTTCTAAGAAAGCGCCATATTGATTTCCAAAGTGGTTGTACAAGCTTGCATTCCCACCAGCAGTGGAGGAGAGTTCCCCTAGCTCCACATCCTCTCCAGCATAAGGTGTCTTCAGTGTTTTTGATCTTAGCCATTCTGACAGGCGTAAGGTGGTATCTCAGAGTTGTTTTGATTTGCATTTCCCTGATGATTAGGGATGTTGAGCAATTCCTTAAATGTCTTTCGGCCATTTGAGTTTCCTCTGTTGAGAATTCTCTGTTTAGTTCTATAGCCCATTTCTTAATTGGACTGTTGGGCATTTTGATGTCTAATTTCTTGAGTTCCTTATATATTCTGGATATCAGTCCTCTGTCAGATGTGGGGTTGGTGAAGATCTTTTCCCATTCTGTAGGCTGTCGCTTTGCCTTGTTGACCGTATCCTTTGCTCTACAAAAGCTTCTCAGTTTCAAAAGGTCCCATTGATTGATTGTTTCTCTCAGAGTCTGTGCTACTGGTGTTCTATTTAGGAAGTAGTCTCCAATGCCAATGCGTTCAAGACTACTTCCTACTTTCTCTTCTAGCAGGTTCAGAGTAGCTGGATTTATGTTGAGGTCCTTGATCCACTTGGACTTAAGTTTTGTGCACGGTGATAGATATGGATCTATTTGCAGCCTTCTACATGTTGATATCCAGTTTTGCCAGCACCATTTGTTGAAGATGCTTTCTTTTTTCCATTGTGCACTTTTGGCTTCTTTGTCAAAAATTATATGTTCATAGGTGTGCGGATTAATGTCAGGGTCTTCAATTCGATTCCATTGGTCCACATGTCGGTTTCTATGCCAGTACCAAGCTGTTTTTATTACTGTAGCTCTATAGTAGAGCTTGAAGTCAGGGATCGTGATGCCTCCAGAAGTTGTGTTATTGTACAGGATTCCTTTGGCTATCCTGGGTTTTTTGTTTTTCCATATGAATTTGAGTATTATTCTTTCCAGGTCTGTGAAGAATTGTGTTGGTATTTTGATGGGGATTGCATTGAATCTGTAGATTGCTTTTGGTAAGATTGCCATTTTTACTATGTTAGTCCTGCCTATCCATGAGCATGGGAGATCTTTCCATTTTCTGACATCTTCTTCAATTTCTTTTTTCAGGGACTTAAAGTTCTTGTCATATAGGTCCTTCACTTGCTTGGTTAGTGTTACCCCAAGGTATTTTATGCCATTTGTGGCTATAGTAAAGGGAGATGTATCTCTGATTTCCTTCTCCACTTCTTTGTCCATTGTATATAGGAGGGCTACTGATTTTTTTGAGTTGATCTTGTATCCTGCTATGTTGCTGAAGGTGTTTATAAGCTGTATCAGTTCCTTGGTGGAATCTTTGGGGTCGCTCAAGTATACTATCATGTCATCTGCAAATAGGGAAAGCTTGACTTCTTCCTTTCCAATTTGTATCCCCTTAATCTCCTTATGTTGTCTTATTGCTCTGGCTAGAACTTCAAGTACTATATTGAATAAGTATGGGGAGAGTGGACAGCCTTGCCTCGTTCCTGATTTTAGTGGAATTGCTTTGAGTTTCTCTCCATTTAATTTGATGTTGGCTGTTGGCTTGCTGTAAATTGCCTTTATTATGTTTAGGTATGTTCCCTGTATTCCTGATCGCTCCAAGACCTTTATCATGAAGGGGTGTTGGATTTTGTCAAATGCCTTTTCTGCATCCAGTGAGATGATCATATGGTTTTTTTCTTTGAGTTTGTTTATATGGTGTATTATATTGACGGACTTTCGTATGTTGAACCACCCTTGCATCCCTGGAATGAATCCTACTTGATCATGGTGGATAATTGTTTTGATGTGTTCTTGGAGTCTGTTTGCCAGTATTTTATTGAGTATTTTTGCATCAATGTTCATGAGGGAGATCGGTCTGTAGTTCTCTTTCTTTGTTGTATCCTTGTTTGGTTTAGGAATTAGGGTAATTGTAGCCTCGTAGAAGGAGTTTGGTAATGTTCCTTCTGTTTCTATTGTGTGGAACAATTTAGAGAGTATTGGTATTAACTCTTCTTTGAAGATCTGGTAGAATTCTGCGCTGAAACCATCTGGTCCTGGGCTTTTTTTGGTTGGGAGACTTTTAATGACTGTTTCTATTTCGTTAGGGGTTATTGCACTATTTAAATAGTTTATCTGGTCTTGATTTAACTTAGGTATGTGGTACCTATCCAGAAAGTTATCCATTTCTTTTAGGTTTTCCAGTTTTGTCGAATAGAGGTTTTTGAAGTATGACCTGATGATTCTCTGGATTTCCTCAATGTCTGTTGTTATGTCCCCCTTTTCATTTCTGATTTTGTTGATTTGGATGCTCTCTCTCTGTCTTTTGGTTAGTTTGGATAAGGGCTTGTCTATCTTGTTGATTTTCTCAAAGAACCAACTCTTTGTTTCATTAATTTTTTGTATTGTTCTCTTTGTTTCTATTTTATTGATTTCAGCTCTCACTTTGATAATTTCCTGGCGTCTATTTTTCCTGGGAGACTGTGCTTCTTCTTGTTCTAGAGCTTTCAGGTATGCTGTTAAGTCTCTAGTGTGAGATTTCTCCAACTTATTTATGTGGGCATTTAGTGCTATGAATTTCCCTGTTAGTACTGCTTTCATAGTGTCCCATAAATTTGGATATGTGGTGTCTTCATTTTCATTGATCTCTAGGAAGTCTTTAATTTCTTTCTTTATTTCTTCCTTAACCCATTGGTGATTCAGTTGGGTATTATTCAGTTTCCATGAGATTGCAGGTTTTCTGTAGTTTTTGTTGTTGTTGAAATCCAACTTTAGACCATGGTGGTCTGATAGAACACAGGAGGTTATTCCAATTCTTTTGTATCTGTTTAGATTTGTTTTGTGGCCAAGTATGTGGTCAATTTTAGAGAAGGTTCCATGGGGTGCTGAGAAGAAGGTATATTCTTTTTTGTTAGGATGGAATGTTCTGTAGATATCGATTAAGTCCATTTGAGTCATGACATCAGTTAAGTCCTTTATTTCTCTGTTAAGTTTCAATTTGGGAGATCTGTCCAGTGGTGAAAGTGGGGTGTTGAGGTCTCCCACTATTAATGTGTGGGGTTTTATATGTGATTTAAGCTTTAGTAATGTTTCTTTTACATATGTGGGTGCCCTTGTGTTTGGGGCATAAATATTCAGAATTGAGACTTCATCTTGGTGGATCTTTCCTGTGATGAGTATGTAATGCCCTTCTTGATCTCTTTTGATTGATTTTAGTTTGAAGTCTATTTTGCTGGATATCAGGATGGCTACACCCGCTTGTTTCTTAAGACCGTTTGATTGGAAAGTCTTTTCCCAGCCTTTTATTTTTAGGTAGTGTCTATCTTCGAATTTGAGATGTGTTTCTTGTATGCAGCAGAAAGATGGGTCCTGCTTTCGTATCCATTCTGTAAGCCTATGTCTTTTTATAGGTGAATTAAGTCCATTGATATTGAGGGAAATTAATGACCAGTGATTGTTCATTCCTGTTATTTTTTGGTGGTGATGTGTGGGTACTTCTATACGTTGGGGTTTACTGCTGTGGCTTTATCTGTTGCCTGTGTTTTTGAGGGTGTATCTGACTTCCTTAGGTTGGAATTTTCCTTCTAGTGCTTTCTGTAGGGCTGGGTTTGTGGATAAGTATTGTTTAAATCTGGCTTTGTCATGGAATGTCTTGTTCACTCCATCTATGGTGATTGAAAGTTTTGCTGGGTATATTAGTCTAGGCTGACATCCATGGTCTCTTAGTGTCTGCATTACATCTGTCCAGGTTCTTCTGGCTTTCAAAGTCTCCATTGAGAAATCGGGTGTTATTCTGATGGGTTTGCCTTTATATGTCACTTGGCCTTTTTCCTTTGCTGCTCTTAATATTCTTTCTTTATTCTGTACGTTTAGTTGTTTAACTATTATGTGGCGAGGGGACTTTTTTTGGGGGTCTAGTCTGTTTGGTGTTCTATAAGCTTCTTGTATCTTCATAGGCATTTCCTTCTTTAAGTTGGGAAAGTTTTCTTCTATGATCTTGTTGAATATATTTTCTGTGCCCTTGAGTTGGTATTCTTCTCCTTCTTCGACCCCTATTATTCTTAGGTTTGGTCTTTTCATGGTGTCCCAAATTTCTTGGACATTTTGGTTCATGACTTTGTTGGCTTTAGTGTTTTCTTTGACTGATGAATGTATTTCTTCTACTGTATCTTCAACGCTAGAGATCCTCTCTTCCATCTCTTGCATTCTGTTGATTATACTTGCATCTGAAGTTCCCAATCGTTTTCTCAGATTTTCTATTTCCAGCATTCCCTCTGTTTGTGTCTTCTTCATTTTTTCTATTTCGCTTTTCAGGTCTTGGACTGTTTCCTTCATTTGTTTCATTGATTTTTCTTGATTTTCTCTCAGTATTTTATTGTTTTCTTCCAGGACTTTATTGATTTCTTCTAATTTGTTTGCCCTTTCCTCTAGTTGTTTGCAGCGTTCTTCACATTTTTTTGTCTTTTCCTCTACACAAGCCTCTAGCTTCTTCATGATGTCATTCATAAGGCTGTTTTCTTCTGCTTCTTCCAATTTCTGATGTTCAGGTCTAGGTGTTGGAGGAGGGCTAGGGCCTGGTGATGCTGTATTGCTATTCATTTTGTTGTATATGTTTCTGCCTTGACGTATGCCCATCTCCTTGTGCTTCGTTACTGGCCTTATCCGCACACTTGGTTCAGCCAGACCAGTGTTCCAAAAGGGAAGTCCGGAGCAAGATGGGAGCTGGGGGCCGGCCTCTAAGTCTCAGGAAGAGGCTTGGGGCTCAGGCGGATGGGCGTGGGGGCAGGGCGTGGAGACTGCAGGGCCTGCCAGGGGTCTTGGAGAAGGGGATCCTTCCCGGTGGGGCTAGCAGGGAACCTGCCTGGTGGCCAGAATCTGGGGCCAAGTTGGGTAGGTCTTCCCTGGAGTGGCTGGTGCCCAGGGATGGGGTCTGGGGCAAGGAAGGGTACTCACCAGTTTTCCAAAAGGGAAGTCCGGAGCAAGATGGGAGCTGGGGGCCGGCCTCTAAGTCTCAGGAAGAGGCTTGGGGCTCAGGCGGATGGGCGTGGGGGCAGGGCGTGGAGACTGCAGGGTCTGCCAGGGGTCTTGGAGAAGGGGATCCTTCCCGGTGGGGCTAGCAGGGAACCTGCCGGGTGGCCAGAACCTGGGGCCAAGTTGGGCAGGTCTTCCCTGGAGTGGCTGGTGCCCAGGGACGGGGTCTGGGGCAAGGAAGGGTACTCACCAGTTTTCCAAAAGGGAAGTCCGGAGCAAGATGGGAGCTGGGGGCCGGCCTCTAAGTCTCAGGACTAATCTTCACTTCTTAATGTCATTCCCCATCTCTACTTTTCGTCAACTTTCCAATGATTTCTCGATCTCTTCTTCTTGATGACCCTCTTGATATTCTTGTTTTCACCTTCTTGAACTCTCCTTCTTGATCTCCACTTTTCATTATCCTTCTGGATATTCTTCTCATTCTCCTTTTCTCCATCACTCTTTCTTGATCTCTTTCTCAATGTATGCCTTGTTCTCCACTTCTCAACGTTTCTCTCAATGAATTCTCTATCTCTTCTTCTCAATATCCTTCTTAATATTCTTTTTGTTCTCCTCTTCTCAATCTCTCCTTCTTGATCTCACCTTTTTGATGTTGTTTTCGGTGAATTAATTTTCTCATTCTCCCCTTTTCTATCTCCCCATGTCTATGTCCTTCCAGGTCTGCCTTTATTGATGTCCTTCCCAATGAATTCTTGATCTCTTCTTCTTGATGCCTTTCTCAATATTCTTCTCATTCTCTCCTTCATGATCTCCTCTTCTCAATGTACTTCTCGATGTCTTTCCTGATGAATTCTAGTATACCTCTTCTAAATTTCCTTCTTGATATTCTTCTTGTTTTCCCCATCTCAATATCCCCTTCTTTCTGTGCTTCCTGATCTCCCCTTATCGATGACCTACTCAATGAATTCTGGATTTCTTCTCAATGTCCTTCTCAATATTGTTCTCATTCTCACCTCTCAATCTCCCATTCTCCATGTCCTTCTCAAAGAATTCTCAATCTTTTCTTCCTGATTTCCTTCTTGATATTCTTCTCCGTCACCCCTTCTCAATCTCCCTTTCTCTCTATTCTTCCAGATCTCCCTTTCTTCATGTCCTTCCCGAAGAATTCTCAATCTCTTCTTATTGATGTCCTTCTCAATATTTTTCATTTTCTGTATCCATCTACCCTTCTCGATGTCCTTCTCAATATTCTTCTCATTCTCCCATCTCAATCTCCCCTTTTTGATATCCTTCTCAATGAATTTTCAATCTCCCCTTCTTGATCTCCCCTTCTTAATGTCCTTCACAATCCATTCTTCTCAATGTAACTCTCAATGAATTCTCAATTATCCCTTCTTGATGTCCTTCTTGATATTCTTCTGGTTTTCCTCTTCTGGATCTCGCCTTCTCGATCTCTTTCTCGATTTCCTTCTTGATCTCTTCTTCACAATGTCCATCCTGATGAATTATAGATTTCTTCTTCTCACTGTCCTTCTTGATATTCTTTTCATTCTTCCTTTCTTGATGTCCACATTGTAGAAGTAACCATCTTATTGAATAAGAAACACAGAGCCAATGCAAAGATGAAAGTCCAAGAAGTCTGAGATAATAGCCTTACCCTTCACTGCTGCAGCTATCCTGTTCAGACAAGCGAGTTACTCCCCATTTGTTTGTCTTTATATAGACTTTCTGTTCTGCCTTCTCATTGGTTGTAAACCCAACCACATGACCGCCTCATCACTGCCCGTCTGTACAGACCTCTAGGTCTTCTATGGTTGGTATTGAGATTAAAGGCATGTGTCTCCATGCTGGCTGTATCCTTGAACACACAGAGATATGCCTGGCTCTGCCTCCCAAGAGCTTGGATTAAAGGCATGCACCACCAAAGCCTGGTTCTGCTATGGCTTGTTATTAGCTCTGACCCCCAGGCAACTTTATTTATTAACATACAAATAAAATCACATTTCAGTACAAATAAAATATCACCACACTTCCCCTTTTCTATTGTAATGAACAGAATAAAGGGAAAAAGTTATAACTAACATAAGAAAAACGATATACAAAAGTACAAAAATTATATGCAATATATACAAGTAATAAATACCTAAACAATGTCTAGTCCATTTGTGTTTGATAAATTCAGAGAAAATAATTCCATTATCTATCCTATTTTGGTAAGTCCAAAATGTATCTAATTCACTTTCTATTCTAATTAATCTTCAGCTATAACTAACTAATCTTCAATTATAACTAACTAATCTTCAACTCCCTCAGAGACCCAAGAAGAAAATAATATTACCTAATAAAAAATAAAAACAGGAAGTGCATGCAACCAGCTTCCAAAAAATTTTGAGTTGAAAGAAAGAGCCAGCTGCCTGGACAATCACCTGAGGTTTCTCTGCAGTGTTGGGGCATCACTGACAGAACCATTTGTGAAGAAGGATGTACACAAGGTCAATAGTTCAACCTCACATTGGGTGAGAGCAGTCCATGTACCAGAAACACCTGAATTCTACTAGTGTCCTGTCATGATTCAGGATTTTAAATTCTGGAAATTGTTAATGTTTTTTTAATTCAGCTGTCCATTCTTTTTGGCTATGTGTGTGTGGGGGAGGGCTTCATTTCAGCATCCCGTTCTTCTCCATATCCTTCTACTAAATGTCAGTCTACTATTGAGAGGTGTGAGTTTAGTTACTGTACATCAGAACCTATTGGCCCACTGCCTGTTCAGCTGCCTTTGAAGAAAAGGGTATTGTACCTTTTCCAGACTGCAAAGGCCACTTCAGGGATGGTGCCATATTGTCCTGGCCTCAGAAGATGCCTTTTGATAAAGCCATAACCACACTTGTTTTGGCAACAATCAGTAGTCCTTTGTTTTGTGTCCTGTATGTCCATTTTGTCCAGTTCTCAGCAGTTGATTTGAGGATACTTTGTTGTCCAGTGGTTAACTTTTGCCAAAATGAAAGTTAACTCCATATGCAGTCTCTTCAATGCCAAACTCTGTAGTAGATTGGTACTGCCAGGAGCCAACATGTCTCATAGTCATAACAAAAAAAAAATTTCTAAGTTATTAAAACATTTTAAATGTCATATTCTGTAGATATCTGATGGGTTTGAAGATGACCTGTCTATCTAAGATATACCTGCTCAATCTTCAAAACATACCTAACATGACTACAAGTTCTATTATAGTGTCTAACTACTAACTTTCATTTCTTTATATCCTAATAGTTGGTAACAATAAAATTCAAGGATCAGAAAATTGCATTACACTGTTAAATGAATGGCATAAGTACAATTACAAATGTACATATAGCATTTTCTAACAATATCAATTTCAATATATATATAATTTGTATATAATATAAAAACAATCCAATCCAATGTAAAGTATTTAAAACTAGTAATTGTCTTTTTTCTTTTTTTTTCTTTAGCCCTTTTCCTAACTCTTGACAACAACTTGTAACCAATCCCCCTTAACAATGAAAATTATCCCAGACCCAAAACCCATTAACAGACCAAAGAACCACCCACCCCAAACCACCTCATGGGAATGTGGGCATCATATTCTTAAAATTGCTTCCTACTGGGTACAGGTGAAGGTATCTTTATCCTGAAAAGAAAAAATTTAGGTTAATTGTCAAATTCTAGGAAAGATAACAATACCCTTCATTATCCAGTCTGTGTATAATGCCAAAGTTCAGGGTTTATCTCAAGTCTTTATTCAAGCAGTCTTTGAGACTGGATCATCTCAGGTAGCCCTCTCAAAATTGCTCTGAGCACTTTGTAGTTCAAAGCTGATCTGTAGATGATGTTTGTCAGCTTCGTGATATTATTATTGTCCACGTGGAATTGTTGTTGTTGTGGGGCCTCATCTTCTTCCTGGAGACTTCAGTTGATGTTAGGCCTGGCCGTGATTTCCTGCAGAAAACTGATAAGAGACTCGAACACAAAAACATATATATGCATCTAATTGAAGCCATTTTTCTAGAATTATTTAGTACTCTATATGACCATTCATATCTTAACAAAGTTTAAAATGTATATTTATCTGTATATATTTATATTAATCTTATAAATTTTGATATAAAATTCATACATTAAGAAAAGTTTGCCGGGCGGTGGTGGCGCACGCCTTTAATCCCAGCACTCGGGAGGCAGAGCCAGGCGGATCTCTGTGAGTTCGAGGCCAGCATGGTCTCCAAAGCGAGTTCCAGGAAAGGCGCAAAGCTACACAGAGAAACCCTGTCTCGAAAAACCAAAAAAAAAAAAAAAGAAAAGTTTAAAGAATCAGAATAGAATCAAAGAGTTGAGATTAGTTATAGAATAGTCCCTTAATTAATTTGGTTTTTCTCCTGTCCCATAGCAGAAGATGGCTCTTTTCTTCTGGCACGATACAGAGAGTTTGCTTTTTCCTTTTAACAACATGATTGAGTTTAAAGAAGGAGAGAGCCATTCTCCAACTCCAAAGTCAGCTTTAAATTTTAATTGAACTGGGACTACAAGAAGACAATAATTTTAAATGTCTTTAGGGAAGAGCAGAAACAAACATTTAGGAAGACTTTTAAAATTTTCTAGATGATATACCAATAGGCTATTTTACTTTGTTTCCTGGGATAGATGATTTGTACTATTTCTTCAGTTGTCTCATTTGTACATTGTTCTTCAAATTCTTAGCCTTCATTCTCCTAAAAGACAAAAACAAAAACCGTTTAAATTAGATGTTCATGCTGGTTGATGAACTATAACCTCCTTTAATTAAGAGGTCCCTCTTGTTCAAATCAAACCTTTCTCAATTTTGATGGTACCCACAGCTTATCTTCTCCTGAACCAAAAGCAAAACCTCATCCCCAATGTAACACATATCCTGGTTTCCATTCATTGGTCAGCACATCCTTAAAGTATATAGGCTGATTTAATTCTGTAGTTTTTTCTATTATCCAATGTCTCTCTACAGCTGTTTTTCCTTTCTCATTGGCATTGAGAAAATTCAAAGTTAATAGGGAATTATGCAGTCTATTTCTGTGGGTTTTGTTCCCCTTTCTGTTTATTTAGCATATCCTTTAGAGTTCTGTTTGATCTTTCTGTAACTTCTTGACCTGTAGGATTATGTGTTATACCTGTAACATGTTTTATATTGTAATACGCAAAAAAACTGTTTCATTTTAAGAGACAAGTGCTGGAGCATTTTCAGTTTTAATTTGTACAGGTATACCCATGATGGCCATAACTACTAGCAAATGAGTGATTATAGAATCAGCTTTTTCAGAACTCAAAGCAGTTGCCCATTGAAATCCTGAATAAGTATTGATGGTATGGTGTATATATTTCAATTTTCCAAATTCAGCAAAGTGAAACACGTCCATCTGCCAGATTTCATTCCTCAGAGTACCATTTGGGTTACATCCTGCTGGTATGGCGTTTGATTGCAGAAGGAACCAGTAGAACATTTATTTACTATTTCTTTGGCTTATTGCCAGGTTATGGAAAAATCCTTTTTTAAACCTTTACTATAGACATGATGTTTTTAATGAAATTCTGAGGCCTCCAGTACATTTCCTATCAATAATTTATCAATCTCATAATTGCCCTGTGCTAGACGGCCTGGCAGACCAGTATGGGATGGGATGGGAGTTATATATAAAGGATGACTCCTTTTCCTGATTGTGACTTGTAATTGAATAAATTGTGAAGTAAATTCTGAAGCATCAGGGATAAATTCTGCAGTCTCAATATGTAATACCACTCTTTCAGCATACTGAGAGTCAGTAACTATGTTGAGAGATTCTGAAAAATCCACTAATACCAGCAGAATAGCATATAATTCCGATTTTTGAACTGAATTATAAGGACTAAGAACCACTTTACTTAAATTTTCTGATTTGTAACCTGTCTCTCCTTGTTTGTTTGCATCTGAATAAAATGTGTGAACTCCAGATATGGGTTTTTCCCGTACAATTTGAGGCTAGATCCAATCAGCTCTCTTTATAAGATCTATTCTATCGCTTTTGGGATATTTGCCATTAATTACTCCCAAAAAATTACTGCAAGCTCGTTGCCAAGGTTCACTTTCTGTCCATAATTTTTCAATGTCCTCCTTAGTTAAAGGTGCAACAATTTCTGCTGGGTCTATTCCTGCTAATTGACGAAGTCTCAATTTTCCTTTCCAAATCAAGTCAGAGATTTTTTCCACAGAATTTTAAAATTTTTATTCAGTGTATATGGTAAAAATATCCATTTCAATATAATATCTTCCCTCTACATTGATATTCCTGTAGGAGAATGCCTAGAAGGTAAAATAACCAAAATGCAATCCAGCTTTGGATCAATATGATCCACGTGCCCTTCATGGACTTTCTTTTCTACCACAGCCAATTCTTTCTCACCTTCAGGTGACAATTCTCTTGGACTATTTAAGTCTTTGTCACATTCTAAGGTTTTGAACAAGTTACTCCGTTCATCATTTTTTACCCCAACAAGAGTTTGTAGATAAGAAATGTCTCCAAATAATCTTTGAAAGTCATTAAGAGTCTGTAGTCGATCTCTCCTAATTTGCACTCTTTGGGGTCTAATTTGTTGTAGTTCTATTTTATATCTTAAGTAATTAATAGAATCTCCCCTTTGTATCTTTTCAGGAGCAATTTGTAATCCCCAGCAAGGCAAAATTTTCTTTACTTCTTCAAACATTCTTTCTAAAGTATCTGCATTTGAGTCAGCTAGTAAAATATCATCTGTATAATGATAGAATATAGATTTAGGAAATTTTTTACGTATCATTTCCAATGGTTGTTGTACAAAATATGGGCACAGAGTTGGGCTATTCAACATTCCTTGTGGGAGGACTCTCCATTGAAATCTTTTAACCGGTTGAGAATTATTGTAAGTAGGCACCGAGAAGGCAAATCTTTCTCTGTCTTTTTCTTGTAAGGGTATTGAAAAGAAACAGTCTTTTAAATCAATAACTATGAGAGGCCGTCCTTTTGGTAAAAGAGTAGGCAAAGGAATTCCAGATTGTAGAGAGCGCATTGGCTGAATTACTTTGTTAATTGCTCTAAGGTCTGTTACCATTCTCCATTTACCAGATTTCTTTTTAACAACAAATACAGGAGAATTCCAAAGGCAGGTTGATTCTTCAATATGCTGAGCATTTGACTGTTCTTCTACCAGCTCTTGTAAAGCCTGGAGTTTCTCTGTTGTTAAAGGCCATTGCTGAACCCATACAGGCTTGTCTGTTAAACGTTTTAGAGGTAGAACTATTGGTATCTTTGGGAGATCATCAGTTTTTGTGCCCTATTCTTGTACAATATGGATGGCTGGTGACTCATTAGAATAATATCTTCTAGTATTTCTGTCAGAAACATGTGCTAGTTTATGATTTGTTTCTGAGTTTTGAAGGATGTTAATCTGAGTATTCCATTGTTGCAAAAGGTCTTGACCCCACAGGTTCATAGCTATGTTAGCCACATATGGTTTTAAGTTTCCTCTCTGTCCTTCTGGACCTATACATTCAAGCCATCTTGCACTCTGTTTCACTTGAGATAATGTTCCAATTCCTAACAGTTGACCATTTACCTCCTGAAGAAGCCAAGTTGGATGTTAAAATTCTGGTGCAATTATGGTAACATCAGCACTTGTGTCTACCAGACCACACAAAAAAACCACTATTTATTTTTATTGCTAATTTTGGTCTTTGTTCATTTATAGAAATTTGCCTAAAATTTTTCTTTATGTTTTCTCCTGAATTTTCTTTTCTCTCTCTTATATCACCCTGAGCAACATGATTTATTCCAATAGGTATTTCGTTATTTAATTGCTCTTTGTATGGGATTGTTCTACAACTGCAGGAAAGGTTTGAACTGGATTTGCTGTAGGGGCCTGCCCTAGGCCTCTCTGGGAGTTTCCCAAAGTTCGAGGCAAAGGATTACTTTACCTGTCCCTTGTTGATCTACATTCATTGGTCCAGTGTTTTCCCTTACCACACCTTCTGCATACTCCAGAAAGAAGGGGCATTGTGTTGCCATTGTTCCTTGAAGAAGCATTTTTTCTAGAAATGACCTGCTTACAGTCCCTTTTCAAATGTCCTTACTTTCCACATCCAAAACAACTAACATTCTTCAAACCTTTTGAAATTGTTTCTCCTACTCACATATTCTCTTGGTCATGAGAATCAACATTAACCATGTCTCTAATCCAATCCTCCAAGGGTGCAGATCTTGCCTTTAATGGCCTGATTATTCCCTTGCATGCTGCATTTGCGTTCTCAAAAGGCAAAGATTCAATTATTATCTGTCTACCTTCTGAATCCAGGAACATTCTCTTTATTGCTGAAGTCAGTCTTTGTAAAAAATTTGTGAAAGGTTCTTTTGGGCCCTGTATAACCTTTGTAAATGACTCAGTTTTCTTTCCTGGTTCCTCACCTCTGTCCCATGCATTCAAGGCTGCCATTTGTCATAGAATTAAGGTTTGGATATCATATAAACATTGTGTTTGTACTGCAGCATATTGGCCTTCTCCAACAAGCTCATACTGGCAGACTTGTATGCCTTTATCCCTCCATTGTTTTTCTATGTTTTTAGCCTCCTCCCTGAACCACATTTGCCACTGGAGCTGTTGTCTGGGTTCCAGAACAGCATGTGCCAGCTCCTGCCTGTCCTGTGGTATAATATTATTATAAGTTGACCAGGTGTTTAACGTTTGGTTTACATATGGAGAATGCATTCCATTAGATACCATTGCCTCCTTAAACCTTCTTAAATCTAACATTTCAATTGGATCCCAAATATTTTGTGTATTCACTTGATCAGGTAACTACTGTACAGTTACTGGATAAATTAAGGGTGACTGTGTGAAAAAAGGCTTTCTTTCTGTAACCTCATGATCCAGTATTGAAACAACTTCACTGTTAATTTCTTCTGTCTGAATTTGAATGTCTCTATAATTCATTTTAACAGGTTTTTCTAAAATTTTTATATTGGCACTTAAATTGGCTATCTTTTTAAATAGTAAAATGAGGATAAGAAAAGTAATTAAGTGTATAATTCGATCAACATTAACCTTCTCATATATTTGTTCCATTGTCAGACTGCCTAAAATTTCAAACAAAGCAAGCCCAATTTTGTTCCAATGTACACATAAAACCCATTTTGTATGTGGAAAAAATTCTCTTTTAAATAGTTTTCTTTAAAATATCTGATATCCCAATTTACTTACCAAGTCTGCATAGAACAATAGAAATCTGAGGGAATTTCAACACAGCCACCTAGTGTCCAAGGTGTGAATCCAAAAAGAGAGAGAGAGAGAGAGAGAGAGAGAGAGAGAGAGAGAGAGAGAGAGAGAGAGAGCAAGAAAGCATAGCCACAAGTTCTGGCTAAAATCTTAAATCCAGCCACATGTTCCTGCTTGAGCTGAGTCAAACCTGGACTCCGGCTTCCTTAAACTCCAACCACGTGCATTGGCTTTACAGGTAGGGGCACTGTTCGGCAGGGCAGGCCTGAGTTGTTTGTAGCACTGGCTTTAAGCAAGTAACTCCAGGTGCCTGAGTCCTAATCCGAGCTTGGGAGCCAGGTCCTAGGGAGCTAGGCCCGCCCAGATGGGATACCGGACCCACCACTAATCCAAGCACATTTTAATGAATTCTTGCCATGTTGGGTGCCAAATGTAGAAGTAACCATCTTGTTAAATAAGAAACACAGAGCCAATGCAAAGGTGAAAGCCCAAGTGGTCAGAGATAAGAGCCTTACCCTTCACTGCTGCAGCTATCCTCTTCAGACAAGCGAGCTATTTCCTGTGTGTTTGTCTTTATACAAACTTTCTATTCTTCCTTCTCATTGGTTGTAAACCCAACCACATGACTGCCTCATCACTGCCTGTCTGTTCAGAACTCCAGGTCTTCTATGGTTGGTATTGAGATTAAAGGTGCATGTCTTCATGCTGGCTGTATCCTTGAACACACAGAGATCTGCCTAGCTCTGCCTCCCAAGAGCTTGGATTAAAGGCATGCACCACCAATGCCCAGCTCTGCTGTGGCTTGCTGTTAGCTCTGACCCCCAGGCAACTTTATTTATTAACATACAAATAAAATCACATTTCAGTACAAATAAAATATCACCATACCATTTCTCAATGTCCTTCCCATTCTACACTTCTCAATGTTCACCCCAATGAATTTTTGATATCATCTTCTCATTATTCTTCTCAATGTTTTTGTCATTCTCCCTTACTCGATCTCACCTTCTCTATGTCCTCCTCACTCTACCCTTCTCGATGTCCTTCCCAATTAATTTTTATCTCTTCTAATCTATGTCCTTTTTGACATTCTTTTCATTCTTCTCTTCTTGATCTCCCCATCTTGATGTCCATCCCATTCTCCTCTGTCAGATGTTCTTCCTTATGAATTTTTGAACTCCCCTTCTCGAAGTTCTGACCGGTCTTACCTTCATGATTTCCTTCTCAATGAATTCTGAGTCTCTTCTTCTCAATGTCCATCTCGATATTCTTCTTGTTCTCTCTTTCTCGATCTCTCCTTCTCGATGTTCCACCCAGTCTCCCCTTTTTGATGTCCTTCCAAATGAATTCTTAATCTCTTCTCTATGTCCTTCTCAATATTCTTCTCATTCTTCCCTTCTTGATCTCTCCTTGTTGTCCTTCTAGATCTCCACTTTCCAATGTCCTTCCCGATACCTTCTTCTTGATGTCCTTCTGGATGTTCTTCTCTTCTGCCCTCCTTGATCTCCACTTCACAATGTCCTCGCCCCTCTTTCCTTTTACATGTCCTTCCTGATGAATTCTCATTCTCTTCTTCTTGATGTCCATCTCGATACTCTTCTCACTCTCTCATTCTAGATCTCCTCTTCTCAATGTCCCTCACTGTCTCCCCTTATCAATGTCACTTCTGATGAATTCTCAATCTCTTCTTCATGATGTCCATCTTGATATTCTTCTCACTATCATCTACTTGATATGATCTTTTCAATGTTCTTCCTCAACTCACTCTCAATGTCCTTCCTGGTGAATTCTTGATCTCTCTTTCGTGATGTACTTCTTGATATTCTCATTCTTCCCCTCTCGATCTCCCCTTATCAATGTCCTTCCCAATGAATTCTCATTATCTTCTTGATGTCCCTTTTGATATTCTTCTCATTCTCCACTTTTCAATCTCTTCTCAAATACTTCCCTGGTCTCTCCTCCTTGATGTCCTTCCCCATGATTTCACTATCTGTTCTTCTCAATGTCCTTCTTGATATTCTTCTTGTTCTCCCCTTCTCAATGTCCTTCCCTATCTCCCCTTCTTGATGTCCTTCCTGATGAATTCTCAATCTCTTCTTCTTGATGTATTTCTCAATATCCTTCTCATTCTCCCCTTTGAAACATGTCTTCTCAATTTTCTGCCCATTCTCACCTTCATGTTGTCCTTGCTGATGAATTCTCAGTCCCTTTTTCTAGATGTTCTTCTCAATATTCTTCTTGTTCTGTTTTTCTCGATCTCTCCCTCTTCATGTTCTTCCCAATGAAATATTGGTCTCTTCTTGATATCCTTCTGCTTGTTCTCCCCATCTCGAACTCCCCTTCTCAAAGTCCTTCTCAATGAATTCTTGATCTCTTCTTCTCAATGTCCTTGTTCTCCCCTTCTCAAAGTCCTTCTTGATGAATTCTTGAACTTCTTGATCACACCTTCTTGATATCATTCTCAATACATAATTCTTGAAGTCTTTCTCAATGAATTCTCATAGTCCCTCTCTCGTTATCCTTCTTGATATTCTTGTTCTCCTCTGCTCATTCTTCCCTTCTCGATGTCCATCTCGATCACCCCTTCTCAAAGTCCTTCTGGATGAATTCTTGATCTCTCCTTCTCAATGTCCTTCTCGATATACTTCTCATTCTCCCCATCTTGATCTCCTTCTTGCTGTTTTTCTCGATCTCTTCTGTTTTTATAATTCTCAATATTCTTCTCATGCTCCTCTTCTTGATTTCTCTTTCTCAATCACATTCTCATTGTCTTTCTTGATCTCCTCTTCTCAATGTTTTTCTTGATGATTTCTTGATCCCACTGTCCCGATCTCCTTTTCAAATTCATGAATCGGTTTCCCCTTCTCAATGTGTTTCTCGATGAATTGTTGATCTCATCTTTTTTATATCCTTCTTGATATTCGTAACATTCTCCTCTTCTTGATGTCTCCTTCTCTATCTCCCCTTCCTGATTTTCTTTTCATCATTCTTCTTTCTCCCCTTCCTGATCTCCCCCTTCTCAATGTCCAACTTGGTCTCATCTTCACAATGTCCTTCCCAATGATTTTTGATTTGTTCTTTTTGATGTGGTTCTTGATATTCTTCTTGTTCTTCCATTCTCGATCTCTGCATCTCAATGTCCTTCCCATTCTCCCCTGCTAGTTGTCCTTTCTGATGAATTCTCGATGTCCTCTTCTTGATGACCTTCACAATATTCTTCTCATTCTTATTTTATCAAACTGCCCTTCTTGATGTCCTTCCCATTCTCCCCTTCTCAATGTCCATCCCAATGAATTCTTTAACTCCACTTCTTGATGTCCTGCCCGGTCCCACTTTCACGATGCCCTTCCCATGGATTCTTGATCTCTTCTTGATATTCTTTTTGTTCTCCCCTTCTTCATCTCCATTTCTTGATGTCCTTCCCAGTCTCCCCATCTCGACGTCCTTCCCAATGAATTCTTAATCTCTTCTTCTCAGTGTCCTTCTTAACATTCTTCTCATTCTTCCCTTCTTGATCTCACCTTCTCAATCTCTTTCCTGATCTCCAATTCTTGATGTTCTTCTGAAGAATTTTTGATCTCTTTTTCTCTATGTCCTTCTTGATAGTCTTCTTGTTCACATCTACTCAGACTCCTCTTCTCGATGTCCTTCCCAATCTCCAATTCTCAATGACATTCCCAATGATTTTTCGATCTCTTCTCGATGTCCCTGATATTTTTCTTGTTCTTTTCTCAATCTCCCCTTATTGATGTTTTTCCCAATCTCCCCTTCTAAATGTCATTCCTGATGAATTCTCCATCTATGCTTCTCGATGACTTTCTTGACATTTTTCTTGTTCTCTCCTTCTCCAACTACCCCCCTTGATGTCCTTCTCGATCGTCCCTTCTCAATGTCCTTCCCAATAAATACTCGATCTCTTCTTCTCAATGTTCTTCACAATATTTTTCCTGTTTTCCCCTTCTCATTTCTCCTTCTCGATGTCCTACCTGGTCTCCAGTTCTTGAAGTCCTTCCATATTAATTCTCAATTTATTCTTATCAATGTCATTCTCTATATTTTTCTCATTTTCCCCTTCTTGATCTCTCCTTCTCAATGTCCTCCCTGATCTCTCCTTTTTGAAGTTTTTCCTGATGAATCCTTGATCTCTTCTTCTAGATGTCCTTCTCGATATTCTTCTTGTTCTCTCTTTCTGGGTCTCCCCTTTTCGATGTCCTTCCCACTCTCTAAAACTCGATCTTCTTCCCAATTAATTCTCAATCTCCCCTTCTCACTGTCCTTTGACTCTCCTTTTCTCTATGTCCTTTCCAAAGAATTCTCAATTTCTTCTTCTCCATTTCATTCCTGATATTCTTCTTTTTCTCCACTTCTTTATGTCCTCCCACATCTCCATATGTCGATGTCCTTCACAATGAATTCTCCATCTCTTCTTCTCAATGTCCTTCTCGATATTCTTCTCGTTCTCATTCTCCCCTTCTCAAACTTTCCTTCTCGATGTCTTCCCCGATCTCCCATTCTCCATGTCATTACCAACGAATTCTTGTTCTCTTCTCAATTTCCTTCTCAGTATTCTTCTCTTTGTCTCCTTCTCGATCTCCTCCCCTCGATGGCTTACTTGATCTCCCCATCTTGATATCCTTCCCAGTCTCCTTTACTCGATGTTCTTTGTGTAGATTTCTAAATCTCTTCTTCTCAATGTCCTTCTTGATATTCTTCTCGTTCTCCCCTTCTAGATCTCCTCTTCATGATGTTCTTTCTGGTCTCTGCTTATCAATGTCATTCCCAATGAATTCTCAATCTCTTCTTCTCAATGTCAGTCTTGATATTATTCTCTTTCTGCCCTTCTCGAGCTCCCTTTCTCAATGTCCTCCCTGGTCTCCCCTTCTGCATGTCCTTCAGAAGAGTTCTTGATCTCTTCTTGTGGATATCATTCTCGATATTCTTTTTGTTTTGCCTTTCTCGATTTTCCTTTCTCGATGTCCTTCAAGATCTCCTCTACTTGATGTCCATCCTGATTAATTCTCGATCTCTTCTTCTTCTTCTCCATATCCTCTCAATATTTTTCTCCTTCTCCCCTTCTCGATCTCCCCTTCTAAATGTCCTTCCCGGTCTCCCATTGTGGATGTCCTTCCCAATGAATTTTCCATTTCTTCATCTCAATGTCCTTTCCGATATTGTTGTCATTCTCCCCTTCTCATTGAACAAACCTTCTCGATGTCCTTCCCTATAAAGTCTCGATCTCTTCTTCTCCATGACCTTTTTATCATTCTTCTTGTTCCTGCCTTCTCGATCTCCCTTTCTTGATGTCCTTACCAATCTCCAATTCTAAATGTCTTTCCCTGTAAATTCTTGATCTCTTCCTCTTGATGTATTTCTTGATATTCTTCTTGCTCTCCCCTACTCGATCTACCCTTCTTGATGTCCTTCATGATTTCCCCTTCTCCATCTCCCATTTTCAATAACTTTCCCATTCTTTCCTTCTAGATGTCCTTCTCGAAGTATTCTCCACCCCCCCCTTGTTGATGTCCTTCTCAATGAATTCTCGATCTCTTCTTCAGAACGTCCTTCTCAAAATTATTCTCATTCTCCCCTCCTTGATCTTCCCTTCTCGATGTACTTTTTGATCTTCACTTATCGATGTCCTTCCCGATGAATTCTCCATATCTTCTTGATGTCCTTCTTATTCATCATTTTCTCCCCCCAAAAAATCTCCTTTTCTATGTCCTTCCTGGTATCCCACTTTCGATGTGCTTCCCAATGAATTCTTGATCTCTTCTTCACAATGTCCTTATTATTATTATTCTCATTCTCCCCTTCTCCATCTCCCCTTCTTGATGTCCTTCTCGATCTCCTCTTCTTGTTGTTCTCCCTGATTAATTATCGATCTCTTCTTCTTGAAGTCCTTCTTGATATTCTTCTCATTTTCCCCTTCTTGATCTCCCCTTCATGATTTCCTCCCTGTTCCCCCTTCTTAATGTCCTTTCCTATGAATTCTCAATCTATACTTCTCAATGTCCATCCCAATATTCTTCTCATTCTCTCCTTCTCAATCTCCACTTCTCGAAGTCCCTCTGGTTTCCCCTTCTCAATGTCCTTCCCAAGGAATTCTTCATCTCTTCTCGATGCCCTTCTTCACATTTTTCTCATTTTCCCCTTCTTAGTGTCCCCTTATTGATATCATCCCTGTTCCCCCTTCTTGATGTCCTTCCTGATGAATTCTTGATCTCTTCTTCTCAATGTACTTCTCACTATTCTTCTTGTTCTCCCCTTCTTGAACACCCTACTCAATGTGCTGTCCTGTCTCACATTCATGCTGCCCCTCCTGATGAAATATTGATCTGCTCTTCTCAATGTCCTTCAAGATATACTTCTCGATCTCCCCTTCTCAATGTCATTTTCATTTTCTCTTTTTGATGGTCTTCCAGATAAATTCTTGTTCTCTTCTTCTCAATGTCCTTCTCGATATTCTTCTCATTTTCTCCTTCCTGATTCCTCCTTTTAAATGTCCCTCCAGATGAATTCTCGATCTCTTCTTCTCCATGCCCTTATCAGTATTCGTCTTGAACTCCCCCTCTCAAACTCTCCTTTCTGTTGTCCTTCCTGATGTTTCCTGCTTGATGGCTTTCTTGCTGAATTCTCGATCTCTTCTTCTTGATGTCCTCCCTATTTTTCTCTTTCTCACCATCTTGAATTCCCCTTTTGATGTCCTTCCTGGGCTCCCCTTCTCGATGTGCTTCCCAATGAATTCTTGATCTCTTCTTCACAATGTTCTTCTCATTATTCTTTTCATACTCCCCTCCTTGATCTCCCATTCTCCATGTTCTTCTCAATCTCCCCTTCTTGATGTTCTTCCTGATGAATTCTCCAACTCCCCTTCTCAATGTGCTTTTCAATCCCCACTTATTGATGTCCTTTCCAATGAAATCTCGATATCTTCTTCTCAAGGTCCTTCTTGATATTCTTCTTATTCTCTCGTTCTCGATCTCCCCTTCTCAGTGTCCCACCTTGTCTCCCCTTCTAGATGTCCTTCCCGATGAATTCTTGATCTCTTCTTCTCAGTGTCCTTATTGATATTCTTATCTTCTTCCCTTCTCAAACTACCATTCTTGATGTCCTCCCCATTCCCCCCTTCTTGATGTCCTTCCCAAAGAATTTTAAATCTCATCCTTTCAATATCCTTCTCAATATTCTTCTTCTTCTCCCCTTTTTGTTCTCCTCTTCTCGATGTTCTCCCTGGTGTCCCCTTATCAATTTCCTTTCCTATGAATACTTGATCTCTTTTTCTTGATGTCTGTCTCGATATTCTTCTTGTTCTCTTCTTCTTGATACCCACTTCTCAATGTACTTCCTGATAAATTCTCCATATCTTCTCTAAGTGCTTCTTGATATTCTTCTCATTCTTCCCTTCTTGATTTCTCCTCTTGATGTCCTCCCGTGACTCCCTTTATCAATGTCTTTGCCAATGAATTCTCTATCTCTTCCTCTGGATATTCATCTTGAAATTCTTGTTCTCTCCTTCTCGAACTCCTCTTATCAATGTCCTGACTGGTCACACCTTCATGATTTCCCTCCCGATGGATTCTTTAACTCTTCTTCTCAATATCACCTTGATATTCTTTTTGTTCTCCCCTTCTCAAACTCCCCTTCTAGATGTCCTTCCTGATCTCCGTTTTTGATTTCCTTCCAGAACAATTCTGAATCTCTTCTTCTTGATGTCCATTTTGATATTCTTCTCATTCTCGATCTCACCTTCTCAACATCCCTCCATGTCTCCCCTTATTGATGTCCTTCCCGATGAATTCTCATTCTCTTTTTCTTGATGTCCGTCTCGGTAGTCTTCTCAATCTCTCCTTCTCTATTTACCCTGCTCCATGTCCTTCACCATGTCCTTCTCAATATCCTTCCTGATGTATTCTTGATCTCTTCTTCTCAATGTACATCTCAAAACTCTCTTTGTTCTTCCATTTTCGATCTCCCCTTCTTTATGTCCTTCTAGATCTCCTTGTATCGATATTTTTCCCAAAGAATTCTTGATCTCTTCTTCTCTATGTCATTCTCAATATTCTTCTGGTTCTCCCCTCCTTAATCTCCCCTTCTTAATGTCTTTCTCGATCTCCACTTATCGATGTCCTTCCTGTTGAATTCTCAATATCTTCTTCTAAATGTCTTTCTTTTTATTCTTCTCTTTCTCACATTCTCAAAATCTTCTTTTCTGTGTCCTTCCTTCTTTTCCCTTCTTGATGTGCTTCCCAATGAATTCTCGATCTCTTCTTCATGCTCTCCTTTTTCTTCTTGTCATTCTCCCCTTCTCAATCTCCTTCTTGATGTCTCTCTTGATCACAGCTTGTTGATGTTCTTCCCAATGAGTTCTTGATCTCCTCTTCTTGATGTCCTTCTTGATATTCTTCTCATTCTCCCAATCTCAATCTCCCCATTTTGATGTTCTTCCCAGTCTTCCCTTCTCGATGTCTTTCCAGAAGAATTCTTGATCTCTTCTTCTTGATGAACTTCTCTAAATTCTTTTCATTCTCTCCCTACTGATCTCCCCTTCTCATTGTCCCTCCTTGTCTCCCCTTCTCAATGTCCTTCCTCATGAATTCTCATTTTTTTCATGTCCATCTCAATAGCCTCTCATTCTCTCCTTCTCAATCTACCCTGCTTGATGTCCTTTGCTATCTCCCTCTCGATGTTCTTCCTGATGATCTCTTCTTCTCGATGTACATCTTGATACTCTCCTCATTCTCCCCTTCTTCATCTCCCCTTCTTGGTGTCCTTCTTTATCTCCTAGTGTTGAGGTCCATCCAGGTGAATTCTCAATCTCTTCTTCCCGATGTTGTTCTGAATATTCTTCTGGATCTTCCCTCATCAATCTCCCCTTCTTGATGTCCTTCTCGATCTCCACTAATTTATGTCCTTCATGATGATTTCTGGGTATCGTCTTCTTGATGTCCTTCTTGATATTCTTCTCATTCTCCCCTTCTTGATCTCCCCTTCTTGATGTCCTCCCTGTTCCCCCTTCTCAATATCCTTCCTGACAAATTCTCGATCTCTACTTCTCGAAGTCCATCTCAATATTCTCCTTGTTCTCTCCTTCTTGATCTCCCCTTCTCAATGTCCCTCCCGGTCTCCCCCTCTCGATGTCTTTCCCAAAGAATTCTAAATCTCTTCTTCTTGAGATCCTTCTCGATATTGTCTCATTCTCCCCTTCTCAAATTCCCCTTTTATATGTCCTCCCTGGTCTAACCATCATGGTGTTCATCCAATGAATTTTTGATCTCTTCTCCTTGTCCTCCCTGATATTTTTCTTGTTCTCCCCTTCTCTATCTCCTCTTCTTGATGTCCTTCCCAATCTCCCCCTCTCAATGTCCTTACTGATGCATTCTCTTTCTGTTATTCTTGATGTCCTTCTTGATATTCTTCTCATTCTCCCCTTATCAATTTCCTATTCTCATTGTTTTCCATGGTTACCCATTTATCGATGTCCTTCCCAATGAATTTGCAATATCTTCTCCATGTCTGTCTTGATATTCTTTTTGTTCTCTTCTTCTTGATCTCTCCTTCTCCATGTCCCTCACTCTCTCCCCTTCTCGATATCCTTCCCCTGAATTCTCCATGTCTTCATCTCAGTGTCCTTCCTGATATTCTTGTCATTCTCCCCTCCTCAAAATCCCCTTCACGATGTCCTATCCAGTCTCATCTTCATGCTGTCCTTCCCGATCAATTCTTGATCTGTACTTGTCAATGTCCTTCTCAATATACTTCTCATTCTGCCCTTCTCGATCTCCCATTCCTGATGCCTTTTTCATTCTTCTCTTCTTGATGTCCTCCTAGATAAATTCTAAATCTCTTCTCCTCCATGTCCTTTTCATCATTCATGTTGTTCTCTCCTTCTCGATCTCCCATTCTTGATGCTTTCACATTCATTCCTTCTAGGTGTCCTTCTCAAAGAATTCTTGATCCCACTTCTTAATGTTTTCTTGATGAGTTCTCCATCTCTTCTTCTTGACGTTCTTCTTGAAATTCTTCTCGTTCTCCCCTTGTCGAATTACGCTCCCTATCCTTCCAGGGTTTCCTTCCTAGATGTCCTTCCCAATGAATTCTCATTCTCTACTTCTCGATCTACCATTCTCAATATCCTTCTCCATCTCCTTTTCTCTATGTCCTTCACAATGAATTTTCAATCTCATCTTCTCAATGTCCTTTTCAATATTCTTCTCAATCTCCCCTTTTCGATCTTCCCCTTCTTGATGTACTTTGCAATGTCCACTTCTTGATGTCCTTCCCAATATATTCTTGATCTATTCTTCTCGATGTCCTTCTCGATATTCTTCTTGTTCTCCCCTACCTGAACTCCCATTCTCAATGTCCTTCCCATTCTCCCTTTCTTGTTGTCCTTCTAAGTAATTGTCCACTTTTTATTCATGATGTCCTTCTCGATATTCTTGTTCTCCCCTTCTTGATCTCGCATTATCGATTTCCATCCCAATCTCCAAAACTCGATCCTGTTCCTGATTTATTGTCAATCTCTTCTTCTCAAAGTCCATCTCAATATTCTTCTCGTTCTCCCCATTTTGAGTCCCTATAGTCTCCCCTTCTCAATTTCCTTCCCAAAGAATTCTTGATCTCTTCTTCTCGATGTCCTTCTTGATGTTATCTCGATTTCCCATTCTCAATCTCCCCTTCTCGATGTCCTCCCAGGTCTCCTCTTCTCAATGTCCTTCCTGATGAATTCTTGATCTCTTCTTCTTGATGCCCTTCTCGTCATTCTTCTCATTCTCCCCTTCTTGATCTCCCTTTTTGGATATCCTTCCCCACTCAACTTCTATATGTCTCTCCCAATGAATTCTCAATCTCATTTTCGATGTCCTTCCTTCTCTCCCCTTCTTGATGTGCTTCCTGAAGAATTCTCGATCTCTTCTTCATGATGTCCTTCTTTTTATTCTTCTCATTTTCCCTTCTTGATTTCCCCTTCTTGATGTCCTTCTAGATCTCCCCTTCTCCATCTTCCATTTTTGATATCTTTCCCGTTCTTTCCTTCTAGATTCCTTCTCGAAGAATTCTCCATCCCCCCTTGTCGATGTCCTCCTCGATGAATTCTCGATCTTTTCTTCTGGATATATGTCTCAAAATTCTTCTCTTTCTCCCTTCCCCAATCTCACCTTCTTGATGTACTTTTCGATCTCCACTTATTGATGTGCTTCCTGATGAATTCTCAATATCTTCTTCTTGATGTCCTTCTCCTTATTCGTTTCTTTCTCCCCCTTTCAAAATCTCTTTTTCTGTGTCCTTCCTGATCTCCACCTCTTGATGTGCTTCCCAATGAACTCTTAATCTCCTCTTCATGATATCCTCATTATTATTATTCTCATTCTCCCCTTCATGATGTCCTCTTGATCTACCCATCTCGATGTTCTTCCTGATTAATTCTTGATCTCTTCTTCTCAAAGTCCTTCTTGATATTCTTCTCATTCTCCCCTTCTCAATCTCCCTTTCTTGATGTCCTCCGTGTTACCCCTTCTCGATGTCCTTTCCGAGAAATTCTCAATCTCTATTTCTCAATGTTCATCTCAATATTTTTCTCATTCTCTCCTTCTTGATCTCCCATTCTTGATGTCCCTCTGTATCCCCTTCTCATTGTCCTTCCCAAAGAATTTTAAATCTCTTCTTTTCAATGTCCTTCTCAATATTCCTCTTGTTCTCCCCTTTTCGATCTTCTATTATTGATGTTCTCCTCAGTCTCCCCTTATCGATGTTCTTCCCTATGAATACTCGATCTCTTGTTCTCAATGTCTGTCTTGATATTCTACTTGTCCTCTTCTCGATCTCCACTTCTCAATGTACTTCCAGATGAATTCTTGATATCATCTTCTTGACGGCCTTCTTGATACTCTTCTTTTTCTTCCCTTTTTGATCTCCCCTCTTGATATCCTCCCCTGACTCCCCTTCTCAATGTCTTTGCCAATGAATTCTCGATCTCTTCCTCTCCATGTTCCTCTTAACATTCTTCTCATTCTCTCCATCCCAAACTCCCCTTCTCAGTGTCCTGACTGGTCACACCTTCAGGATTTCAATCCTGATGAATTCTTGAACTATTCTTCTCAATGTCTTCTTAATATTGCTTTTGTTCTCTCCTTCTTTATCTCTCCTTCTTGATGTCCTTCCCGATCTCTGCTTTTGATTTACTTCCCAATGAATTCTTGATCTCTTCTTCTTGATGTCCATCTCGATATTCTCATTCTCTCATTCTCGAACTCTCCTTCTCAATGTCCCTCCTTGTCTCCCCTTATTGATGTCCATCCCGATGAATTCTCAATCACTTTTTCTCAGTGTCTGCTTCGATAGTCTTCTTATTCTCTTCTTCTCAATCTACCCTGCTAGATGTCCTTTGCCATGTCCCTCTCAATGTCCTTCCCCCTGAATTCATGATATCTTCTTCTTGATGTCCTTCTCCTTATTCTTCTCTTTCTTTCCTTCTCAAAATCTCCTTTTCAATGTCTCATTGTGCTTCCCATTGAATTCGTGATCTCTTCTTCATGATGTCTTTCTTTTTATTCTTGTCATTGTCCCCTTCTCAATCTCCTCTTCTTGATGTCTTTCTCCATTTCCCCTTCTCAATATTCTTCCTGAAGAATTCTTGATCTCTTCTTCTCGAAGTCCTTCTTGATGTTCATCTCATTTCCCCCTTCTTGATCTCCCCTTCTTGATATCCTTCCAGAAGAATTCTCAATCTCTTTTTCTCAATGTCTTTCTCATATTTCTTTTCATCCTCTCCTTCTCAATCTCCTCTTCTAGATGTCCCTCCCTGTCTCCCATTCTCACTGTCCTTCCTGATGAATTCTCAATCTCTTTTTCTTGATGTCCACCTCAATACTCTGCTTATTCTCTCCTTCTCAATCTACCATGTCTGATGTCCTTTGCCATCTCCCTCTCAATGTCCTTCCTGATGAATCCTTGACCTCTTCTTCCCAATGTCATTTTTGATATTCTTCTACTTCTCCCCTCCTTGATCTCCCCTTCTTGATGTCCTTTTTGATCTCCACTAATGGATGCCCTTCATGATGACTTCTAGATATCATCTTTTCAGTGTCCTTCTGGATATTCTTCTCATTCTCCCCTTCTTGATGTTCTCCCTGTTCCCCATTCTCGATGTCCTTCCCGATGAATTCTCAAAGTCCATCTCAATATTGTCCTTATTCTCGCCTTCTTGATCTCCCCTTCTCAATGTCCCTCCCAGTCTCATTTTCTTGATGTCCTTCCTGAAGAATTCTAAATATTCCTCCTCTATAGATCCTTCTCAATATGGTCTGATTCTCCATTCTCAAGTTTCTATGTCCTTCCTTGCCTAACCCTCAAGACGTCCTTCAGATGAATTTTTGATCTCTTCTTCTTGATGTCCTTCTCAATATTTTTCTTGTTCTCCCATTCTCTACCTCTCCTCTCGATGTCCTTCCCAATCTCCCCTTCTCAATGTCCTTCCCGATGCATTCTCTATTTTTTCTTCTCGATGTCCTTCTCAATATTCTCCTCATTCTCCCCTTCTTGATCTCCTCTCCTTGATGTTCTCCCTTGTCTCCCATTTATCGATGTCCTTCCCGATGAATTCTTGATATTTTCTTCTCCATGTCTTTCTCGATATTCTTCTTGTTCCCTTCTTCTCAATCTCCCCTTCTCGATGTCCCTCACTGTCTCCCCTTCTCGATATCCTTCCCTTGAATTCTCAATATCTTCATTTCAATGTCCTTACCAATATTCTTGTCATTCTCCCCTCCTTGAACTCCCCTTCTCTATGTTCTTCTTGGTCTCCCCTTCTCAATGTCCTTCCCTTTTAAATTTCAATCTCTTCTTCTCCATATCCTTTTCATCATTCTTTTTGTTCTCCCCTTCTCAATTTCCCCTTTTCGATGTCCCTCCATTCTCCCCTTGTCAATGTCCTTCCCAATGAATTCTTGATCTCTTCTTCTCAATGCCCTTCTTGACATTTTTTTTCATTTTCCCCTTCTCAATACCCCATTTCTCGATGTCATCCCAGGTCTCCACTTCTCGATGTGCTTCCTGTTGAATTCTTGATCTCTTCTTCTTGATGTACTTCTTGATATTCTTCTTGTTCTCTGCTTCTTGAACTCCCCTTCTTGATGTCCTATCTGGTCTCACCTTCATGCTGTCCCTCTCAATGAATTTTTGATCTGTTCTTCCCAACGTCCTTCTCAATATTCTTCTTGTTCTGCCTTTCTCGGTCTCCCTTTCTTGATGTCGTTTTCATTTTACCTTTTTGATGTCCTTCCAGATAATTTTTCAATCTCTTCTTCTCGATGTCCTTCTGGATTTTCTTCTCATTTTTTCCTTCTCAATCTCCCCTTCTTGATATCCTTCTCGATCCCCCCTTCTCCATGTCCTTCCCAATGAATACTTGATCTCTTCTTCTCAATGCATTTTTTATATTCATGATGATATCCCCCTCTCTAACTCCCCTTTTCATTGTCCTTCTCGATGTTTCCTGCTCGATGTCTTTCCTGATGCATTCTCCATCTCTTCTTCTCAATGTATTTCTCGGTATTCTTCTCCTTCTCCCCTTCTCGAACTCCCCTTTTTGATGTCCTTCCAGGTCTCCCTTTCTCAGTGTGCTTACCAATGTTTTCTTGATCTCTTTGTCACGATGTTCTTCTTGTTATTCATCTCATACTCCCCATCTTGATCTTCCATTCTCGATGTCCTTCTCGATCTCGCCTTTTTGATGTTCTTCCCAATGAATTCTTAATCTCTTCTTCTCAATGTCCTTCTTGATAAACTTCTCATTCTCCCCTCTCAATCTCCCTTTTATGATGTCCTTACTGATCTCCAATTCTCAATGACTTTCCTGAAAAATTCTTGATCTCTTCTTCTCGATGTATTTCTTTTTATTATTCTTTTTCTCTCCTTCTCAAACTCTCCTTTTTGATGTCTTTCTCGATCTCGCCTTCTCTATGTCATTCTTGATGAATTCTCGATCCTCCCTTCTTGATGTCCTTCTTTAAATTTTTCCGTTTCTCCCCTTCTCAAACTCCCATTATTGATGTCCCTCCTTGTCTCCCCTTCTCGATGTCCTTCCTGATGAATTCTTGATCTCTACTTTTTGATGTCCATCTCGATGTTCTTCTCATTCTCTCCTTCTCCATATCCCCTTTTCAATGTCCTTGCCTGTCTCCCCTTCTTGATGTCCTTCAAGATGAATTCTTGATCTCTTCTTCTCAATGTACTTATTGATATTCTTCTCTTTTCCCCTTCTTGAACTACCATTCATGTTGTCCATCACATTCTTTCCTTCTGGATGTACTTCCCAAAGAATTATCCATTTCTTATTCTTGATGTCCTTTTCGAAATTCTTCTCATTTTTCCCTTCTCAATCTTCTTTTCTCGATGTCCTCCCCAGTTTCCTCTTCTTGATGTCCTTCTCAATGAATTCTTAATTGCTTCTTATTATTCTTCTTCTCATTCTATCCTTCTCAATCTCCCATTCTTGATGTCCTTCCTGATCTCCAAATTTCAGTCATGTTTCCGATGTATTCTTGATCTCTTCTCGATGTCCTAACTGATCTCCAATTCTTAATGTCCTTCCCAATAAATTCTCGTTCTCCCCTTCCTGAACTCCCCTTTTTGATGTCCTTCTCAATCTCCCCTTCTCTATGTCATTCTCAATGAATTCTCGATCCTCCTTCTAGATGTCCTTCTCTAAATTGTTCCAATTATCCCCTTCTCAATATCCCATTATCAATGTCTTTCCCATTTTCCCTTCTCGATGTTCATCTCAAAGAATTTTCAATCCCCCCTTATCAATGTACTTCCTGATGAATTCTCGATAACTTTTCGTTGTCTTTCTTGATATTCTCATTCCTCACTTCTCGATTTCCCCTTCTTGATATCTTTGCTGTACTCCCCTTCTTGATGCCTTTCTGATGAATTCTCTATCTCTCCTTCTCGATGTTCATTTCAATATTCTTCTTGTTCTCTCCTTCTTGATCTTCCCTTCTTGATGTCCCTCCCTGCCTCCCCTGAATCAATGTTGTTTTTGATTAGTTCTCAGTTTCTTCCTCTTGATGTCTTTCTTGATATTCTTCTCATTCTCCCCTGCCTGGTCCCACCCTCACGATTTTCTTCCCAATGAATTCTCAATCTTTTCTTCTTGATGGCCTTCTCGATATTCTTCTCTTTCTATCCTTCTAAATGTCAACTTCTTGATGTCCTTCCCAATTTATCCTTCTCAATGTCCTTATTGATGTTCTGGTTGTTCACCTCTTCTCAATCTCTGCTTTTCGATGTCTCCTTCTAGATGAGCTTCCAGATGAATTTGCGTTCTCTACTTCCCAATGTCCTTCTTGATTTACTTGTAGTAAAACCCTTCTTGATCTCCCCTTCTCGATGTCCTTTTCGATATTCTTCATCTTCTTCCCTTCATGATCTCCACTTCTTGTTGTCTTTCCCATTCTCTCCTTCTTGATGACTTTCCCAATGTATTTTTTATCTCTTCTTTTCGATGTGCTTCTTAATATTTTTCTTGTTCTTCCTTTCTCAAGCTCCCCTTCTGGATGTCCTTGTCAATCTCTCCTTCTCGGTGTCCTTCCCTATGAATTCTCGATCTCTTCTTCTTGGTGTCCTTCTCAATATTCTCTCATTCGCCCCTTCATGATATCCTCTTCTCAATGTCCTTCTCGGTCTTCCATTGTTGATGTCCTTACCCAATGAATTCTCAAACTCTTCTTCTCAATATTCTTCTCATTCTCCCCTTCTTGATCTCCCACTCTTAACGTTCTTCCCAGTGAATTTTTGATCTCTTCATCCTGACGTCTTTCTTGATAATCTACTCAATCTCCCTTTCTTGATCTCCCTTCTTGATGTTTTTATGATATTCTTCTAATTCTCCCATTCACGATCTCCATCTCTCAATGTCCTTTCCATTCTCCCCTTCTCTGAGTCCTTCCCAATTAATTCTTGATCTTTTTCTCTTGTTGTCCTTCTCGATATGATTCTCATTCAACCTCTCCATCTCCCCTTCTCAAAGACCTTCTGGATTTTCTTCACTTTCTCTCCTCGATCTCCCCTTCTTGATGACCTTCCCGATTAATTCTCGATCCCTTCTTCTTGAGGTCCTTCTCGATATTTTTCTCATTTGCCTTTTCTTGTTCTCCCCTTCTCAGTCTCCCATTTTCAATGTCTTTCCAGATCTCCCCTGCTCGATGTTCTTCCCAATGAATTCTCAATCTATTTTTCTCAATGTCTTCATGATATTCTTCTCTTTCTTCCCTTCCAGATCTCCTCTTCTTGATATCTTTCCCGATGAATTCTCAATCTCTTCTTCTCGATTTTCTTCCTGAAATTCTTCTCATTCTCCCATTCTTGTTCTCCCCTTCTCGATGTGCTTCCCCATTCACCTTCTCGATGAATTCTGGATATCTTCTTCTTGATGTCCTTCTCAATATTCTAGTCATTCTCCCCTTCTTGATGTCCCCATCTCGCTGTCCTTTTTGATATTCTTCTCATTCTACCAAACTCGATCTCCCCATCTCGATTTCCTTTCCAATCTCCTCTTCTTGATGTCATTCCCGATAAATTCTTGATCTCTTCTTCTCCTTGTCCTTCTCGATAATCTTCTAGTCCTCCCCTTGTCAATCTCTTCTTCTTGATGTCCTTGCTGATCTCCCATTCTCAATGTTCTTCCCGATGATTTCTTGATCTTTTCATGTAGATGTCCTTATTGATAGTCTTCTCATTCTCACCTTCTTTATTTCCCCTTCTTGATGTCCTTCTTGATGTTCTTTTCTTTTTCCTATTCTTGATCTGTCCTTCTTGATGTACTTTCCAATGAATTCTCGATATCTTTTTCTAGATGTCCTTCTCTATAATCTTCTTGTTCTACTCTTCTCGATCTCCCCTTCTCGATGTCCTTCCAGATTTATCCTTCTTAATATTAATCTCCTAGAATTCTCGATCACATATTCTTGATGTCCTTCTCCATGTTCTTCCCCTCCTTCAATTCTCAATCTACCATTCTTGATGGCCTTTCAGATTTCCCCTTCTCGATGTCCTTCCTGATGAAGTCCTTATCTTTTCTTCTGAATATCCTTCTCCATATAATTCTCATTCCCCCCTCTTGATCTCCACTTCTCAAAGTACTCCTTGATATTCTTCTGTTTCTCACCTTTCTCGATCTCCCCATCTTGATTACCTTACCGATTAATTCTTGATATCTTCTTCTCGATGTCCTTCTCAATATTCTTGTCATTCTCTGTAGCTAGAGTTTCCCTGCCTGGCCCACAGTCAGGACAAATCTCTGTCACCCGCCAGTCCTACAGCAGCTCAGACCCAACCAAGTAAACACAGAGACTTATATTGGTTACAAACTGTATGGCCATGGCAGGCTTCTTGCTAACTGTTTTTATAGCTTAAATTAATCCATTTCCATTAATCTATACCTTGCCACATGGCTCGTGGCTTACCTGCATCTTCACATGCTGCTTCTCATCATGGCGGCTGACAGTGTCTCTCTGACTCAGCCTTCCACTTCCCATCTTTATTTTCCTCCTTGTCCCGCCTATAATTCCTGCCTAGCCAATGACCAATCAGTGTTTTATTAATTGACCAATCAGCAACACATTTGCCATACAGAATATCCCACAGCAATTCTCCTCAATCTCCCCTTCTCAATGTCCTTTTCAATGTCCTCTTCTTGATGTCCTTATCAATACTCTTCTCCTCTTCTTCTTGATCCCCACTTCTTGATGTCCTTCTCGATATTCCTTTCTTTTTCCCCTTCTTGATGTCCTCTTCTTGAAGTCCTTCCCAATGAATTCTTGATCTCTTCTTCTAGATGTCCTTCTCTATATTCTTCTCATTATACCCTTCTCGATCTCCCCTTTGCATTGTCATTCCCGATCTATCCTTCTCGAAGTCTATCTCCTAGAATTCTTGATCAATTCTTATTGATGTCCTTCTAGATGTTCTTCTGGCTTGCCCCCTCTTGATCTCCCCTTTTCATTGTCCTTCCCAATTTCCTCTTTTCAATATCCCTGTGATGCCCTTCTCAAAGTCCTTCTAGATATTCTTCTCTTATTCCCCTTCTTGATCTCTCATTATTGGTGACCTTCCTGATTAATTGCCGATCTCTTCTTCTAGATGTCCTTCATGATATTCTTCTCATTCTCCCCTTCTCAATCTCCCCTTCTCAATATCCTTCCAGAGATCCCCTTCTTGATTTCTTTCCCAATAAATTCTCGATCTATTTTCTCAATGTCCTTCATAATATTTTTTTCATTCTCCCCTTCTCGAACTCCCCTTCTCAATGTACTTCCAGATCTTCCATTCTCTGTGTCCTTCCTGATGATTTCTCAATCTCATCTTCAATACATTCTTGAAGATATTCTTCACATTTGCACCTTCTTGATATCCCATTCTGGATTTATTTTTCGATGAATACTCGATCGCTTCTTCACAATGTGCTTCTCGATATTCTCATTCTACCCTTCTTGATATCCCCTTCTCAATGTCCTTCCTGATCTCCCCTCCTGGATGTCCTTTCTAATCTCCCCTCCTCAATGTCCTTCCTGATATATTCTTGATGTCTTCTCGATGTTGTTCTTGATATTATTCTCGTTCTCCTCTTATTGATGTCCTTGTTGATCTCCCCTTTCGATGTCCTTCCCAATGAATTCTTGTTCTCTTCTTTTTGATGTCCTTCTGAATATTCTTCTCATTCTCACCTTTTATATCTCGTCTTCTTGATTTCCTCAGTCTCCCATTGTTGATGTACTTCCCAATGAATTGTCATTTTCTTCATCTAGATTTCCTCCTTGATATACTTCTCATTCTCCCCTTCGCAATTTCCTTTTCTTGATGTTGTTTCTGATTTCTTCTTCTCGATGTCCTTCTCAATGAATTCTTGATGTCCCCTTCTCAATTTCCTTCTTAATCTCCCCTTCACGATATCCTCCTTGATGAATTTTCAATATCCCTTTCTAAATGTCCTTCTCCATATTCTTCTCCTTCTCCCCTTCTCGATTTCCTTCCTGATTAACTCTCGAATTCTTCTCAATATACTTCTTGATATTCTTCTCGATCTCCCCTTTTCAATCTCCCATTCTTGATCTCCTTCCCTATCTCTCCTTCTCAATGTCCTTTCCATTGATTTTGTGATCTCTATTTCTCTATGTTCTTCTCAATATACTTCTCATGCTTCATTTCTCAATCTCCCCTTCTAGATGTCCTTCTTGATATTCTTTTCATTCTACCCTTCTCGATCTCCCACTCTTGATGTACTTTTCAATATTCTTCTTGTTCTACCCTTCACAATCTTCCCTTCATGATATCCTTCCTGATCTGCGAATGTCAATGTCTTTCCCAATGAATTCTCCGTTTCTTCTTCTCAATATTCTTCTCAATATACTTCTCCATCTCACCTTCTCAAGCTCCCTTTCTTGATGTCCTTCTCTTTATTCTTCTGTTTTTCCCCTTCTCGTTCTCCAATTCTTGATGCTCTTCCCGATCTCACATTCTGGATGTTTTTCCTGTTCGAATCACAATCTATACTTTTCAATGACCTTCTAAATATATTTCTCATTCTCCCCTTCTATATCTCCACTTCTGGATGGCCTTCTCAATATTCTTCTCACTTTGTCTTTCTCAATCTACCCTTCTTGATGTCCTTACCAAAGAATTCATGATCACTGCTTCCCAATATTTTTCTCTTTCTCCCCTTCTAAATCTCCCATTCTTGATATCCTTACTAATCTCCAGTTCTCGATGTACTTCTCATTGAATTCGCAATTTCTACTTCTCGATGTTCTTCTTAATATACTTCTTATTCTCCCCTTCTCGATCTCCCCTTCTTGATGCCCTTCTTGATATTTTTTTTGTTTTCCACTACTCGATCTCACCTTCTTGATGTCCTTCACGAAGTATTTTCTATCACCACTGCTTGATGTCCTTCTTGATATTCTTCTCATTGTCCCCTTCCAGATCTCCCCTTCTCGATGTCCTCCCTGACCTCCCCTTCTCAATCTCCCATTCTGGATGTCCTCTATGTTCTCATTTGCCCTCCCTTGATCTCCCCTTCTTGATGTCCTTCCCGATTAATTCTCAATCTATTCTTCAGGATGTTCTTCTCGATATTCTTCTCATTTTTTCTTCACAATCTCCCCTTCTTGATGTACTTCGTGATCTATCCCTTTCGATGTCCTCAATGAATTTTTGAAAACTTCTTGTCAATGTCCTCGATGTTCTTCTCGTTCACCCCTTTTCGATCTCCCCTTCTAGATGTCCTTCCCAATTAATTCTTGTTCTCTTCTTCTCGATGTCCTTCCTGATCTATCCTTCTCCATGTCCTTCCCAATGAATGTTCCATCACTTCTTCTTGATATTTTTCTTGATCACACCTTCTCAGTGTTCTACCCAATCTTCTCTTCTCAATGTCCTCCCCAATGTATTCTTGATCACTTCTTCTTGATGTCCTTCTTGATATACTTCTTATTCTTGTCGTCTCACTCTCTCCTTCTCAATGTTCTTCCCCACTTCCCATCTCAATGTCCTTCCAATGAATTCTCAATATCTTCTTCTTGATGTCCTTCTTGATATACTCCTACTTCTCCCCTTCTCCATATCACCTTCTCGATGTCCTTTTGGATATTCTTCTCTTTCTCCCCTTCTTGATCTCCCCTTCTTGATGACCTTTCCAATCTCTGGTTCTTGAGGTTTTCCCAATGAATTCTCATTTTCTTCTTCTTGATGTTTTTCTTGATATTCTTCTCATTCTACTCTTCTCAATCTCCCCCTCTCAATTTCCATTTTGATCCGCCCTTCTCGATATCTTTCTCTATATTCTTCTCATTCTCCCCTTTTGATCTCCCCTTCTTGATGCCCATCCTGATATCCCCTTATTGATGTCCTTCCTAATGAATTCTCCATCTCTTCTTCTCGACATCCTTCTTGATATTCTTTTATTCTCCCATTCTTGATCTCCCCTTTTCGATGTCATTCCTGATGAATTCTCAATTGCTTCTTCTTGATGTACTACTCGATGTTCTTCTCGTTCTGCCCTTTTTGATCTCGCATTCTCAATCTCCTTTCTGATCTCCCCTTTTCGATCTCCTTTCCATTGAATTTGTGATCTCTACTTTTTTATGTCCTTCTGAATACAATTCTCATGCTTCATTTCTCGATCTCCCCTTCAAGATGTCCTTCTCGATATTCTTCTCATTTTCCCCTCCTCGATTATACCTTCTTGATGTTCTTCTTGATGAATTCTCAATCTCTTCTTGTAGATGTCTTTCTTGATATACTTCTCCATCTCTTGCTCTCAATCTCCCCTTCTCGATGTCCTTCCTGATCTCCCCTTCTCAATGTCCTTCCCGATGATTTCTCAATCTCTTATTCTCGATGTCCTTCTTGATATACTTCTCCATCTCAACTTCTCAATCTCCCCTTCTTGATGTGCTTCTCAATTTTCTTCTCAATCTCACCCACTTGATCTACCCTTCTCAATTTCCTTCCTGATCTCTCCTTCTACATATTCCCCTCAAAGAATTCTCAATCTCCCCTTCTCAGCATCCTCTTTATTCTTCTGCTTTTTCCCTTCTCGATTTTCAATTCTCCATGTCCTTCCTCGTCTCCCATTCTGTATCTCCTTCCCAGTCAAATAGCAATCTCTATTTCTTGACTACTTTTTAAATATATTTCTCATTCTCCCCTTCTAGATAATTCTTTCTCTATGTCCTTTTTGACATTCTACTCATTTTCTCCTTCCCAATCTCCCCTTCTTGATGTCTTTCCTGAAGAATTATTGATCTCTTCTTCTTGATAATTTTCTCTTTCTCCCCTTCTTGATCTCCCATTCTCAATATCCTTCCTGATCTCCTCTTCTCGATGTACTTCTCATTGAATTCACGATTTCAATATCTTTATTTCCTTCTCAATGTACTTCTCATGCTCATCTTCTCGATCTTCCATTCTCGATGTCCTTCTCAATATTGTTCTCATTTTCCCCTACTTGATCTCACTTTCTTGATATCCTTCACAATATGTTCTTGATGACCACTTCTCGATGTACTTCTTGATATTCTACTAATTCTCCCCTTTTAGATCTCCCCTTCTCAATCTCCTTCCTGATATCCCCTTCTCAATCTCCTATTCTCAATGTCCTCTATGTTCTTCTCATTCTCCTCGATCTCCCCTTTTTGTTGTCCTTCCTGATTAATTTCCATCTCTTCTTCTTGGTGTCCTTCTTGATATTCTTCCTATTTTTCCCTACTCACTATCCCCTTGTCAATATCCTTCACAATGAATTCTTGATCTCTTCTTCCAAATGTCCTTCTCATAATTCTTCTCATTCTCCACTTCTCAATTTCCCCTTCTCAATGTCCTTTTCAAATTTTTTCTTGTTCTACCTTTCTCAATCTCCTCTTCTTGATGTCTTTCTTGATCTACCCTTCTGAATGTCCTTTCAAATAAATTTTCGATCAATTCTTCTCGATATTTCTCCTGATCTCCCATTATCAGTATCACCTTCTTGATGTCCTTCCCAATCTCCCCTTCTCGATTATGAATTCTCGATCTTTTCTTCTTGATGTCATTCTCGATATTCTTCTCATTCTACCCTACTCAATGTCTCCTTCTGGATGTCTTTCCCAATGAATTCTTGATCTCTTCTTCTCGATCTCCTTCTAGATATTCTTCTCATTCTTCCCTTCTCTATCTCTACTTCTCGATTATCTTCTTGATATTTTCTAGTTTTCCTATTCTTGATATCCCCTTCTCGATGTCCTTCCTGATCTCCCCATTCTGATGTTCTTCCTGATGAATTCTGTATTTCTACTTGTCCAAGTCCTTCTTGATATTCTTCTAGTTCTCCCTTTCTTGATCTCCTCTTTTTGATTATCCTTCTTGATCTCTCATTGTTGAAGTTCTTCCCAATGAATTATAGATCTATTCTTCTCGACATAATTCTCTATTTTTTTCTCATTCTCCCCTTCTCGATCTACCCTTCTTTATGTCTTTCCTGATGAATTCTGGATCTCTTCCTCTGAATTTCCTTCTTGATATTCTTCTTGATCTCTCCTTCTTGATCTCCCCTTCTCGTTGTGCTTCCTGACCTCTCCATCTTGATGTCCTTCTTCATGAATTCTCAATATCTTCTTATCGATGTCCTTTTTGATATTCTTCTTGTTCTCCTCTTCTCGATGTCATTCCTGATCTCCCCTTCTCGAAGTCCTTCCCAATGAATTCTTGATACCTCCTTCTTGACCTCCCTCTCAATAATCTTCTCATTCTCCCCTTCTTGATCTCCCCTTCTCGATATCCTTCTTGTATTGTTCTTGATCTCCCATTCTCAATCTAGTTCTTGATGTCCTTCTCAATGAATTCTACATCACTTCTTCTCGATGTACTTCTCAATATTCTTCTCGTTCTCCCTTTATCTCCCATTCTTGTTTTCCTTTCTGATCTCCCCTTCTCAATGTCCTTTCCAATGAATTATCAATCAATTCTTCTCGATGTCATTCTTGATATTTTTCTTGTTCTACCCATCTTGATATTTCCTTCTCAATGTCCTTCCGATATACCCTTCTCAATGTCCTTCCCAATGAAATCTTGATCTATCCTCTTGATGTCCTTCTTATTATTCTTCTCATTCTCCCCTTCATGGTCTCCTTTTCACAATGTCTTTCTCAATAACCTACTGTTGATCCTTTCCAATGAATTCTCTTTCTCTACTTCTCGATGTTCTTCTCATTCTCCCTTTCTCGATCTCCCCTTTTTGTTGTAATTCCTGATCTCCCCTTTAAGATGTCCTTCCCAATGAATTCTCGATCACTTCTTCTCCATACCTTCTCGATATTTTTCTTGATCTTCCATTATTGATGCCCTTCCAGATATCCCCTTCTTTATGTCCTTCCAGATGAATTCTTGATCTCTTCTTGATGACCTTCTCGATATTTTTCTCATTCTGCTCTTCTCGATCTCCCCTTCTTGACATCTTTCCCAATGAATTCTCGATCTCTCTTCTTATTTTCCTTCTTTATCTTCTTCTCATTCTCCCATTCTCAATCTCAGCTTCTTGATGACTGCTGTGGGATGGTCTGTATGTCAAATGTGTTGCTGATCGGTCAATAAATAAATCACTGATTGGCCAGTGGCCAGGCAGGAAGTATAGGTAGGACTAACAGAGAGAAGAATTGAGAGAACAGGAAGGCAGAAGGAGGGCACTGCCAGCCACCACCATGACAAGCAGCATGTGAAGACGCTGGTAAGGCCACATGGCAAGGTATAGATTTATAGAAATGGATTAATTTAAGCTGTAAGAACAGTTAGCAAGAAGTCTGCCATGGCCATACAGTTTGTAAGCAATATAAGTCTCTGTGTTTACTTGGTTGGGTCTGAGTGGCTGTGGGACTGGCAGGTGAGAGAGATTTGTCCTGACTGTGGGCCAGGCAGGAAAACTCTAGCTTCTGGGAATTTTTCTCATTCTCCCCTTCTCTATCTCTCCTTGATGTCTTTCCTGATGAATTCTTTATCTCTTCTTCTCAATTTACTTCTTGATATTGTTCAAGTTCTCTCCTTCTCAATGTGTTTCCTGATCTCCCATTCTCGATATCCTTTTCGATATTTTTCAAATTCTTCCCTTCTCAATCTCCCCTTCTTGCTGTGCTTCCTGATGTATCCTTCGCAATGTACTTTCTATTGAATTCTCGATCACTTTTTCTCATTGTCCTTCTCATTATTCTTCCTGATCTCCCCTTTTAAATCTTACTTCACAATGTCCTTCCTGAATTCCACTTTTTGATGTGCTTCCCGAGAATTCTCAATCTCTTCTTCTCATTTTCATTCTCAATATTCTTCTAGTTTTTCCATTCTTTATCTCTTCTTCTCGATGTCCTTCTAGATCTCCAATCGAAATTCTTCTCATTCTCCCCTTCTTGAACTCCCCTTCTTAATATCCTTCCAGTTCTCCCCTTCTAGATGTCTTTCACAATGAATTATTGTTCTCCCCCTTCTAGATCTACCCTTCTTGATGTTGTTCCCCATCTCCTTTTCTTGATGTCCTTCACAATAAATTCTCAATTTCATCTTCTTAATATCCTTCTTGCTATTCTTCTTGATCTCCCCTTTTTGATCTTCCCCTTCTCGATGTACTTCTAATATCCACTTCTTGATGTCCTTCCCAGTATATTCTCCATCTATTCTTCTCGATGTCCTTCTTGATATTCTTGTTTTCCCCTTCTGAAACTCCCCTTCTCGATGTCTTTTTCATTCTCCCCTTCTTGTTGTCCTTCCCTTTGAAATATCCATTTCTTATTCTCAATATTCTTGTCATTCTCCCCTTCTTGATCTCCCCTTCTCTATGTCCATCCTCATCTCAAAAACTTGATCCTATTGCTGATGAATTCTCGATCTCTACTTCTTGATGTCCATCTCAATATTCTTCTTGGTCTACCCTCCTCAATCTCCCCTTTCGATGTCCCCCCAGTCTCTCCTTCTCAATGTCCTTCCTAATGAATTCTTGATCTTTCTTCTCGATGTTCTTCTTGATATATTCTTGTTTTCCTGTTCTCAATCTCCCCTTCTCGATGTCCTCCCAGGTCTCCTCTTCTTGATGTTCTTCTTGATGAATTCTCGATCTCATCATTCTTCTCATTCTCCCCTTCTTGATCTCCCATTTTGGATATCATTCCCCATCTCAACTTCTAGAAGTCTTTCCCAAAGAATTCTCCATTCCTCCTTCTCAATGTCCTTCTGGATGTATTCTTGATCTCTTCTTCTCAATGCTCTTCTCAATATTCATCTTGTTCTCCCCCCTCAAGAACTCCCATTTTCATTTTCTTTCCTGATATCCCCTGCTAGACGTCTTTCCAGATGAATTTTGGATCTCTTCTTCTTGATGTTCTTCTCCTTATTCTTCTCTTTCTCTCCTCAAAATCTTCCTTTTGATGTCCTTCCTGGTCTCCCCTTCTTGATGTGTTTCCCAAAGAATTCTCGATTTCTTCTTCACAATTTCCTTCTTTTCATTCTCCCTTTCTCGATCGCCCTTTCTTGGTGTCCTTCACAATCTCCCCTTCTCCATCTCCCATTTGCAATAACTTTCCCATTCTTTACTTCTACATGTCCTTCTCGAAGAATTCTCAATCCCCCCTTGTTGAGGTCCTTCTTAATGAATTTTCAATCTCTTCTTCAACACGTCCTTCTCAAAATTCTTCTCATTCTTCCCTCCTCATTCTCCCCTTCTCAATGTACTTTTCGATCTCCACTTATTGATGTCCTTCACGATGAATTCTCCATATCTTCTTGATGTCCTTCTCCATATTCACTTTCTGCCCCTCTCAAAATCTCTTTTTCTACATCTCTCCTGGTCTCCCGTTCTGAATGTGCTTCCCAATGATTTCTTGATCTCTTCTTCATGATATCCTTATTATTATTCATCTCATTTTCCTTTTCTTCATCTCTCCTTCTTGATTTCCTTCTTGATCTCCTCTTCTCCATATCCTTCTTGATATTCATCTTGATGTCCACTTATCAATCTCCCCTTCCCGATGTGTTTTTGATATTCTTCTCGATCTCCCCATCTCAATCTCCCCTTCTTGATGCCCTCTAGATGAAACCTTTTCAATGTCCTTCTCGAGTAATTCCTGATCTCCCCTTCTCGAATTCATTTCTTATGTGCTTCTCATTCTCCCCATCTCGAGCTCCATCTCATTATCATTCTCGATTGCCTCTTCTCTATGTTGTTCTAGATGAATTCTTGATCTCTTGTTCCAGATATTCTTCTTGATATTCTTCTCATTCTCCTCTTCCAGATCTCTCCTTCTTGATCTCCTTCTCATTGTCCACTTCTCCAAATTCTTCCTTACTAATTATAGATCTCTTAATTAAGTCCTTCTTGATATTCTTCTCATTCTCCCCTTTTCCATCTCTCCTTCATTATGTCCTCCCTGTTCCCCCCTTCTCGATGTTCTTTCCAATGACTTCTCAATCCATATTTCTCAATGTCCATCTTGATATACTTCTCAATCTCCACTTCTTGATGTCCCTCCAGTCCCCCTTTCTCAGTGTCCTTCCCAATGAATTCTTGATCTCTTCTTCTCGATGCCCTTCTTGACATTTTTCTCATATTCCCCTTCTCAGTGTCTCCTTTTTGATGTCATCCCAGGTCTCCTCTTCTTGATTTCCCTCCTGATGGATTCTTGATCTCTTCTTTTCAATATTCTTCTTGCTCTCCCCTTCTTGAACTCCCCTACTCAATGACCTGTCTGGTCTCACCTTCATGCTCTCCCTCCCAATGAATTCTTGATCTGTTCTTCTCAATGTCCTTCTTGATATTCTTCTCATTCTGCCCTTCTCAATTTCCCCTTCTGAATGTTTTCATTTTACCTTTCTGATGTCCTTCCAGATTAATTTTCGATCTCTACTTCTCAATGTTCTTCTCAATATTCTTCTCATTTTCTCCTTCTCAATCTCTTCTACTTGATGCCCTGTTCAATATTCATCTTGAACTCCCCCTCTCGATCTCCCCTTTTCATTGTCCATCCTGATGTTTCCTGCTGGATGTCTTTCCTGATGAATTCTCGATCTCTTCTTCTTGATGTCTTTCTCCTTATTCTTCTTTCTCACCATTCCAAAATCCCCTTTTGATGTGCTTCCCAGGCTCCCCTTCTCCATGTGCTTCCCAATGAATTCTCAATCTCTTCTTCATGATGTTCTTCTCATACTTCCCTTCTTGATCTCCCCTTCTTGATGTCCTTCTTGAACTTCCCTTCTTGATGTTCTTCCCAATGAATTCTCGATCTCTTCCTATTGATGTCCTTTTTGATATTCTTCTTAATCTCCCTTTCTCGATCTCCCCTTCATGATGTCCTTACTGATCTCCAATTCTCAATATATTTCCTGATAAATTCTCGATCTCTTGTTTTCAATGTATTTCTCAGATTCTTCTTATTATCCCCTTCTTGATCTCCCCTTTTTGACGTTTTTCCCAATGAATTCTCAATCTCTACTTCTTGATGTCCATCTTGATATTCTTCTCATTCTCTCTTTCTTGATCTCCCCTTCTTGATGTCCTCCCTATTCCCCCCTTGTCAATGTCTTTACCGGAGAATTTTAAATCTCTTCTCCTTGATGTTCTTCTTGATATTCTTTGCATTCTCCAATTTTTGATCTCCTCTTCTCAATGTTCTCCCCAGTCTCCCCTTCTCGATGTCCTCTCATACTTGCCTTCTCGATGTCTTTCCGAGGAATTCTCTATCTCTTATTCTTGATGTTCATTTCTATATTCTTCTTGCTCTCTCCTTCTGGATCTCCCTTCTCATTATCCCTCCCTGCCTCCCCTTATCAATGTCTTTTCTGATGAATTCTCGGTCTCTTTCTCTCAATGTCTTTCTCGATATTCTTCTCATTCTCCCCTTCTCGAACTCCCCTTCTCGATATCCTGTCTGGTCTCACACCTCATGATTTCCTTTCCAATGAATTCTAAATCTCTTCTACCCTTTATGTGTCAACTTCTCGATGTCCTTCCTGATCTGTTCTTCTCAATGTCCTTTGCAATGAATACTTGATGATGTCTTCTTGATGTCCTTATTGATGTTCTGCATTTTCACCCATTCTCAATTTCTGCTTCCTGATATCTTTCTTGATGTCTCCTTCTGGATGAGCTACCAGATGAATTTGCGATCTCTACCTCCCATTGTCCTTCTTGATATTCTTCTAGTACAACCCTTCTCTATCTCCCCTTCTTGTTGTCTTTCCCCTTATCTCCTTCTCGAATGACTTTTCCAATATATTTGTGATCTCTTCTTTTTTATGTGCTTCTTCATATTCTTCTCATTCTTCCCTTATGAATCTCCCCTTCTCGATATCCTTGCTGATCTCCCCTTCTCAATGTCATTTCCAATGAATTCTTGATCTCTTCTTCTCCTTGTCTTTCTCAATATTCTTCTAGTCCTCACCTTGTTGATCTCTTCTTCTCGATGTCCTTCCCAATATCCCATTCTCGTTGTTCTTCCCAATGATTTATTGATCTCATCTCAATGTCCTTATCAATATTCTTCTTGTTCTCCCCTTCTCTATCTCCCCTTCTTGATATCTTTCTTGATATTCTTTTCTTTTTCCCATTCTTGATCTCCCCTTCATGATGTATTTTCCAATGAATTTTCGATCTCTTCTTCTATATGTTCTTCTCTATATTCCTCTTGTTGTACCCTTCTCGATATCCCCTTCTCGAAATCCTTCCAGATTTATCCTTCCTGTTGTTCATCCCTAGAATTCTTGAACACATCTTCCTGATGTCCTTCTCGATATTCTTCTCTCCCCTTCTCTATGTCCTTCCTGATTAATTCTTTATCTTTTCTTCTCAATGTCCTTCTTGATATAATTCTCCTTCCCCCATATCGATCTCTACTTGCAAAGTCCTTCTTGATATTTTTCTGTTTCTCCCCTTTCTCGATGTTATTCCCAATTAATTCTCGATATCTTCTTCTCAGTGTCCTTCTCCATATTCTTGTCATTCTCCCCTTCTCGATCTCCCCTTCTCAATGTGCTTTCTGATATCTTATTCTTGATGTACTTATCAATATTCTTCTCATTCTCTTCTTCTTGATCCTGCCTTCTTGGCGTCCTTCTCTATGTTCATTTTGTTTTCCTATTCTTGATGTCCTCTTTTTGAAATCCTTCCCAATGAATTCTTCATCTTTTCTGCTAGATGTCCTTCTCTATATTGTTCTCATTATACCCTTCTTGATCTCCCGTTTGCGATGTCATTCCCAATCTGTCCTTCTCGATGTCCATCTCCTAGAATTCTTGATCACTTTTTATCCATGTCCTTCTAGTAGTTCTTTTAGCTCTCCCCTTCTCAATCTCTCATTCTCAATGTCCTTCCCAATTTCCTCTTTTCAATATCCCTGACCATGAATTCTCGAACTGCCCCTCTCAAAGTCCTTCTAGATATTCTTCTCTTTCTCCGCTTCTTGATCTCTCATTATTGATGAACTTCCCAATTAATTCTCCATGTTTTCTTCTAGATGTCCTTCCTGATATGCTTCTCATTCTCCCCTTCTCAATGTCCTTCCCGATATCCCCTTCTCATTTTTTTCAATGAATTCTCGATGTCCTTCATAATATTCTTTTCGTTCTCCCCTTCTCGATCTCCCATTCTCAATGTACTTCCAGATCTTCCCTTCTCGATGTCCTTCCTGATGATTTCTCAATCTCATCTTCTAGACTTTCTTGTAGTGACTCTTCACATTCTCACCTTCTCGATCTCCCATTCTGGATTAATTTCCCAAAGAATTCTCAATCGCTTTTTCACGGTGTCCTTCTCGATATTCTTCTTGATTTCCCCTCCTCAATGTCCTGCCCGATGTGTTCTCGATGTCTTCTTCTCAATGTCATTCTCGATATTATTCTCGATCTCCTCTTCTTGATGTCCTTCTTGATCTCCCCTTTTTGATGTCCTTCCTGATAAATTCTTGTTCTCTTCTTTTCAATGTCCTTCAGAATATTCTTCTCATTCTCCCCTTTTATATCTCGTCTTATCGTTTTCCTCAGTCTCCCATTGTCGATTTCCTTCCCGATGAATTCTCATTTTCTTCATCTTGATTTCCTTCTTGATATTCTTCTCATTCTCCCCTTCTCGATTTCCTTTTATTGACGTGGTTCCCAATCTCCCCTTCTAGATGTCCTTCCTGATGAATCTCTTCTTCTCGATGTCCTTCTCGATATTCTTCTTGTTCTCCCATTCTCAATCTCCACTTCTAGATGTACTTTTGGATATTCTCATTCTAACCTTCTTGATCCCCCTTCTCACTGTCTTTCCCAATCGATCCTTTTCGATGTCCTTTCTAATGAATTCTCAATCTCTTCTTTTCGATGTCCTTGATATTCTTCTCCTTTTTCCCTCTGGATCTCCCAATCTCAATGTCCTCCCTCATCTCCCCTTCTCAATATTCTCCCTGATAAATTCTTGATAGCTTCTTCTTGATGTCATTCTCAAAAATATTCTCATTCTCCCCTTCTCAATGTCCAATTCTCACTGTCTTTCCTGATCTATTCTTCTCAATGACCTTTCTAATGAATTCTCGATCTCTTCTCCTTGATGTCCTTCTCATTACTCTTATTGTTTTCCCATTCTCCAAATCCCTTCTGACTGACCATCCTGATCTAACCTATTTGATGCCCTTGCTAATGAATTCTCAATCTCTTCTTCTCCGTGTCCTTGTTGATATATTTCTCATTCTCCCCTTCCTGATCTCAACTTCACGAAGTCCTTCTCAATACCTTTATCTTTCTCTTCTTCTCGATCAACCTTCTTGATGAACTTCCTGATTAATTCTCATCCTCTTCTTCACAATGTCCTCGATACTTTTCTCATTCTCTCATTCCCGAACTCCCCTTCTTAATGGGCTTCCTGATCACCCCTTCTTCATGTCTTTCTCTATGAATTCTCGAACTCTTCATCTCAATTTCCTTCTTTATATTCTTCTCATTCTGCCCTTCTTTATCTCCCCTTCTTGAAGTGTTTCCCCATCTCTCCTTCTCCATGGTGTAGCATGAATCTTAAGAATTCTTCTTATTCCTATGGCACCATCCCTGAAGTTGCCTTTGCAATTCGGAAAAGGTACAGTGCCCTTTTCTTTGAAGGCAGCTGAATAGGCAGTGGGCCGATGGCTTCTGATGTGCAATGGAACAGCAGCTGAAACAGTTATTCTTGAAGAGTAACTAAGCTCACGCCTCGCAATAGTAAACTGGCATTTGACAGAGGGATGTGGAGAAGAACGGGATGCTAAGATGAAGCCATATATACACAGCCAAGAAGAATGGACAGCTGAATTAAAAAATCAACAACAATTTCCAGAATTTAAAATCCTGAATCATGACATGACACTAGTGGAATTCAGGTGTTTCTGGTACATGGACTGCTCTCACCCAATGTGAGGTTGAACTGTCGACCTTGTGTACATCCTACTTCACAAATGAGTCTGTCAGATATGCTAAGCCTATAGGCTGAAGATGATGCCCCAACACTGTGGAGAAACCTCAGGTGACTGTCCAGGCAGCTGACTGTTTCTGTCAACTCACAAATTTTTTGGAAGTTGCTTGCATGCACTTTCTGTTTTTATTTTTGTTAGCTAATATTATTTCCTTCTTGGGTCTCTGAGGGAGTTGAAGATTAGTTAGTTATAGTTGAAGGTTAGTTAGTTATAGTTGAAGATTAATTAGGATAGAAAGTGAATTAGATACATTTTGGACTTAACAAAATAGGATAGATAATGAAATTATTTTCTCTGAATTTGTCAAATACAAATGGACTAGACATTGTTTAGACATTTATTACTTGTATATATTGTATATAGTCATTGTACTTTTGTATATAGTTTTTCTTTTGTTAGTTATAACCTTTTTCTTTTTTTTCCTTTTTATTAAAATAGAAAAGGGGAAAAAAAAGAATTCTTCTTATTAAAATCAAACCTGAGGCCAGTTATTGGGGTTAATGCTGATAGATCAGAGAGACAGAACTAGCCACAGCTAACCTCACCTGGCCAATTCCTCAGCTGGTCCTGTTTCCTCAGACTGGAAGCCTCTGAGTCCTCATCCAGAATGAATCTCATCTGAACTGTGTTGCTCCAAACCCTGAAAGCTTAACCAGCCAAATGCTTAACCAGGCCAAATGCTTCTAGTTTCTGGTCCTCACACCTTATACACCTTTCTGTTTTCTACTACCACTCCCTGGGATTAAAGGCTTGCTTTCTTGGATTAAAGGCCTGATGAGTCACCATGCCTGTCTGTATCCTGAACACATGGATTTCTGCCTCTGGAATGCTAGGATTAAAGGCATGTGCTACCACTGCCTATCCTTTATGTTTAATATTGTGGCTGCTCTGTCTCTGACCCCAGATAAGTTTATTAGCATGAACAATATTTGGGGCAACACAATACCACACCACGGTCTGCCAGGTGAATTCCTGATCTCTTCTTGATGTCCTTCTCAGTATTATTCTCGTCCTTCTCTTCTCCATCTCCCCTTCTCGATGTGCTTCTTGATCTCTCCTTCTTGATGTACCTTCTTGTGAACTCTCCATCATTTCTTCTCGATTTCTTTCTTGATATTCTTCTCATTCTCCCCTACTTGATCTCTGCTTCTCGATCTCCCCATCTCGATATCCTTCCCAATTTCCCCTTCTCGAAATCCTTCCCAATTAAGCTTAAACTATAAAGATAAAAACACATTACGAAAAAAACTCTGTCTCCATGTCCTTCTTAATGTTCTTCTTGTTCACCCCTTCTCAAACTTCCTTTCTTGATGTCCTTCCTGATCTCCCCTTCTTGATGTCCTTATAAATGATTTCTCAATACGTTCTTCTCAATGTTCTTCTTATTCATCCCTCCTCGATCTGCCTTTTTCTATGTCTTCCCAATCTCCTTCTGAATGTACTTCCAGAGAAATTCTCGATATCTTTTCTTGATATCCTTCTGGAAATTCTTCTCATTCTCCCCTTCTCAATCTCCCCATCGATATGTTTTTCTAGATATTCTCATTCTCCTTTTCTTGATCTCCGCTTATTGTTTTCCTTCCTGATGTCCCTATCTCTATGTCTTTAACAATGAATTCTCAATCTCTTCTTATCAATGTCCTCCATAATATTCTTCCTGCTCTCCCCTTCTCGATATCCTTCCCAATATCACTTCCTCGATGTCTTTCCCCATTAGTTCTCAATCTCTTCTTCTCAATGTCCTTCTCAATAATTTTCTCATTCTCCCCTTCTCAATTTCCCCTTCTCAATGTCTTTTCCAATGAATTCTCAAACTCTTCTTCTTGATTTCCTTCTTGATATTCTTGTTCTCCCCTTTCTCGTTATAGCTTTATCAAGGTGCATCCCAATCTCCCATTCATGATGTTTATCCCGATGAATTCTTTATCTCTTCTTCTCAATGTCCTTCTTGATATTCTACTTTTTCTCCCCTTTTCGTTTTCCCCTTCTCCATGTCCTTTTTGATTTTCTTCTTTTTCTATCCATCTTGATCTCCTCTTCTCAATGTCCTTCCTGATCTATCATTCTCAATGTCCTTTCTAATGTATTCTGGATCACTTCTATTTGATGTTCTTTTCAAAATTCTTCTAGTTCTCCAACTTTCGAGATCTTCATTTTGATATTCTTTTTGATCTCCCATTTTTAATGTCCTTCCCAATGAATTCTTGATCTCATCTTCTCAATGCCATTTTCGATATTTTTATTGTTTTCTGCTTCTTGATCTCTCCTTCTCGAGATCCTTCCTGATCTCTCCTTTGAGATTTATTTCCTGATGAATTCTCGATTTCTTCTTCTCTATATCCTTCTTGGTATTCTTTTCATTCTCACCTTCTCAGTCACCCATCTCGATGTAATTCTTGATATTCTTCTCATTCTCCCCTTCTCAATCTACCCTCCTCGATGTCCTTCCCTATCTCCGATTCTCGATGTCCTTTCCAATGAATTCTCAAACTTTTGTTCTCAATATCCTTCTTGATATTCTTCTGGTTCTAACTTTTTCGATCTCCCATTATTGGTGTCCTTCCCAATCTTCCCTTCTAGATTTCCTTCCTGATCTATCCTTCTTGGTGTTCTTTCACATGAATTCTAAATCACTTCTTCTCAATGTCCTTCTCAATATTCTTCTTGATCTCCCCTTTTGAATCTCCCCTTCTTGATATCCTTCCTGTTGAATTCTCGATCTCTTTTTTCTATGTGCTTCTTGATATTTTTCTCATTCTTCCCTTCTCGATTTCCCCTTCTTTATGTCCTTCCCGATCTCCCCTTCTTGATGTCCTTCCTGAAGAAAACTTGATCTCTTCTTCTCGATGTCCTTCTTGATATTCTCATTCTCCTCTTCTTGATCTCCCCTTCTTGATGTCCTTCCTGCTGAATTCTCGATCTCTTCTTGTCTACATTCTTCTTTATATTCTTCTTATTCTGATCTATATCTCCCCTTCTTGATATACTTCTTGATCTCTGATTCTTTATATCCTTCCCAATGAATTCTTGATTTTTCTTCTTAATGTCCTTCTTGATATTATTCTTGATCTGCCCTTCTCCATCTCCTGTTTTCAATGTCCTTTATGATCTCTACTTCTTGATGTCATTCATAATATTCTTTTGGCTCTCCCCTTCTTGATCTCCCTTTCTCGAGTTCCTTCCCGAAAACTCCTTCTTGATATCCTCCTAGATGAATTCTTGATATCCTCTTCTTAATGTATTTCTCAATATTCTCCTCGTTCTTCCCTACTCAACTACCCTTCTTGATATCTTTCCTGATCACTCCTTCGTGATGTCATTCCCATTAAATTTGTGATCTCTACTTCTTGAAGTCCTTCTAAATATACATCTAATTCTCCCTTTCTCAATCTCCCTTTCTCCATGTCCTTTGTGATATTCTTCTCATTATTCCCTTCTCAATCTGCCTTCTTGATTTCCATCCTGATCTCCCCTTCTTGATATGCTCCTCAATGAATTCTTTATTTTGTCTTCTCAATATCCTTTTCGAAATTCTTCTCATTCTATTCTTCCCGATCTCCCCTTCTCCATGTCCTTCCCAAAGAATTCTCAATCTCTTCTTCTTGATGTCTTTCTCGATATTCTTCTCATTCTTCCCTTTTTGATCTACACTTCTCAATGTACTTCGTGATATTCTTCTTGTTCTCTCCTTCTTGATTTCCCCTTCTTGTTTTCCTTCCTGTTTCCCCCTTTCAAAGTCCTTTCCAGTGAATTCTCAATGTCGTCTTCTCAAAGTCCTCCATGATATTCTTCTGGTTCTCCATTTCTTGATCTCCCCTTCTTGATGTTTTACCCGATCTCTGGTTCTCGATGAACTTCTCGATAAATTTTTGATCTCTCATTCTCCCCTTCTCGATCTCCCTTTCTCCATGTCCCTTGTGATATTCTTCTCATTATTCCCTTCTCAATCTTGCCTTCTTGATTTCCATCCTGATCTCCCCTTTTTGATGTGCTCCTCAATGAATTCTTCATCTTGCCTTCTAGATATCCTTTTCAAAATTTTTCTCATTCTATTCTTCTTGATCTCCCTTTCTTGATGTTGTTCCCATTGAATTTGCAATCTCTACTTTTATGTCATTCTCAATGTACTTCTCATTCTCCTTTTCTCAATTTCCACTTCTCGATGTTTTTCTCAATATTCTTCTCATTTCTCCCTTCTCAATCTCCCCCTCTTGATGTCCTCCTCTATATTCTTCTTGTTCTACCCTTCATGATCTCCCTTTCTTCTTTTCCTTCCCAATTTCCCCTTCTCAATGTTCTTTCCAAATAATTGTCAATTTCGTCTTCTGAAAGTTCTTCATGATATTCTTCTTGTTCTCTCCTTCTCGGTCTCCCCTTCTTGATGTTTTACCCAATCTCTGGTTCTTGATGTACTTCCCAATGAATTCACGATCTTTTCTTCTCGACATCTTTCTTTATATTCTTCTCATTCTCCCCTTCTTGATTTCCCCTTCTCCATGTCCTTCTCCATCTCCCCTTCACAATGTTCTTCCAGAAAAATTCTCAATCTCAACTTCTCAATGTCCTTTCTAGTCCTCCTCGATATTCTTCTTGTTCACCTCTTCTCAATCTAGCCTTCTTGATTTCCATCTCTATCTCCCATTCTCGATGTCCTTACAGATAAATTCTCAACCTCACCTTCTCCATGTCCTTGCCAATCTATTTTTTATGTACTTCTCAATGAATTTTCAATCACTTCTTTTTGATGTCCTTCTCAATATTCTTCTTGTTCACCCTTTTTCAATCTCCCCTTCTCAATGTCCTTCTCGATTTCCCCTTTTCAATGTCCTTCTCGATATTTTTTCCCATTCTCCCCTTCTTTATCTCCCCTTCTTGATGTCCTTCTCAATATTCTTCTCATGATCCCCGCCTAGGTCTCACCTTCTTGTTTTCCTTCACAATCTCCCCTTATTGATGACTTTGCCAATGAATCATTGATCTCTTATTTTCAATGTGCTTTTGATATTCATTTCATTCTACCCTTCTTGATCTCTCCTTCTCAGTGTTCTTCCCGATTTATCCTTCTCAATGTGCTTCCCAATGAACTCTCACTCACTTCTTCTCTGTGTCATTCTTGATATTCTTATCATTCTCTCCTTCATGATCTCCCCTTCTTGATTTCCTTCTTGATATCCTCCTCAATGAATTCTCGATATCCCCTTCTAAATGTCCTTTTTTCACATTCTTCTCCTTCTCCCCTTCTCTATTTCCAATTATCAATGGCCTTCCTGATCTCCCCTTCTCGATGTCCTTCCCGATGAATTATCGATCTCTTCTTCTCAATTTACTTCTTTATATTCCTTGAGATTTCCCCTTTTCAATCTCCCATTCTCGATCTCCTTCCTGATCTGCTCTTCTTGATGTCTTTTCCATTGAATTTGCAATCTCTACTTCTCGATGTCCTTCTCAATATACTTCTCATGCTTCATTTCTCAATCTCTTCTTCTAGATGTCCTTCTCTATATTTTTCTTGTCCTACCCTTCTCGATCTCACATTCTTGATGTACTTTTCAATATTCATCTCATTCTCCCCTTCTCAATCTCCCCTTCACGATGTCCTTCCAAATGAATTCTCAATTTCTTCTTTTTGATATCCTCCTCAATATTCTTCTTGTTCTCACTTTCTTGATCTCCCTTTTCAATATCTTTCCCTTAATTCTTCTGTTTTTCCCCTAATCAATCTCCTATTCTTGATGTTCTTCCTGATCTCACATTCTGGATGTCCTTCCTGTTCAAATTGCAATCTCTTCTTCTCGATGACCTTCTAAATATGTTTTTCATTCTCCCCTTCTTGATCTCCCCTTCTGGATGTCTTTCTTGATATTCTTGTAGTTTTCTCTTTCTCAATCTCCCCTTCTTGATGTCCTTCTTGAAGAATTCCTGATCACTGCTTCCTGATATTTTTCTCTTTCTCCCTTTCTCGATCTCCCATTGTCGATATCCTTCCATATCTCCCCTTCTCGATGTAATTCTCATTGAATTCGCAATTTCTAATTCTTGATATCTTCTCAATATACTTTCCAATCTTCCATTCTCGATGTCCTTCTTGATATTGTTCTCATTTTCCCCTACTCAATTTCACTTTATTGATGTCCTTTGTGAAGTATTCTCAATCAGCACTTCTCGATGTCCTTCTTGATATTCTTCTCATTTGTCCTTTTCAAGTCTCCTCTTTTCTTCTTCTGTTTCTTTTTTTTGGTTTTTCAAGAAAGAATTTCTCAGTGTAGCTTTGCACCTTTCCAGGAACTCGCTCTGTAGACCAGGCTGGCCTTGAACTCTCAAAGATCCACCTGGCTCTGCCTCCCAAGTGCTGGGATTAAAGATGTGCAACACCACCGCCCTGCCTGATCTCCCCTTTTGATGTCCTTTCCGATCTCCTTTTCTCAATCTCCCATTCTCCATGTCCTCTATGTTCTCATATTCCCCTCCTTGATCTCCCCTTCTTGATGTCCTTCCTGATTAATTCTCAATCTCTTTTTCATGATGTCCTTCTGGATATTCTTCTCATTTTTCCCTTCACAATCTCCCCTTCTCAATGTCCTTCCCTATGTATTCTTCTCATGTCATTCTCAATGAATTTTTGAAAATTTCTTCTCAATGTCCATCTCGATGTTCTTCTGTTCACCTTCTTGATCTATCCTTCTCCATGTCCTTCCCAATGAATTCTTGATCTCTTCTACTTGATGTCCTTCCCGATCTATCCTTCTCCATGTCCTTCCCAATGAATTTTCTATCACTTCTTCTTGATATTTTTCTTGATCATCCATTCTCAATGCTCTACCGGATCTTCCCTTCTCGATGTCCTGCCTGATGAATTCTTGATTGCTTCTTCTTGATGTCCTTCTTGATATTCTTTTTGTTCTCATCTCCCTCTCTTCTTCTTGATGTCCTTCCCAATCTTCCCATCTCTTTGTCCTTCCAATGAATTCTCAATATCTTCTTCTTGATGTCCTTCTCATTATACTTCTATTTCTCCCCTTCTACATTTCGCCTTCTTGATGTCCTTGTGGATATTCTTCTCTTTCTGCCCTTCTCAAAGTTCCCATCTTGATGAACTTCCTGATCTCTGATTCTCGATGTCTTTCCCAATGAATTATCATTTTCTTCTTCTTGATGTCCTTCTTGATAGTCTTCTCATTCTACTTTTCTTGATCTCCCACTCTTAATTTCCTTTTTGATCTTCCCTTCTCGATATCCTTCTCGATGAATTCTTGATCTCGCCGTCTCAATATTCTTCTCCATATTCTTCTCGTTCTCCCCTTTTTGATGTCATTCCTGATCTCCCCTTACTGATGTCCTTCCTAATGAATTCTTGATCTCTTTTTCTCGATATCATTCTTGATATTCTTCTTATTCTCCCATTCTTGATCTCCCATTCTTGTTTCCTTCCTGATCTCCCCTTCTGGATGTCCTTCCTGATGAATTCTCAATGTCATCTTCTCAACATCCTTCTCGATATTCTTCTTGTTCTCCTCTTCTCGATCTCCCTTTCTTCTTTTCCTTCCAGATCATCACTTCTTGTTGTCCATTCTGATGAATTCTTTATCTCTTCCTCTCAACGTCCTTCTCCATATTCTTCTCATTCTCCCCTTCTAATCTCCCCATATTGATGACCTTTTCAATATTCTTCTCATTCTCCCCTTCTCAGTCTGACCTCAATTTCCTTCCCAATCTCACCTTCTCTATGTCTTTACCAATAAATGCTAGATCTCTTCTTCTCGATGTCCTTCTCAGTATTCATCTTGTTCTACCCTTCTCAATCTTCCATTCTCCATATCCTTCCCAATCTCCCCTTCTTAATGACCTTCCAAATGATTTCTTGGTCTCTTCTTCTCAATGTTTCTTGATAGTCTTTTCATTGTACCCTTTATGATCTCCTCTTCTCAATGTCCTTCTTATTCTTTCATTGTCAATGTCTTTCCTAATGAATACTCAATCTCTTCATCTCAATGTCCTTTTTGATATTCTTCTCATTCTCCCCTTCTCAATCTCTACTTATCAATGTTCTTCAAGTTGAATTCCTGAACTTTTCTTCTTGATGTCCTTCTTGCTATTCTTTTCATTCTCCCCTTCTGGATCTCCCCTTCTGGATGTCTTTTTCAATATTCTTCTTGTTCTCCCCTTCTCGGTATCTCATTTGTGATGTCCTTCCTGATCTCCCCTTCTCAATGTCCTTCCCGATGAATTTTCCATCTCTTCTTCTCGACATCCTTCTTGATATTCTTCTCAGTCTCCCTTCTTGTTCTCCCCTACTTGATGTCCTTCCTGATGAATTCTTGATCTCTTCTTCTCAATGTCCTTTTCAATATTCTTCTTGTTCTCCCCTTCTCGATGTCCTTCCCAATGTCCGCTTTTCGATGTCCTTCTTGTTGAATTCTCGATCTCTTCTTTTCAATATCCGTCTCAATATTCTTCTTGTTCTCCCTTTCTCGATTCCCCCTTCTTGAGGTCCTTTCTCCTTTTCTTCTTCTCGATGTCCTTTTCACTTTTCTTCTCATTCTCCCCTTCATTATCCCCTCTTCTCTATGTTCTTCTCAGTCTCCCATTTTTGATGTACTTCCCAATGAATTCTGGATCTCTTCCTCTCAATGTCCTTCTCAATATTCTCCTCATTCTCCCTTTCTCAATCTCCCTTTTTGGATGTCCCATTAGATCTCCTATTCTCAGTGTCCTATCTGATGAATTTTTGTTCTCTTCTTCTTGATGTCCTTGTCGATATTCCTCTTGTTCTCTCCTCAATCTCCCCTTCTGGATGCCCGATTCAATATTTTTCTCTTTCTTCCCTTCGTGACCTCCCCTTTTTGCTGTCCTTTCTGATCTATCCTTATAGACGTCCTTTCTAATGAATTCTCGATCACTTTTTCTAGATGACTTTCTTGATATTCTTCTTGGTCTCCCCGTTTCAATTCCCCTTTCTCGATCTCATTCCCAATGAATTCTCGATCTCTTCTTTTCGATTTTCTTCTTGATATTCTTTTCATTCTTCTCTTCTTGAGCCCCTCTTCTCAATAAATGTTTCAATCTGCTCTTCTCGATATTCTTCCATTGAATTCTCAATAACTTCTTCTTGATATCCTTTTCAATATTCTTTTTTTACTCCCCTTCTCGATCCCTCCTTCTGGATGTACTTCCTGATCTCCAATTCTGGATGTCTTTCCTGATGAATTTTCAATCTCTTCTCAATGACCTTCTTGATATTCTTCTCATTCTTCCCCTCTTGTTCTCCATTCTCAATGTCCTTGTCGATAATCTTCTCATTCTACCCTTCTCCATCTACCATTTTTGGTGTCCTCCTGTTCTACCCTTCTATTTGGCTTCCAGGTCAATTCTCGATCTCTTTCTCGATGTACTTGTCAATATACTTCTCTTTTTCCCTTTCGTGATCTCCTCTTCGATGTCCTTCTCGATATTCTTCTCCTTTTCCCCTTCTCATTCTCCACTTCTTGATGTCCTTTCTAATCTAGCCTTTTCGCTGTCCATCTCATAGAATTTTTAATCACTTCTTTATGGCCTTCTCAATGTTCTTTTTGTTCTCCCATTCATAATCTCTTCTTTTCAATATCCTTCCTGATCTGGTCTTCTTAATGTCCTCCCCCATGAATTTTCAATCTTTTCCTCTCAATGTCCTTCTCAATATTCTTTAGTTCTCTCTTTCTCTATCTCCCTTTCTCGATGTGCTTCCCAATCTCTGAATGTCGATGTCCTTCCCAATGAATTCTCGATTTCTTCTTTTGAATGTCCTTCTCGATGTTTCTCTCATTCTACCCTTCTTGATTTCACCCTCTCGATGTCTTTCCCCATCTCCCCTTCTCAATATCCTCCTTGATGAATTTTCGATCTCCTCTTCTAGATGTACTTCTATTTTTTCTTCTCGTTCTCCCCTTCTAGATCTCCAATTCTCGATGTCCTTCCCAATCTCCCATTCTGGATGTCCTCCCTATTCAAATCACTTCTCTTTCTTGATGACCTTCTAAGTATATTTCTCATTCTCCCCTTCTATATCTCCCCTTCTCGATATTCATCTCTATTTCTCCTTCTCAATGTCCCCTTCTTGATGTCCTTCATGAAGAATTCATGATCACTGCTACTCAATATTTTTCTGTCTCCATTTCTTGATCTCCCATTCTCTATATCCTTCCTGATATCTACTTTTACATGTACTTCTCATGTAATTCATGATTTCTACTTATCGAAGTCCTTCTCAATATACTTCTCATTCTCCCATTCTCAATCTCCCATTCTCCATGTCCGTCTCAATATTTGCCTCGTTTTCCCCTACTCTATCTCACCTTCTTGATTTCCTTCCTGATGTATTCTCGATTACCTCTTCTCATTGTCCTTCTTGATATTCTTCTCACTGTCTCTTTCCCAATCTCCCCTTCTCAATGTCTTTACCTATCTCCCTTTCTTGGTGTCTTTCCTAATGAGTTCTTTATCTCTTCGTCTTGATGTTCTTCTCCATATTTTTCTAATTCTCCCCTTCTCAATCTCCCCTTCTCGATTTCCTTCCTGATCTCACCTTCTCGATGTCCTTCTAGATATTCTTCTCATTCTCTCCTTCTTGAATTTCTCTATTTGTTTTCCTTCCTGATCTCCCCTCCTTGGTGTCCTTCCCAATAAATTCTCAATGTCCTTCTAGATATTCTTCTCATTATCCCCTTCTCGAACTCCCCTTCATGTTTTCCTTCCTGATCTCTCCATCTTGATGTTTTTCCTGATAAATTCTCGATCTCTTCTTCTCGATGACCTTTTTGATAACTTATTGTTCTCCCTTTTTGATCACCCCTTCTGGATGTCCTTCCTGATATCCCCTTCTCAATGTCCTTCCCAATGAATTCTCAATGTGTTCTTCTCAACATCCCTCTTGATATTCTTCTCATTCTTCCCCTCTCAAACTCCCCATCTTGAATTCTTTCCTGATGAATTCTTGATTTCTTCTTCATGATGTCTTTGTCAATATTCTCCTTGTTATACCCTTATCAATCACCCATTTTCAAAATGTCCAACCTGATCTATCCTTCTTGATGTCGTTCTCAATAAATTCTCGAACACTACTTCTTGACATACTTCTCGATGTGCTTCTTGTTCACCCTTATTCGTTCTCCCCTTCTCAATGTCCCTCCTGATCTCTTCTTGATGTCCTTCCCAATGAATTTTTTATCTCTTTTTGATGTGCTTCTTGATATTCTTCTCATTCTACCCGCCTCAATCTCCCAATCTCAATATCCTTGCCAATCTCTCTTTCCCCTTGTCCTACCCCATGAATTCTCAATCACATCTTTTGATGTCCTTTTCAGTATTCTTCTCATTCTCTGCTTCTCGATCTACCCTTCTCGATGTCCTTCTAAATATTCTTCTTGTTCTCCCCTTCTCAATCTCCTGTTTTCAATGTCCCTCTTATTTTTGATTCTCGATGTCCTTCCCAATGACTTCTGGATTTCTGCTTCTTGATATTCTTCTTTTTCTACCATTCTCAATGTCCTTCCTGATATCCTCTTCTTGATGTCCTCCCAAAGTTTTCTAGTTCTCTACTTCTCGATGTCCTTCATGATATTCTTCTCATTCTCCCCTTCTCAATCTCCACTTCTCAATTTCCTTCCTGATCTCCTCTTCTTGATATTCTCTTTGATGAATTCTTTTCGATGTCCTCATATTATTCTTGTTCTCCCCTTCTTGATGTCCTCTTCAATGAATTCTCGATCTCCTCTTCTCAACATCCTTCTCGATATTCTTCTCATTCTCCCTTTCTCGATTTTCCATTCTCGATGTCCTCTATATTTTTCTTTTTCTCCCCTTCTTGATTTTCCTTCATGATGTCTTTTCCGATTAATTCTCTATCTCTTCTTTGTGTTGTCCTTCTCAATCTTGTTGTCAATATCCTTTCCGATGTATTCTCGACCTCTTTTTTACAATGTCATTCTCAATATTGTTCTTGTTCTCCCTTTCTTGTTCTACCCTTCTCCATTTCCCATTTTCGATGTCCTCCCTGATCTATCCTCAATGTCCTTCCCAATGAATTCATAATCACTTCTTCTTGATGTCCTTCTCGATATTCTTCTTGATGTCCACTTGTTGAGGTCCTTTCCGATCTCACCCTCTTGAAGTTTTCCTGATTAATTCTAGATCAATTCTTCTCCATGTCATTTTCAAAATTCTTCTCATTCTCCCCCTCATGATCTCTTTTCTACGTCCTTCTTTGTCTCCTATTGACAATGTTCTTCCAAATGAATTCTCAATCTCTTCTTCTAGATGTCCTACTCAATATTCTTATTGATCTACTCTTTTGGATCTCCCCTTCTTGATGTCTTTCCCAAACTGTACTTCTTGATGAACATTTCATAAATTCATGATCACAACTTATTGGTGATCTTCTGAATGTTACTCTTGTTCTCCCTTTGTTGATCACTCCTTTTTGATTTCCTCCCAATCTCCCCTTCTTGATGCCCTTCTCAATGATTTCTTGATCACTACTTTTCGATGTCCTTCTCTAAGTTCTTCTTATTCACCCCCAATCAATCAAACCTTCTTGATGGCTTTCCTGATCTCCCCTTCTGGATATCCTTCCAGATGAATGCTCAATCTCTTCTTCTCAATGTCCTTCTGGATATTCTTCTTGTTCTCCCCTCCTCAATCTCTCCTTTTCTATGTCTTTCTTGATATTCATCTTGTTCTCCCTTTTCTGATGTTCCCTTCTTGTTTTCCTTCCTGATCTCCCCATATTGATGTCCTTCCCAATGAATTCTCGATCTCTTATTTTCAATGTCCTTCTTGATATTCTTCTTGTTCTACCCTTCTCAATCTCCCCTTCCTGTTGTCTTTCCCAATCTCCCATTCTCAATGACTTTCCCAATGAATTCTTGATCTCTTCTTTTCAATGTGCTTCTTGATATTGTTCTGATTCTCCCCTTCTCCATCTTCCCTCCTCAATGTTATTACCGATTTCCACTTATCAATGTCCTTCCCAATAAATTCTTTATCTCTTCTTCTCATCGTCATTCTCCATATTCTTCTCTTTCTCCTCTTCTTGATCTCCCCATCTACATGTCCTTTTCGAGATTCCTTTCATTCTAAACGTATCAATCTCCCATTCTCAATGTCCTTCCAAAAGAATGATCAACCTCTTCTCGTTTTCCTTCTCAATATTTTTCTAGTTCTCTCCTTCTTGATCTCTTCTTATTGATATCCTTGTCAGTCTTCCATAGTGAAAGTCCTTCCTGATGAATTCTCAATCTCTTCTTCAGGATATCCTTCTCAAGATTCTTCCTTGATCTCCCCTTCTCAATGTCCTTCCCAATTTCCCATTTTCCATATCATGCATGATGAATTCTTGATCTCCCCTTTTTGATGTCCTCCTCCATATTCTTCTCCTAATCCCCTTCTCAAGCTCCCATTCTCGATGTCCTTCCCAAAGTGCCCTACTCGATGTCCTTCCTGATAAATTCTTGATCTCTTCTTCTTGATGTCCTTCTCGATATTCTTCTCATTCTCCCCTACTCAATTTCCCCTTATTGATATCTTTCCTGATCTCCCCTTTTTGATGACTTTCCCAATGAATTCTTGATCTCTTCTTTTCGATATGCTTCTTGAAATTCTTCTCCTTCTCCCCTTCTCCGTCTTCTGTTCTTGATGTGGTTCCCAATCTCCCCTTATTGATGTCATTCCCAATGAATTCTTGATGTCTTCTTCCTGTCGTTCTTCTTGCCATTCTTCCTCTCCTCTTCTCAATAACCCATTCTCCATGTCCTTTTCAATATTCTTCTCGACTTACTTCCTGATCTCTTGTTCTCCATATCTTCCATGATGAATTCTTGATCTCCTCTTCTTGATGTCCATCTCGATATTCTTCTCTTTCTCCCCTTCTCGATCTCTCCTTTTTTATTGCATTCCCAATGAATTCTCGAACTCTTCTTCTGTATGTCCTTCTCGATATTCTTCTCATTCTCCCCTTCTCAATGTCCTTACCAATATCACCTTCTAGATGTCCTTCCCAATGAATTCTAGATCTCTTCTTCTCAATGTCCTTCTCGATATTCTTCTCATGCTCCCCTTCTCGATATTCCTTTCTCAATATTCTTCTCATTCTCCCCTTCTTGATCGCCCTATCTCTATGACTGTCCCAATCTATCCTTCTCGATGTCCTTCTCAATGTATTCTCAATCACTTCTTCTTGATGTCCTTCACAATGTACTTCTTGTTCAATCCTTCTCAATCTCCTGTTCTCCATGTCCTTTTGATATTCTTCTCGTTCTATGTTTATCGATCTCCTGTTCTCACTGTCCTTCCTGATCTATCCTCAATGTCCTTTCTAATGATTTCTAGATCACTTTTTCTCAATGTCCTTCTCAATATTCTTCTCAATCTCCCCTTTTCAATCTCTCCTTCTCGCCACCCATCCAGATCTCCCCTTCTCAATGTCCTACCCTCTTCATCTCCTTGTCCTTCTCAGTATTCTTCTAGTTTGCCCCTTCTCCATCTCTTCTTGTTGATGTTCTTGTCAATTTCCCATTGTCAAACACCTTCCAGATGAATTCTTGATCTCTTCTTCAGAATGTCCTTCTTGATATTTTTCTTGATCTCCCCTTCTCGATATCCTTCCAGATCTACCATTCTCAATTTTTTCCCAATCTCCTGTTCTCCATATCCTCCAAGATTAATTCCTGATCTCTCATTCTCGATGTCCTTCTCAATATTCTTCTTCTAATTCCCATTTCAATCTTCCATTCTCAATGTCCCTTGTTCGATGTTCTTCCTGATGAAATCTTGATTTCTTCTTCTTGATATCCTTCTCAATATTCTTCTCATTCTCCCCATCTTGACCCCTTCTCAATATCCTTCCCTATCTTCTTTTCTTAATGTTCTTCCCAGTGAATTCGCAATCTCTACTTCTTAATATCCTTCTCAATATACTTCTCATTCTCCAATTCACAATCTCCCCTGCTCGATGTCCATCTCAACATTCTTCAATTTCTCCTTGTTTCGATCTCTCATAATTGATGACATTCCCAATGAATTCTTGAACTCTTCTTCTGGATATCCTCTTTGAAATACTTCTTCTCCCCTTCTTGATCTGCCATTCTCAGTGTCATTCCTGATGTCACCCTTCTAGATGTCAATTCTGATGCTTTCTCAATCACTTCTTCATGATGTCATTCTCAATATTCTCATTCTAACCTTCTCAATTCCCCTTCTTGATGTCATTCCCGATGAATTCTCGATTTCTTCTTCACAATGGCCTTCTCAGTATTCTTCTAGTTCTACTCTTCTCAATCTCCCTTTCTCTATGACCTTCCCAATATGTACTTCTCAATGTCCTTTTCAATGAATTCTTGATCAATTTTTCTCAGTGTCCTTCTTGATCTTCTTGTTCAACCTTTCTCGATCTCCCATTCTTGATGTCCTTCCAAATCTCCCCTTTTAGATATTCTTCCAGATGAATTCTCAATCTCTACTTCTCACTGTCCTTCTTGATATTCTTCTTATTCTCAATTTTTCAATCTACCCAACTTGTTGTCCTTCCAGATCTTCCCTTCTTGATTAATTTCCCAATGAATTCTTGATCTCTTCATTGTGGTGTGCATCTTGATATTTTTCACATTCTGCCCTATTCAATCTCCAATTCTCAATGTCCTTGCCGATCATCATTCAGAACAAGCTCACTGTTCTGGCTGTATTGGAAACATAGCAGAGAAGATGAGTACTTCTGTCTCAATAGCAGAGTGTGTTTCTTGTAAGGGAACTCAGTGTGGAATTCCCCTTCATAAACAGAGTTTAATCACATGCTGTCTCTTCTCCTATTAGCAACAGTTCTTTTCAGGTAAGCAAAGTCACTATTTAGTTCCCATTGAGATAAACAGTGGATATACCACTCGCATCTGTTCCCAGCGAACAGAGCTTTGGATGTAAGAGAAGCTATTATTCTTATCAGTTTACTAAGCAGAGTTGAATTAGAAATGGCCCGAGTGTAGGAAGCACAGTTCCTTCATTCTGAGTGAGCTCACTGTTCTGGCTGTACTGGAAATATAGTAAAGTGGAAAAGTGCTCCTATCTCAAAAGCAGAGTGAGTGTCATAAAAGAGAAATCAGTATTGAATTATGCTTCATAAATGGAGTTGAATCACATGCTGTCTCTTGTCCAAGAAACAACAGTTCTTTTCTGGTAAGCAAAGTCACTATTGGGCTCCCATTGTAATACACAGTGGAAATACCACCCGCATCTGTTACCAGCAATTACAGTGCACTGGATGTAAGACAAGCTACTGTTCTTATCAGTTTCCTAAACAGAGTTGAACTACATATGGCCCATGTGTGTAGGAAGCACAGTTCTCTTGCTCTGAGCAAGCTCACTGTTCTGGCTGTATCAGAAACTCAGTAGAATAGAAGAGTGCTCCTTTCTGAAAAGCAGAATGTGTTTCTTTTAAGTTAACTCAGTGTTGAATTCCCCTTCATAAATGGAGTGTAATCATATGCTGTCTCTTGTCCTCTGAACAACAGGGTTTTTTTTTGGTAAGCAAAGTCAATATTGGTCTCCTATTGAGATTCACAGTTGAAATACCACTCAAGTCTGCTCCCAGCAAGTACAGTGCATTGGATGTAAGAGAAGCTACTGTTCTTATCAGTTTCCTATGAGAGTGTAAAGAGATATTGCCTGGGTCAGAAAAGCACAGTTCTTTTGTTCTGATCAAGCTCTTCCTTCTGGATGACTTGGAAACACAGTATCAAGAAGGCTGCATCATTCTGCCACACAAAATGTGTTTCTAAAAAGGGAACATGTGGTAGCATTCCCTGTGCTAAGCTGACTTTGACTACATTCTGTCTCTTATCCTGCGAACAGCAGTTATATTCTGGTAAGCAAAGTCACTGTTGGGCTCATATTGACATACACAGTGTTAGTACCTCCCGCATTTGTTATCAGCAAGTACAGTGCATTGGATGTAAGAGAAGCTACAGTTCTTATCAGTTTTCTAAACAGAGTTGAAAGTGATATCGCTTGGTTCTGGGAAAAGCATAGTTCTTTGGTACTGAGTAAGTTCCCCCTTCTGGCTGTCTTTGAAACACAAAAAAAGAGAAGAGTGTTTATTTCTCCAACACAGAGTGTGTTTCTTAGAAGGGAACTGGGAAATGAATTCTTCCTAAACTGAGTGTAACCACATGCTGTCTCTTGTTGAAAGAACAGCAGTTATTTTCTGGTAAGCAAAGTCAATTTTGGGCTCTTATTGACATTACTGTGGAAATAACACTGTCGTGTGTTCCCAGCATTTACAGTGCATTTGATGTAAGACAAGCTACTGTTCTTATCAGTTTCCTAAGCTGAGCTAAAAGAAATATCAACATGGTCTCGGAAAAGCGCAGTTTTTATTTGTGAGCAAGGCCCCTTCTGGCTGCATTGAAAAAAAAAAACAAAGAGAAGTGTATTTCTTTCTCAAACACATAGTGTGTTATTTTAAAGGAAACTTGGTGTTGAATTCCGCTTCATAAACTGAGTTTGAGTACATGCTGCCTCTTGTCCTGCGAACAGAAGTTATTTTCTTGTAGGCAAAGTCACTGTTGGGCTTCCATTGACATACAGTGGAAATACCACTCCTGTCTGTCTCCAATAAGTACAGAACATTGGATATAAGACTACCTACTGTTCTTATCGGTTTACTAAGCACAGTATAAAAAGACATTATCTGGGTTTCATGAAAAGCATAGTTCTTTTGTTCTCCGCAAACTAGCCATTCTGGCTGACTTGGAAACACAGTAAAGAGAAGAACGCTTCTTTTCGGAACACAGAGTGAGTTATTAATAGAGGAAGTCAGTGTTCAATTCCCCGTCCTAAACTGAGTTTGACTATATGCTGTCTCTTGTCCTACAAACAGCTGTTCTTTTCTGGTAAGTAAAGTCACTGCTGGGCTCCCTTTGACATACACAGTTTAAATACCACTCACATCTGTTCCTAGCAAGTACAGTGCATAGGATGTAATAGAAGCTAAAGTTCTTATCAGTTTCCTAAGCAGAGTTGAAAGTGATATCGCCTGTGTGTGGAGAAAGCACAGTTCTTTTGTTCTTAGCAAGCTCCCTCTTCAGGCTGCATTGGGCACATAGTAACTAAAAGAATACTTCTTTCTCAAAAAGAGTGCGTTTCTTGTAAGGGAACTCGAAGTTCAATTCCCCTTCATAAACCGAATTTAAGTACATGCTGTCTCTTGTCCTACAAACCTCAGTTTTTGTTGGGTAAGCAAAGTCACTGCTGGGCTCCCTTTGACAAACAGTCTAAATACCACTTGCGTCTGTTCCTAGCAAGTACAGTGCATAGGATGTAAGAGAAGGTACTGTTCTTATCAGTTTCCTAAGCAGATTTGAAAGCTATATCCCCGTTGTGTGCAGGAAGCACAATTTTTTTTTGTCAGAGCAAGCTACCTCTACTGGCTGCATTGAAAACAGAGTAAAGAGAAGAGAGCCCTGTCACAAAAACGAAGTGTGTTTCTTGTTATGGATTTTGCTCTTTAATTCTCCTTCATAAACTTACTTAAACCACATAGTCTCTCTTTTCCTATGAACAACAGTTCTTTCCTGGTAAGCAAAAAAAGAAAACTGTTGGGCTCATTTCACATACACAGTGGAAATACCTCTCATGTCTGTTCTCAACAAGGACAGTCCATTGGATGAAAGAGAAGTTACCCTTTTTATAAGTTTCCTGTGCGTAGTTCAAAGCGATATTGTCTGTGTGTGTATGAAGCAGTTCTTTTGTGCTGAGCACGTTCCCTCTTCTCACTTAATTGGAAACACAGTAAAGAGAAGACTGATTCTGTCTGAAAACCAGGGTTTGTTTCTTGTAAGACAACTAGTAGTTGAATTTCCCTACATAAAATGAGTTTAACCACATGCTTTCCCTTGTCCTACAAACAACAGTTCTTTTCTGGTCAGCAAAGACACTGTTGTGATGTTTTGACATACCCAGTAGAAATACCATTCACATATGTTCCCAGCAAGTACAGTGCATACAATGTAAGAGAACCTACTGTTCTTATCAGTTTCCTGAGCAGAGTTGAAAACTATATTGCCTGTGTGTGTAGGAAGCACTGTTCTTTTGTTCTGAGTAAGCTCCCTCTTCGGGATTTAATGGAAGCACAGTAAAGAGAACAGTACTTCTTTCTCAAAAACATAGTGTCTTTTTTGTAAGGGAAATCACTGATAAATTCCCCTTCATGAACTGAGTTTAACCACATGCTGTCTCTTGTCTATGAACAACAGTTCTTTTATGATAAGCAAAGTCACTGTTGTGCCCCATTGACTTACACAGTGGAAATACCACTCGCGTCTTTTCCCAACAAGTATAGTGCATTGGATGTAAGAAAAGCTACTGTTCTTATCAGTTTTCTAAGCAGAGTTGAAAACCATATCACCTGTGTGTGTAGGAAACACAGTTCTCTTCTTTTGGATGTCCTTCTCGATATTCTTCTAATTCTCCCCTTCTTTATCACCCCTTCTCAATGTGCTTCTCGATCTGCCTTTCTTGATTTCCCTTCTGATGAATTCTCAATCTCTTTTTCTCGGTCTCTCCATTTCTTACTCCCCTTCTCATTGTCCTTCTTGATCTCACCTTTTGGATGTCCTTCCCAATGAATTCTTGATCTTTTCTATTTGATATCCTTCCCATTCTCCCCTTCTCGAAAGACCTTCATGATGAATTCTCAATCTCCCCTTCTCGATGTCCTTCCTGATCTCCCAATCTCGATGTCATTTCAGAGGAATTCTCAGTCAATTCTTATCTATATTCTTCTTGTTTTCCCCTTCTCGATCTCCCCTTCCCAATGTATTTCCTGTTCTGCCCTTCTTGATTTCATTCCCTATAAATTCTCAATCCATTCTTCTCAATATCCTTCTCGATATTCTTTTCATGCTCCCCTTCTCGATCTCCCATTTTGATATCCATCTCATGTCCTTTCCAAAGAATTCTCAATCTCTTCTTCTCTGTGCATTTCTCTAATCTTCTTGTTCTCCCCCCTCAAACCTCCCTTTTCAATGTCCTTCCTGAACTCTCCTTCTCATTGTCCTGCCAAATCAATTCTCAATCTCTTCTTTTTTCATGCCCCTCTTGATAATCTTCTCTTTGTCCTCTTCTCCTTCTCTCCTTCTTGATCTCTTTCTTGATGTTTGTCTCGATATCCCCTTCTTGAAGTTTTTCTTGATGAATTCTTGATCTATTTTATTGGATATCCTTTCTTATATTCTTCTCATTCTCCACTTCTCGATCTCTACTTCTTGATCTCCTTGTCACTATTCTTCCTGCTCTCCCCTACTAGATCTCCCATTCTCGATGTCCTTCTGTTCTCCCCTTCTTGATGTCCCTCCTGATCTACACTTCTCAATGTCCTTCCCAATGGATTCTCGATCTCTTCTTCTTAATGTCCTTCTCAATATTCTTCTCATTCTCCCCTTCTTGATCTTCCCTTCTCGATATTCCTCTCCATGAAATTTTGATTTCTTCTTCTCAATGCCTTCTTGATATTATTCTCATTCTCCCACTCTCAATCTCACATTTTTGATGTCCTTCCCAATACCCCTTCTCGATTTCCTTCCTGATGAATTCTCAATCTTTTCTTTTCTATGTCCTTCTCAATATTCTCATTTTTCACTTCTCGATGTCCTACACAATCTCCCCTTCTCGATGGCCTTCACATTGAATTCTCATTCACTTCTTAATGTCCGTCTCCATATTCTTATCATTCTCCCTTTCTAGATTTCCCCTTCTTGATGTCCTTGACGATTGGCCGTTCTTGATGTCCTTCCTGATAAATTATCAATCTCTTCTTTTCAATGACCTTCTCAAAATTCTTCTCATTCTTCCATTCTTTATTTCCTATTCTCAATGTCCTTTGCAATCTCCCCTTCTCTATGCCCTTCCTGATGAATTGTTGATCTGTTGTACTTGATATCTGTCTCAATATTTTTGTAGTTTCCCCCTTCTCGACTCCCCTTCTCAAGGTCTTTCTTGATAGTCTTCTCTTTCTCAATTTCTTGAACTCTCCTTCTTGATGTACTTCTCAATGTCCTTCTCGATCTCCTCTTCTCAATATCATTTTCGATATTCTCATTCTCCTCTTCTTGTTCTCTTTCTTGATTTCCTTCTAGATCTCCTCTTCTCAATATCTCTCTTCATAATCTTCTCAATGTTTGCCTCTCAATCTCCCCTTCTCGATGTTTTGCTTGATATTCTTCTCGTTCTCCCCATCTCAGTCTCCCCTTCTCAATGCCCTTTAGATGAAATCTCCTAAATGTCCTTTGTAGATGTATCCAACCTTCTTATTAAATAATAAACACGGAACCAATGCAAAGAAGAAAGCCAAGAGGTCAGAGCTAAGAGCTAAAACCTTACCCTTCCTCCTGCGGTGGTCCTACCTCTCCGAACCAGAGCTATCCCTGTGTTAAAGTCTTTATATAGAGTTCCTGTCCTGCCTTCTCATTGGTTGTAAACCCAACCACATGACCGCCTCCTCACAGCCTGTCTGTATAGGCCTCCAGGTTTTCCATGATTGGTATTAAGATTAAAGGCATGTGTATCCAATAATGGCTGTATCCCTGAACACACAGAGACTTACCCAGCTCTGCCTACCAAGTGCTGGAATTACAAGCATACGCTACCACTGCCCTGCTTTCCTATGGCTTGCTAATAGCTCTGACCCCCGGGCAACTTTATTTATTAACATACAAATAACATTTTAATACAAATAAAATATCACCATAGTCCTTCTTGTTGAATTCTCGATATCCCCTTTTTGATGTCATTTTCAATATGCTTCTCATTCTCCCCATTTCGATCTCTTTCTCATTGTCCTTCTCAATCGTCCCTTCTTGATGTCCTTCTCGATGAATTCTCAATCTCTTCTCGATATTTTTCTCAATATTCTTCTCATTCTCATTATCTTGATCTCTCCTTGATCACTTTCTCATTGTCCATCTCTATCTCCACTTCACGATGTCCTTCTCAATGAATTCTCGATATTTTCTTCTTGATATCATTCTCAATATTCTTCTTGTTCTCATCTTCTCAATCTTTCCTTCTCGATTACTTTCTCATTATCCTTCTCTATCTCCCCTTCTCAATGAATTCTCAATGAATTCTCGATCTCTTTTTCTAGATATCCTCCTTGATATTCTTCTCATTCTTCCCTTCTCGACCTGTTTTTCTTGATTTCCATCTTGATGTCCTTCTCAATCTCTTCTTCTCGATATCCTTCTCAATATTCTTCTTGTTTTCTCCTTGTGGATCTCCCCTTCTTGATGTTCTCGATGAATTTTTTATTTCATCTTCTCAATGCCCTTCTCGATATTCTTCTCATTTTCCCCCTCTAAAACTTCCCTTTTTGATGACATTCCCAATTTCCCCTTCTCAATGTCCTTCTCAATGAATTCTCAATCTCTTCTTCTTAATGTTCTTCTCAATAGTCTCATTTTCCAATTCTTGATCTCCACTTCTCAATGTCCTTCTGGATGAATTTCAATCACTCCTTCTTGATGTTCTTCTCAATATGCTTCTTGTCTCCCCCTTCTCTATCTCCCTTTCTCCATGTCCTTCTCAATCTATCCTTCATGATGAATTCTCAATCTTACCTTCTTGATGTCCTCCTTCATATCCTTCTCATTCTCCCCTTCTCAATTTCCCCTTTCTCGATGTCCTATTTGATCTCCCCTTTTCAATGATCATTTCGATGAATTCTCAAACTTTTATCAATATTTTTCTTGTTCTCCACTTCTCCTTCTCTCCTTCTCAATTGCCTTCCCCTTGTCTTCCTTGATTTCCCCTTCTCGATGTCTTTCTCAAGGAATTTTAGATCTCTTCTTCTTGATATCCTCCTCAATATTCTTCTCGTTCAACATTTCTCGATCTCTCCTTCTAGATCTCTTTCTCAATGTCCATCTCTATCTCCCCTTCTCAATTTCCTCTTGAAATTATTCTCATTCTCCCCTTGTCAATCTTCCCTTCTCCATGTCCTTCTTGATGTTATTCTCTTTCTCCCCTACTCAATTTCCCCTTCTCAATCTCTTCTCTTCATTGTCCCTCTGATGAATACTCGATCTCTCCTTCTCAATGCCCTTCTCATTATTCTTCTCATTCTCACCCTCGCACTCCCATTTTCAATGTCCTTCACAATCACCCCTTCTCGATGTCCTTCCAAAAGCATTCTCAATCGCTCCTTCGTCATGTCCTTCTTGATATTCTTCTCATTCTCCATTTCTGGATGACCTTCCCGATCTGCCCTTCTTGATGTCCTTACTGATGAATTCTTGATCCCTTCTTCTCGAAGTCCTTCTTGATATTCTTCTCAATCTCCCCTCCTTGATGTCTTTCCTGGTCTCTACTTCATGATGTTCTTCTGGATGAATTCTTTATCTCTTATCATTCTCCTCTTCTCGATCTCTGTTTCTCAATCAGTCCTTCTCAAAGTCCTTCTTAATGTCCTTCTTGATATTCTTCTCATTCTCCCCTTCACAATGACCTTCCCGATCTCCTCTTCTTGATGTCCTTTCTGATGAATTCTCTATCCGATCTTCTCACAATCCTTCTCAATATTCTTCTATTTCACCCCTCTCAATCTCCCCTTCTTGATGTCTTTCTCAATGAATTCTCATTGAGTGGTATAGCTGGGTCTTGGCGGAGATAGATGCCCAATATTCTAAGAAAGCGCCATATTGATTTCCAAAGTGGTTGTACAAGCTTGCATTCCCACTAGCAGTGGAGGAGAGTTCCCCTTGCTCCATAGCCTCTCCAGTATAAGCTGTCTTCAGTCTTTTTTCATCTTAGCTATTCTGACAGGTGTAAAGCGGTGTCTCAGAGTTGTTTTGATTTGCATTTCCCTGATGATTAAGGATGTTGAGCAATTCCTTAAATGTCTTTCAGCCATTTGAGCTTCCTCTGCTGAGAATTCTCTGTTTAGTTCTGTAGCCCATTTCCTAATTGGACTGTTGGGCGTTTTGAGGTCTAATTTCTTGAGTTCTGTATATATTCTGGATATGAGCCCTCTCTCAGATGTGGGGTTGTTGAAGACCTTTTCCCATTCTGTAGGCCCTCGCTTTGCCTTGTTGACCATATCCTTTGCTCTAAAAAAGCTTCTCATTTTCAAGAGGTCCCATTGATTAACTGTTTCTTTCTGTGTCTGTGCTACTGGTGTTATATTTAGGAAGGGATCTCCTATGCCAATGTATTCAAGACTACTTCCTACTTTCTCTTCTATCAGGTTCAGAGTAACTGGATTTATGTTGAGGTCTTTGATCCACTTGGACTTAAGTTTTGTTCACGGTGACAGATGTGGATCTTTTTGCAGCCTTCTACATGTTGATATCCAGTTTTTCCAGCACCATTTGTTGAAGATGCTTTCTTTTCTCCATGGTACAGTTTTGGCTACTTTGTCAAAAATTATATATTCATAGGTGTGTAGATTAATGTCAGGGTCTTCAATTTGATTCCATTTTTCCAAATGTCAGTTTTTATGCAAGTACCAAGCAGTTTTTATTACTGTAGCTCTATAGTAGAGATTGAGGTCAGGGATTGTGATGCCTCCAGAGGTTGTTTTATTGTATAGGATTCTTTTGGCTATCCTGGGTTTTTTGTTTTTCCATATGAAGTTGAGTATTCTTTCCAGTTCTGTGAAGAATTGTGTTGGTATTTTGATGGAGATTGCATTGAATCTGTAGATTGCTTTTGGCAAGATTGCCATTTTTACTATGTTAATCTGCCTATCCATGAGCATGGGATATCTTTCCATTTTCTGACATCTTCAATTTCTTTTTTCAGGGACTTAAAGTTCTTGTCATATAGGTCTTTCACTTGCTTAGTTAGTGTTACCCCAAGGTATTTTATATCACTTGTGGCTATTGTAAAGGGTGATGTATCTCTGACTTCCTTATCATCCTGTTTGTTAATTGTATATAGGAGGACTACTGATGTTTTTGAGTTGATCTTGTATCCTGCTATGTTGCTGAAGGTGTTTATAAGCTGTGTCAGTTCCTTGGTTGAATCTTTGGGGTCACTCAAGTATGCTATCATGTCATCAGGAATGGGGAAAGCTTGACTTCTTCATTTCCAATTTGTTTCCCCTTAATCTCCTTATGTTGTCTTATTGCTCTGGCTAGAACTTCAAGTACTATATTGAATTAATATGAGGAGAGCAGATAGCCTTTCCTTGTTCCTGATTTTATTGGAATCGCTTTGAGTTTCTCTCCATTTAATTTGATGTTAACTGTTGGCTTGTTGTAAATTGCCTTTATTATGTTTAGGTATGTTCCCTGTATTCCTGATCACTCCAAAACCTATATCATTAAGGAGTGTTGGATTTTGTCAAATGCCTTTTCTACATCTAGTGAGATGATCATGTGTTTTTTTCTTTGAGATTTTTTATATGGTGTATTACATTGATGGACTTTCATGTGTTGAACCACCCTTGTATCCCTGGGATGAAGCCTACTTGATCATGTTGGATAATTGTTTTGATATGTTCTTGGGGTCTGTTTGCCAGTATTTTATTGAGCATTTTTGCATCAATGTTCATGAGGGAGATCTGTCTGTAGTCCTCTTCCTTTGTTGCATCTTTGTTTAGTTTAGGAATCAGGGTAATTGTAGCCACATAGAAGGAGTTTGGTAATGTTCCTTCTGTTTCTATTGTGTGGAACAATTTAAAGAGTATTTGTATTAACTCTTATTTAAAGATCTGGTAGAATTCTGTGCTGAAACCATCTGGTCCTTCAACAAGATGAAGTCTCAATTCTGAACATTTATGCCCCAAACACCATACTCCCGTTTATGATCTCATATGGTGATATTTTATTTGTATTAAAATATTATTTGTATGTTAATAAATAAAGTTGCCGGGGGGTCAGAGCTATTAGCAAGCCATAGGAAACAGGGCAGTGGTAGCGTACGCTTGTAATTCCAGCACTTGGTAAGCAGAGCTGGGTAAGTCTCTGTGTGTTCAGGGATACAGCCATTATTGGATACACATGCCTTTAATCTTAATACCAATCATGGAAAACCTGGAGGCCTATACAGACAGGCTGTGAGGAGGCGGTCATGTGGTTGGGTTTACAACCAATGAGAAGGCAGGACAGGAACTCTATATAAAGACTTTAACACAGGGATAGCTCTGGTTTGGAGAGGTAGGACCACCGCAGGAGGAAGGGTAAGGTTTTAGCTCTTAGCTCTGACCTCTTGGCTTTCTTCTTTTCATTGGTTCTGTGTTTATTATTTAATAAGAAGGTTGGATACATCTACATTTGGCGCCCAACGTGGGGCAAGAATTCATTAAAAACAGCTTGGCTTGGCTTGGCGGCAGGTCCGGTTTCCAGCCTGGGCGGCCTGGCTGCCTAGCTTGGGCCCAGGCCTGACTGACCCGCAGCTGGAGCTACTTGCAACTGCTACAAACAATTCAGACCTGCCCTGCTGAACAGGGCCCCTGCCTGTAAAGCCAAGGCTTGACTCGGCTCAAGCGGCTACTCTCTCTCTCTCTCTCTCTCTCTCTCTCTCTCTCTCTCTCGCTGGATTCACACCTCGAACACCAGGTAGCTGTGAAATTCCCTAGGATTCTACTGTTCTACCCACACTTGGTAAGTCAATTAACATATCTATTTAAAAGAGAATTTTTTTACATTAAAAAAAAAACAATGGGCTTTATGTGTACATTGGAAGAAAATTGGGCTTTGTTTGAAATTTTAGGCACTCTGACAATGGAACAACTATATGAAAATATTAATATTGATCGAATTATTCAGTTTATTACTTTTCTTATCCTCATTTTACTATTTAAAAAGATCGTCAACTTAAGTGCCAGGATAACAGTCTAAGAAAAACTTGTTAAATCGGTAAAAATGAATTATAGAGAAATTCAAATTCAGACAGAAGAAATAAATAGTGAAGTTGTTTCAAAATTGGATCATAAGGTTATAGAAAGAAAGCCAGTTTTCACACAATCACCCTTAATTTATCCAGTAGCCATACAGCAGCTACCTGATGAAGAGAATGAACAAAATACTTGGGTTCCAGTTGAAATGTTAGACTTACGAAGATTTAAGGAGGCAATAGCATCTTATGGCATGCACTCCCCATATGTAAAGCAAATGTTAAACACCTGGTCAACTTGTAATAGGATTATACCAAAGGACTGGCGGGAATTGGCACAGGCTGTTCTTGAACCTGGACAAAATCTCCAGTGGAAAATGTGGTTCAGTAATGAGGCTAAAAATATAGAAAGACAATGGAGGGATAGCGGAATACAAGTCTGCCAGGATCAGCTTATTGGCGAAGGCCAATATGCTTCAGTACAAACACAATGTTCATATGATGTCCAAACCCTAGTTCTATGTAAAACAGCAGCTTTGAATGCATGGGACAGAGTTGAAGAACCAGGGAAAAAAACTGAGTCATTTACAAAGATTATACAGGGCCCCAAAGAATCTTTCACAGATTTCTTACAAAGATTGACTTCAGCAATACAAAAAATGGTCCCAAATTCAGAGGCTAGTCAGATAATAATTGAATCTTTAGCCCTTGAGAATGCAAATGCAGCGTGCAAAAGAATAATTAGGCCATTAAAGGCAAGATCTGCACCTTTGGAAGATTGGATTAGAGATACAGTTAATGTAGAGGCTTATGACCATGATGATATGTGGGTAGGAAAAGCAATTTCAAAAGGTTTGAGCAATGTTAGATGTTTTGAATGTGGAAAGCAAGGACATTTGAAAAGGGATTGTAAACAGGTCATTCCTAGAAATAATGTTTCTTCAAGGAACACTGACAACAGAATGCCCCTTCCTTCTGGAGTATGCAGAAGGTGTGGTAAGGGAAAACACTGGACCAACGAATGTAGATCAACAAGGGACAGACAGGGTAACCCTCTGCCTCGAGCTTCGGGAAACTCCCAGAGGGGCCTCAGGCAGGCCCCCACAGTAAATCCAGTTCAAACCTTTCCTGCAGTTGTAGAGGAAACCCCTACTCAAAGCAACTAAATAACCAAATGTCTATTGGAATAAATCATGTTAGTCGAGATGATGAAACAGAGAAAATAGGAAATACAGGAAAAAACATAAAGAAAATTTTTTGGCAAACTTCTATTAATGAACAAAGACCAAAACTAGCAGTAAAAATAAATGGTGTTTTGTTGTCTGGTCTGGTAGACACAGGTGCTGACATTACCATAATTGCACCAGAATTTTGGCATCCAACTTGGCCTCTTCAGGAGGTAAACATTCAACTCTTAGGAATTGGGTCATTATCTAGAGTGAAACAAAGTGTAAGATGGCTTGAATGTATAGGTCCAGAAGGACAGAAAGGAAAATTAAAACCATATATGGCTAACATAGCTATGAACCTGTGGGGTCGAGAGTTGTTACAACAGTGGAATACTCAGATTAATATCCCTCCAATCTCAGAAACAAATCATAAATTAGTACATGTTTCTGAGAGAAATATTAAAAGATATTATTCTAATGAGTGCTCACCAGCCATCCATGTCATACAAGAACAGGGCACAACAACTGATAATCTTCCAAAAACATTAACAGCTCTACCTTTAAAATGGTCAACAGACAAGCCTGTATGGGTTCAGCAATGGCCTTTAACAACAGAGAAACTCCAGGCTTTACAAGAGCTGGTGGAAGAACAGTTAAATGCTCATCATATTGAAGAATCAACCAGCCCTTGGAATTCTCCTGTATTTGTTATAAAAAAAAAATCTGGTAAATGGGGAATGGTAACAGACCTTAGAGCAATTAACAAAGTAATTCAGCCAATGGGCTCTTTACAATCTGGAATTCCTTTACCTACTCTGTTACCAAAAGGCTGGCCTCTCATAGTTATTGATTTAAAAGACTGTTTCTTTTCAATACCCTTACAAGAAAAAGACAGAGAAAGATTTGCTTTCACAGTGCCTACTTATAATAATTCTCAACCGGTTAAAAGATTTCAATGGAGGGTTCTCCCACAGGGAATGTTGAATAGCCCAACTTTGTGCCAATATTTTGTAAAACAGCCATTAGAAGTGGTACGTAAAAAATTTCCTAAATCTATAATTTATCATTATATGGATGACATTTTATTGGCTGATTCAAATACAGATACTTTAGAAAGAATGTTTGAAAAAGTAAAGAAAATTTTGCCTTGCTGGGGATTACAAATTGCTTTAGAAAAGGTACAAAGAGGAGATTCTATTAATTATTTAGGATATAAAATAGAACTTCAAAAAATTAGACCTCAAAAAGTGCAAATTAGGAGAGATCGACTACAGACTCTTAATGACTTTCAAAGATTATTTGGAGACATTTCTCATCTAAGAACTATTGTTGGGGTAAAAAATGATGAACTGAATAATTTGTTTAAAACCTTAGAAGGTGATAAGGACTTAAATAATCCAAGAGAATTATCACCTGAAGCTGAGAAAGAATTGGCCTTGGTAGAAAAGAAAGTACATGAAGGGCACGTAGATCATATTGATCCAAAGCTGGATTGCATTTTGGTTATTTTACCTTCTAGGCATTCCCCAACAGGAATATTAATGCAAAGGGAAGATAATATATTGGAATGGATATTTTTACCAAATAAACCAAATAAAAAATTAAAAACTTATGTGGAAAAAATCTCTGACTTGATTTGGAAAGGAAAATTGAGACTTCGTCAATTAGCAGGAATAGACCCAGCAGAAATTGTCGTACCTTTAACTAAGGAGGACATTGAAAATTATGGATAGAAAATGAAGCTTGGCAAAAAGCTTGTAGTAATTTTTTGGGAGAAATTAACAGCAAATATCCCAAAAGCAATAGAATTGATCTTATAAAGAGAGCTGATTGGATCTTGCCTCGAATTGTGAGGAGAAAACCCATATCTGGAGTTCGTACATTTTATACAGATGCCAACAAACAAGGAAAGGCAGGTTACAAATCAGAAAATTTAAGTAAAGTGGTTCAAAGTCCTTATAATTCAGTTCAAAAATCAGAATTGTATGCTATTCTGTTGGTATTAATGGATTTTTCAGAACCTCTCAATATAGTAACTGACTCTCAGTATGCTGAAAGAGTAGTATTACATATTGAGACTGCAGAATTTATCCACGATGCTTCAGAATTAACTTCATTATTTATTCAATTACAAGATACAATCAGAAAAAGGAGTCATCCTTTATATATAACTCACATCCGATCCCATACTGGTCTGCCAGGCCCTCTAGCACAAGGCAATGATGAGATTGATAAATTATTGATAGGAAATGTGCTGGAGGCCTCAGAATTTCATAAAAAACATCATGTAAATAGTAAAGGTTTAAAAAGGATTTTTCCATAACCTGGCAACAAGCCAAAGAAATAGTAAAGAAATGTCCCACTTGTTCCTTCTACAATCAAACACCATTACCAGCAGGATGTAACTCAAAGGGTACTCAGAGGAATGAAATCTGGCAGATGGACGTGTTTCACTTTGCAGAATTTGGAAAACTGAAATATGTACACCACACTATCGATACTTATTCAGGATTTCAATGGGCAACTGCTTTGAGTTCTGAAAAAACTGATTCTGTAATCACTCATTTGCTAGAAGTTATGGCCATTATGGGTATACCTGCACAAATCAAAACTGATAATGCTCCATCATATGTCTCTGTTAAAATGAAACAGTTTTTTGCTTATTATAATATAAACCATGTTACAGGTGTACCACATAATCCTACAGGTCAAGCAGTTATAGAAAGATCAAACAGAACTCTAAAGGATATGCTAAATAAACAAAAAGGAGTAACAAAAAACCCCAGAAATAGACTACATAATGCTCTATTAACTTTGAATTTTCTCAATGCCAATGAGAAAGGAACAACAGCTGCAGAGAGACATTGGATAGTAGAAAAAACTACAGAATTAAATCAACCTATATACTTTAAGGATGTGCTGACCTCAGAATGGAAACCAGGATATGTGTTACATTGGGGACGACGTTTTGCTTTTGTTTCTACAGGAGAAGATAAGCTGTGGGTACCATCAAAATTGATAAAGGTTCGATTTGAACAAGAGAGACCTCTTAATTAGAGGAGGTGATAGTTCATCAACTATCGTAAACATCCAATTTAAACTAACTTACACCAGTAACACATGCCTTTTCATTTAATCAGATAGCTTGTCAAAAAGGAACATCCCCAAAAAAACCTTGGGGAAAGGTTTTTGTTTTTGTCTTTTAGGAGAATGAAGGTTAACGAATTTGAAGAACACTGGACAAATGAGACAACTGAAGAAAAGGAACAAATCATCTATCCTAAGAAACAGAGTGAAATGGCGTATGGGTATGTTATCTAAAAAAATTTTATGTCTTCCTAAATGTTTGTTTCTGCTTTTCTTTAAAGATTTAACACTATTTAACTTCTAATAGTCCCAGTTCAATTAAAATTTAAAGCTGACTTTGGAGTTGGAGAATGGCTCTCTCCTTCTTTAAACTCAAGCATGGTGTTAAAAGGAAAATGCAAACTCCCTGTATCATGCCAGAAGAAAAGAGCCATCTTCTGCTATGGGACAGGAGAAAAGCCAAATTAATTAAGGGACTATTCTATTACGAATCTCAACTCTTTGATTCTATTCTGATTCTTTAAACTTTTCTTAAAGTATGAATTTTATATCAAAATTTACAAGATCAATATATATAGATATATATACATTTTAAACTTTGTTAAGATATAAATGGTCATATAGAGTACTAACTAATTCTAAAAAGTCGCATATATAGTCTTTGTGTTCGAGTCTCTTATCAGTTTTTTGCAGGAAATCACGATTAGGCCTAACATCAACTGAAGTCTCCAGGAAGAAGATGGGGCCCCACAACAACAACAATTCCACGTGGACAATAATAACATCACTACGCTGACAAACATCATCTACAGATCAGCTTTGAACTACAAAGTGCTCAGAGCAATTTTGAGAAGAGCTAGCTGAGATGATCCAGTCTCAAAGACTACTTGAATAAGGATTTGAGATAAACCCTGAATTTTGGCATTATACACAGACTGGATAACGAAGGATATATTTACCTTTCCTAGAATTTGACAATTAACCTAAAATTTTTCTTTCAGGATAAAGATACCTTCGCCCATACCCAGCAGGAAGCAATTTCAAGAATACGACGCCCACATTCCCAAAGAGGTGGTGTGGGGCGGTTGGTTTTTTTGGTCTTTTAATGGGTTTTGGGTCTGGGATAATTTTCATTGATTAGGGGAGTTGGTTACAAGTTGTTGTCAAGGGTTAGGAAAAAGGCTAAGCAAAGGAGATTAGATTTAAGGTTCTTATTTAAAAAAAAAAGAAAGAAAGAAAGAAAAGAAAAATGTAAATACTTTACATTGGATTGGATTGTTTTATATTGTATACAAATTATATATATTGAAATTGATATTGTTAGAAAATGTTATATATATTTTTCTAATTGTACCATTCATCTAACAATGTAATGCAATTTTCTGATCCTTGAATGTTATTACCAACTATTAGGATATAAAGAAATGAAAGTTAGTAGTTAGATATTATAATAGAACTTGTAGTTATATTAGGTATGTTTTCAAGATTGAGTAGATATATTTTAGATAGACAGGTTATCTTCAAACCCTTCAGAGATCTACAGAATATGGCATTTAAAATGTTTTAATAACTTAGAAAATTTTTCTTTTTTGTTATGACTATGAGACATGTCGGCTCCTGGCAGTACCAATCTACTTCAGAGAAAATATGGGCATTGAAGAAACTGCATATGGAGTTAACTTTCATTGTGGCAAAAGTTAGCCACTGGACAACAAAGTATCCTCGAATCAACAGGACAAAATGGACAGACAGGACATAAAACAAAGGATTACTGATTCTTGCCAAAACAAGTGTGGTTATGGCTTTATCAAAAGGCATCTTCAGAGGCCAGGACAATATGGCACCATCCCTGAAGTGGCCTTCGCAATTCGAAAAAGGTACAGTGCCCTTTTCTTCGAAGGCAGCTGAACAGGCAGTGGGCCGATGGCCTCTGATGTGCAATGGAACAGCAGCTGAAACAGTTATTCTTGAAGAGTAACTAAGCTCACGCCTCTCAATAGTAGACTGGCATTTGATGGAGGGATATGGAGAAGAATGGGATGCTGAGATGAAGCCATATATACACAGCCAGGAAGAATGGACAGCTGAGTTGGAAAACCATCAGCAATTTCCAGAATTTGAAATCCTGAATCATGACATGACACTGGTGGAATTCAGGTGTTTCTGGTACATGGACTACTCTCACTCAATGTGAGGTTGAACTGTTGACCTTGTGTACATTCTGCTTCACAAATGAGTCTGTCGGATATGCTAAGCCTATAGGCTGAAGATGATGCCCCAGCACTTTGGAGAAACCTCAGGTGACTGTCCAGACAGCTGTCTGTTTCTGTCAACTCACAAATTTTTTGGAGGTTGCTTATGTGCACTTCCTGTTTTTATTTTTGTTAGCTAATATTATTTCCTTCTTGGGTCTCTGAGGGAGTTGAAGATTAGTTAGTTATAGTTGAAGGTTAGTTAGTTATAGTTGAAGATTAATTAGGATACATTTTGGACTTACCAAAATAGGATAGATAATGAAATTATTTTCTCTGAATTTGTCAAATACAAATGGACTAGACATTGTTTAGGTATTTATTACTTGTATATATTGTATATAGTTATTGTACTTTTGTATATATTTTTCTTATATTAGTTATAAGCTTTTTCTTTTTTTTCCTTTTTATTAAAGTAGAAAAGGGGAAATATGGTGATATTTTATTTGTATTAAAATGTTATTTGTATGTTAATAAATAAAGTTGCCTGGGGGTCAGAGCTATTAGCAAGCCATAGGAAAGCAGGGCAGTGGTAGCATATGCTTGTAATTCCAGCACTTAGTAGGCAGAGCTGGGTAAGTCTCTGTGTGTTCAGGGATACAGCCATTATTGGATACACATGCCTTTAATCTTAATACCAATCATGGAAAACCTGGAGGCCTATACAGACAGGCTGTGAGGAGGCGGTCATGTGGTTGGGTTTACAACCAATGAGAAGGCAGGACAGGAACTCTATATAAAGACTTTAACACAGGGGTAGCTCTGGTTCGGAGAGGTAGTACCACTGCAGGAGGAAGGGTAAGGTTTTGGCTCTTGGCTCTGACCTCTTGGCTTTCTTCTTTGCATTGGTTCTGTGTTTATTGTTTGATGGGAAGGTTGGATACATCTACAATCTCCCCTTCTCGATGTCCCTGCCTGTCTCCCCTTCTCAGTGTCCTTCAAGATGAATTCTCAATCTCTTCTTGTCAATGTCCTTATTGATATTCTCTTCTTCTCTTCTCAAACTACCATTTTTGATGTCATTCACATTCTTCCCTTCTGAGTGTCCTTCCTCAAGAATTATAAATTTCTTATTCTTGATGTCCTCTTCGATATTCTTCTCATTTTTCCCTTCTCAGTCTCCCCTCTCAATGTCCTCCCTGGTGTCCTCTTCTTGGTGTCCTTCTTGATGAATTCTTAATTGCTTCTTTTTGATGTTCTTCTTGATATTCTTCTCATTTTGTCCTTCTTGATCTCCCCTTATCGATGTCCTTCCCAATCTCCAAATCTCAATCTTCTTTTTGATGGATTCTTGATCTCTTCTTCTCAATGTGCATCCCCATATTCTTTTCCTTCTCACCTTCTTGATCTCCTCTTCTCAATCTCCCTCTGGTCTCCCCTTCTCTATGTCCTGCCTGCTTAATTCTTGATCTCTTCTTCTTGATGTCCTTCTTGTCATTGTCTTGATCTCCCCTTCTCAATCTCCAATTCTCGATGTCCTTACTGATCTCCAATTCTCAATGTCCTTCCCAATAAATTCTCTATCACTTCTTCTCATTGTATTACTCGGTATTCTTCTTGTTCTCCCCTTCTCAAACTCCTCTTCTCAATATCCTTCCAAGTTTCCTCTTCTAGATGTCTTTCCCAATAAATTTTTGTTCTCCCCTTCTCAATCTACTCTTCTTGATGTCTTTACACATCTCCTTTTCTCTATGTCCTTCCCAATAAATTCTTGATCTCTTCTTATCAATGTCCTTCTTGATATTTTCTTGTTTTCCCCTTCTCAATCTCCTCCCAGGTCTCCTCTTCTCGATGTACTTCCTGATGAATTCTTGATGTCTTCTTCTTGATGCCCTTCTCATCATTCTTCTCATTCTCCCCTTCTTGATCTCCCCTTTATGATATCCTTTCCCATCTCAACTTCTAGATGTTTTTCCCATTGAATTCTCAATCTCTTCTCGATGTACTTCTCCATATGGTTCTTGTTCTCCCCTTCTCAAACTTCTCGATGTCTTACCTGGTCTTTCATTCTGTCCCTCCCAATTAATTCTTAATCTGTTCTTCTCAATATTCTTCTTGTTGTTCCCTTCTCGATCATCATTTCTCAATGTTTTTTTCAATCTTCCCTTCTCAATGTCCTTCCAGATAAATTCTTGATCTCTTCTTTTCAATGTCCTTCTCAATATTCTTCTCGTTTTCCTCTTCTGGATCTCTCATTCTTAATCTCCTTCTCAATGTCCTTCTCCATCTCCCTTTCTTGATGTTTTTCTTGAGGGATTCCCAATCTCTCCTTCTTGATCTCTTTCTTGATGTCCTTCCCAAACTGCCCTTATCAATGTCCTTCATGATGCATTCTCAATCTCTTCTTCTCATTGTCCTCAATATTCATCTCATTCTCCCCTTCTTGATGTCCTCTTCTGGATGGTCTCTCTGCTCTCTGCTTATCAATGTCCTTCCAGATTAATTCTCGATCTCTTCTGCACAATGTCCTTCTCGATATTCTTCTCATAACCTCCTTCTTTATATCTCCTTCTTGATGTTCTACCTGATCTCCAAAACTCGATTTTGTTCCAAAACAATTCTCAGTCTCTTCTTGATGTCAGTCTTGATATTTTTCTCATTCTGCCCTTCTCAAGCTCCCTTTCTCAATGTCCTTCCTGGGCTCTCCTTCTGCATGTCCTTCAAAAGAGTTCTCGATCTCTTCTTCTCAATGTCATTCTTGATATTCTTTTCATTTTGCCCTTCTCAATGTCCTTCCAGATCTCCTCTTCTCAGTGTCCATCCCCATGAATTCTTGTTCTCTTCTTCTCAATATTCTTCTTTTTCTCCCTTCTCAATATATCCTTCTCAATGTCCTTCCAACTCTCCCCTTCTCAATGTCCTTCCCAATGAATTCTTAATGTCTTCATCTCTATGTCCTTGCTGATAATCTTGTAGTTCTCCCCTTCTCAAACACCCATTCTCAATTTTCAACCATTTCTCCCCTTCTTGATGTCCATCCATATTGAATCTCGATCTCTTCTTCTCCGTGACCTCCTCATCATTTTTCTTGTTTCTTCCTTCTTGATCTCCCTTTCTTGATGTCCTTACCGACTTCCAATTCTCGATGTCTTACCCTATGAATTCTTGATCTCTTCTTCTTGATTTATGTCTCAATATTCTTCTTGTTTTCTCCTTCTCTAACTGTCCTTTTTGATGTCCTTCTCAATCTCCCCTTCTGTATCTACCTTTTGTGATGTATTTCTTTCTAGATGTCCTTCTTGAAGAATTCTCCATCCCCTACTTCATGTCCTTCTCCATGAATTCTTAAGATCTTCTCACCATCTTTCTCAAAATTCTTCTCATTCTTCCCTCCTTGATCTCCCTTCTTGATGTACTTTTCAATCTCCACTTATCGATGTCCTTCCAGATGAATTCTCAGTATCTTCTTCTTGATGTCCTTCTCCTTATTCTTTTCTTTCCACAACTCTCAAAATCTCCTTTTCTATGTCTTTCTTGGTCTCTCCTTCCAGATGTGCTTCACAATGAATTATTGATCTCTTCTTGATGATGTTCTTCTTTTTATTCTTCTCATTCCTCCCTTCTCCATCTCCCTGTCTTGATGTCCTTCTCGATCTCCCCTTCTCAATGATCTTCCCGATTAATTCTTGATCTCTTCTTCTTAAAGTCCTTCTTGATATTCTTCTCATTCTCCCATTCTTGATCTCCATTTCCTGGTGTTCTCCCTGTTCCCCCCTCTTGATGTCATTCTCGATGAATTCTCAATCTCTACTTCTCAATGTCTTCTCATTCTCTCCTTTTCAATCTCCCATTCTCGATGTCCTTTCCAGTCTACCCTTCTCAATGTCCTTCCTGAAGAATTTTAAATCTCTTCTTCTCAAGGTCCTTATCAATATTCTTCTTGTTCTTCCCTTTTTGATCTCCTCTACTTGATGTTCTCCCCAGTCTCCCCTTATCGATGTCCTTCCCTATGAATACTCAATCTCATCTTCTTGATGTCTGTCTTGATATTTTCTTGTTCTCTTCTTCCTGATCACCACTTCTCAATGTACTTCCAGATGAATTCTTGATATCTTCTTCTCGATGTCCTCCTTGATATTCTTCTTGTTCTTACCTTCTCAATCTCCCCTCTTGATGTCCTCCCCTGATTCCCCTTTTCAATGTCTTTGTCAATGAACTCTTGATCTCTTTCTCTCGATGTTTCTCTCAATATTCTTCTCATTCTCTCCTTCTCGATCTCCCCTTGTCAATGTCGTGACTGGTCACACCTTCACGATTTCCTTCCTGATGAATTATCAAACTCTTCTTCTCTATATCTTCTTGATATTCTTTTTATTTTCCCTTTCTCGATCTCCCCTTCTTGATATCTGTCCTGATCTCTGCTTTTTATTTCCTTCCCGATGAATTCTTGATCTCCCATTTTCAATCTTCCCCTTCTTGATGTATTTCTCAATATCCACTTCTCGATGTGCTTCCCAATATGTTCTCAATCTATTCTTCTCAATGTCCTTCTCTGCCGGGAGCCATTCTCTGGTGGTGATGGGTCCTGCAGAGGGTATAAGGATTCAGCAGGGAAAGGAATTGAGCCATGCCATGGTGGTTGGGATAATTTTGCAGCCCAACTGACTAGCATCCAGAGTGCTTATTTATACAGAGTTTAGTTAGCAGGGATATATTCATGATGTTCCAAAACAGATCATATCATTTTTGTTTTTGGACATGTGTTTCACTTCCTTTTGCTTATCTTTTAGTCATTAATAAACTATGACAGAACAGAGTTATCATTTCCAATCATTTTCCCTCAAGTTTTGATACCATTAATAAACAGAGTTGTCATTCTTACTCATAAACCCATAACCCAATTTTTGAGAATCTAGAGGCATATGACAGCCTGTGCTCAGACTACTTGTTTTGGTTGCTACAAGGACACTAGGCCAAAAAAAAAACTTAAACCACCCTGGGTATTTTGCCATGTCTCAAACAATGTATTATTAACTCTTAATGGTCAGAGTGCCCAGGAAAAATCCTCAAGCTAATACTGCTATAGTTATTATTCAAATACTGGCATAATACAATGTTTACATTTATATACTTATAGAATTTGTCTAAAAGTTTAATCCTGGCATTTTGTTGTTCCTTGGTCATATTACATTATAGTGGCTATATATGAGCTAACTTCGAAGAGAGGAGGTCCTAACATCTCATACTTTTATCATCTTTTCACTCCATATTTTACTTATCAGTATGTCTCTATGTAGGGTAGAGTTGTATGCCATGTAATTGTCTGAGTGTACAGTGGGAAGAGCCTTGTAATCTCAACTGTGGACAATTCCTCTAGTCCACTGAATCTTGTTGACATTTTAAATTTTACTTTGTTTTCAATATCTTTTTCCAGTATAAGTACAGGAACAGATGTTTTAATAATATCTCATAGCCTCCTCTGGCCTCTTCTTTATGTGTCACAACCTCCAAGGCATAAGGAAAACCTTCAAGTAGATAAGGATATCTCCCTCAAAGGGGGGGATAGTATTTTCAGTACTTACATGGATAAGCTTAGAAACAGCATTCTTGGGAGAAGGCATAAATGATTCATAAGGAATTTTGCATCAACTCAACATCCCAAAATTGTACAAATATTAACAATGTCCCAAGTATGTAACAGGGAGAGATGAAAACCCAACTTGGCATGGCAGCCATCATGCAACTCAGCTTTGCTGGATCTTTCTCAAGCAGCTGAGCTGGCTTTATGACTTCTGCCATTCCATTCAGATATGGCTGTGCCACTTCTCAATATTCTTCTTGTTCTCCCCTTCTTGAACTCTCCTTCTCAATGTCCTTCCCATTCTCCCCTTCTTATTTTCCTTCCCAATGAATTGTCCATTTCTCATTCTTGAAGAATTCTCAATCCTCTCTTATCAATGTACTTCCTGATGAATTCTCAATCATTTCTTCTAGAAGACCTTCTTGATATTCTTATCATTCTCCCTTTCTCCATTTCCCTTTCTTGATGTCCTTCTCCATATCCTCTTATCGATATCCTTCCTCATAAATTCCCAATAACTTCTTCTCAAGGTTCTTCTTAATATTCTTCTCATTCTCCCCTTCTCGATGTCCCTCCGTGTCTTCCCTTCTTGATGTCCATCCTGATGAATTCTCAATCTCTACTTCTCAATATCTCTCGATATTCTTCTCATTCTCTCCTCTCCATCTCCCCTCTCTATGTCCCTGCCTGTCTCCACTTCTTGATGTCTTTCAAGATGAATTCTCAATCTCTTCTCCCCTTCTTGAACTACCATTCTTGATATCCTTCACGTTCTTCCCTTCTTGATGCCCTCCCCGAAGAATTATCCATCTCTTATTCTTGATGTCCTCTTCGATATTCTTCTCATTTTCCCCTTCTCAATCTCCCCTTCTTGATGTCCTCAGTCTCCAAATCTCAATCTTGTTCCTGATGTATTCTTGATTTCTTCTTCTTGTTGTGTGTCTCCATATTCTTTTCCTTCTCCCCTTCTTGATCTCCCCTTCTCGATCTCCCTCCAGTCTCCCCTTCTCTGCCTTCTTAATTCTTGATCGCTTCTTCTCAATGTCCTTCTCGTCATTCTTCTTGATCTCCCCTTCTCAATCTCCCATTCTAGATGTCCTGACTGAACTCCAATTCTCAATGTCCTTCCCAATTAATTCTCTATCTCTTTTTCCCGATATATTATTCAGTATTCTCGTTCTCTCATTCTATAACTCCCCTTCTCAATACCCTTTTATGTCTCCCCTTCTAGAGGTCTTTCCCAATGAATTCTTGCTCTCCCTTTTCAATCTTCCACTTCTAGATGGACTTCTCAATGTCCATTTCTCCATGTCCTTCCCAATATATTCTCAATTTCTTCATCCCAATCTCGATCTTGATATTCTTCTGGTTCTCCCCTCCTTGATCTCTCCTTCTCGATGTCCTTCTTAATCTCCACTAATTGATGTCCTTCATGATGAATTTTCACTATCTTCTTCTCAATGTCCTTCTTGATATTCTTTTCATTCTCCCCTTCTCGATCTCCCTTTCTTGATGTCCTCCCTGTTCCCCCTTCTTGATGTCCTTTCCAATGAATTCTCGATCTCAACTTTTTTATGTCCATGTCCATATTCTTCTTGTTCTCTCCTTCTGAATCTCCCCTTCTTGATGTCTCTCCCAGTCTCCCCTTCTCGATGTCCTTCCCCAAGAATTCTAAATCTCTTCTTCTTGATATCCTTCTTGATGTTGTCTTGTTCTCCACTTCTCAAATTCCTCTTTTCTATGTCTTCCCTGGTCTAACCCTCATGGTTTCCTTCCAATGAATTTTTGATGTCTTCTTCTCAATGTCCTCGATATTTTTCTTGTTCTCCCGTTCTCTGTCTCTGCTTCTAGATATATTTCCCAATCTCCCCTTCTCAATGTCATTCCTGTTGCATTCTTGGTCTCTTCTTCTCAATGTTCTCAATATTCTTCTTATTCTCCCCTTTTCGATCTCCTCTTCTTGATGTTCTCTGCAGTCTCACATTTATCAATGTTTTTCCCGATTAATTCTTGGTATCTTCTTCTCTATGTCTGTCTTGATATTGTTCTTGTTCTCTTCTTCTTGATCTCCCCTTTTCGATGTCCCTCACTCTCTCCCTTTCTTGATGTCCTTCCTAATATTCTTGTTGTTCTCCCCTTCTCGAGCTTGCCTTCTCTATGTTTTTCCTGGTCTGCCCTTCTCAATGTCTTTTCCTATTAAATCTCGATATCTTCTTCTACATGTCCATCTCATCATTATTTTTTCCTCCCCTTCTTGATCGCCCTTTCTTGATGTCATTACTGATCTCCAGTTTTCGATGTCCTTCCCCATAAATTCTTGATCTCTTCTTCTTGATGTATTTCTAAATATATCTCTTATTATCCTCTTCTTGAACTCTCCTTTTTGATGTCCTTCTCGATCTTCCCTTCTTGATTTCCCATTCTCGATATCTTTCCCATTCTTTCCTTCTAGATGTCCTTCACAAAGAATTCTTGATGCCCCTTTCTCAATGTTTTCTCAGTGAATCCTCAATCTCTTCTTCCTGACGTCCTTTTTGAAATTCTTCTCATTCTCCCCTTCGAACTCCCCTCCTTGATATCCTTCTAGTTCTTCACTTCTAGATGCCCTTCCCACTGAATTCTCATTCTCTCTTTCTGGATCTAGCATTCTCAATGTCCTTCCCCAATTCGTTTTCTCAATGTCCTTCACTATGAATTCTTAATCTCATCTTTTCAAAGTCCTTCTCGATATTCTTCTCAATCTTTCCTTTTTGATCTTTCCCTACTTGATGTATTTCTCAATGTCCTTCCCAATATATTCTTGATCTATTCTTCTCAATGTCCTTCTTGATATTCTTATTCTCCCCTTCTTGATCTCCCCTTCTTGATGTCCTTCTTGTTGTTCTTCCCAATGAATTGTCAATTTATTATTCTCGATGTCCTTCTCAATATTCTTCTTGTTCTCCCCTTCTCAATCTCGCATTATCAATATCCATCCTGATCTCCAAAACTCAATCCCATTCCTAATGAATTTTTGATCTCTTCTTCTCCATGTCCAACTTGATATTTTTCTCATTCTCCCCTTCTCAATCTCACCTTCTCAAGGTTCCTCTGGTCTCTCCTTCTCTATGCCCTTACCAATGAATTCTTGATCTCTTCTTCTTGATGGCTTTCTTGATATTATTTTCATTTTCCCCTTCAAAATGTCCCCTTCTTCATGTCATCCCAGGTCTCTTCTTCTAGATATCGTTCCTGATGTTTTCTTGATCTCTTCTTCTTGATGTACTTCTCAATATTCTTCTTATTCTCCCCTTCTCGAACTCCCCTTCTCTATGTCCTATCCAGTCTCACCTTCATGCTGTCCCTCCCGATGAATTCTTGATATATTCTTCTCAATGTCCTTCTCGATATTCTTCTCACTCTACCCTTCTCGATCTCCCCTTCTCGATGTCATTTTTGATCTTCCCTTCTTGATGTCCTTCCAGGTAATTCTCAATATCTTTTTCTCGATGTCCTTCTCAATATTTTTCTCATTTTCTCCTTCTCGATCTCCCCTTTTTGATGTCCTTCTCAATGTCCTTCCCAGTGAATTCTCAATCTCTTCTCATTGCCCTTCTCAATATTCATCTGGATCTCCCCCTCTCAAACTCCCCTTTTTGTTGTCCTTCCTGATATTTCCTGCTCGATGTCTTTCCTGATGAATTCTTGATCTCTTTTTCTTGATGTCCTTCTCCTTATTCTTCTCTTTCTCACCTTCTCGAAATCCTCTTTTTGATATCCTTCCTGGTCTCCCCTTCTTGATGTGCTTCCCAATGAATTCTTTTTTTTTTAATTTATTTTAATTTATTTTGCAATACAATTCAGTTCTACATATCGGTCACGGATTCCCTTGTTCTCCCCCCTCCCGTCCCCCTCACCTTCCCCCCAACGCCCCCCCCATTCCCATCTCCTGCAGGGCAAAGCCTTCCCCACAGACTGAGGTCAACCTGGTAGACTCAGTCCAGGTAGGTCTAGTCCCCTCCTCCCAGGCCAAGCCAAACAATCCTGCATAGGCCCCAGGTTTCAAACAGCCAACTCATGCAATGAGCACAAGATCTGGTCCCACTGCCTGGATGCCTCCCAAACAGATCAAGCCAATCAACTGTCTCACCCATTCGGAGGGCCTGATCCAGTGTGGACCCCTCAGCCATTGGTTCATAGTTCATGTGTTTCCATTCATTTGGCTATTTGTCCCTGTGCTTTATCCAACCTTGGTCTCAACAATTCTCACTCATATAAACCCTCCTCATTCTCATTGATTGGACTCCCAGAGATCCACCCAGGGCCTAGTCATGGATCTCTGCATCCAGATCCCTCAGTAGTTGGATGAGGTTTCTAGCACAACAATTAGGGTGTTTGGCCATCCCATCACCAGAGTAGGTCAGTTCGGGCTGTCTCTCGACCATTGCCGGCAGTCTGTTGTGTGGGTATCTTTGTGGATTTCTGTGGGCCTCTCTAGCACTTTGCTTCTTCCTGTTCTCATGTGGTCTTCATTTACCATGGTCTCCTATTCCTTGTTCTCCCTCTCTGTTGTTGATCCAGCTGGGATCTCCCGCTCCCCCAAGCTCTCTTTCCCTCGACCCTCGCCTTTCATTACCCCCACTCATGTCCAGGCTGTTCATGTAGATCTCATTCCATTTCTCTGTCATTGGGCGATCCCTGTGTCTTTCTTGGGGTCCTGTTTTCCGGGTAGCCTCCCTGGTGATGTGAATAGCAGACAATTCATCCTTGTTTCATGTCTAGTATCCTGCTATGAGTGAGTACATACCATGTTTGTCTTTCTGAGTCTGGGTTACCTCACTCAGGATGATTTTTTCTAGATCCATCCATTTGTCTGCAAACCTCATGATGCCATTGTTTTTTTCTGCTGAGTAGTATTCCATTGTGTATATGTACCACATTTTGTTTATCCATTCTTCAGTTGAAGGGCATCTGGGTTGTTTCCATGTTCTGGCTATTACAAACAATGCTGATATGAACATAGCTGAACAAGTGCTCTTATGGTGTGGTTGAGCATTTCTTGGGTATATGCCCAAGAGTGGTATAGCTGGATCTTGGGGGAGATTGATTCCCACCCAATGAATTCTTGATCTCTTCTTCATGATGTTCTTCTCGTTATTCTTCTCATACTCCCCTTCTTCACCTCTCCATCTTGATGTTTTTCTCGATTTCCCCTTGTCAATGTTCTACCCGATGGACTCTCAATCTCTCCTCGATGTCCTTCTTGATATTCTTCTAGTTCTCCAGTTCTTGATTTCCCCTTCCCGATGTGGTTAAAAATCTCCCATTCATGATGTCCTTAACAATTATTTCTTGATCTATTCTTCTAGATGTCCTTCTCAATATTCTCATTCTCCCCTTCTCCATGTCCTTTTCAATATTCATCTCATTCTGCCCTTCTCGATAGCCTCTTCTGGATGTCCTTCCTGATCTATCCATCTGAATGTCCTTCCTAATAAATTTTCGATCGCTTTTTCTTGATGCCCTTCTCAATAATCTTCTTGATCTCCCATTTTCAGTCTCTACTTTTGTGTCTTTCCTGATCTCCCCTCCATATTCTTCCCCATGAATTCTCCTTCTTTTCTTCTCGAAATCATTCTTGATATTGTTCTCGTTCTACCATTTCGATCTCTCCTTCTCGATGTCATTCCCAATGAATTCTTGATTGCTTCTTCACGATTTCTTTTTTGATATTCTTCCCTTCTTGAAATCCCCTTCTCAATATGCTTCCCGATCTCCCTTTCTCAATGTCCTTCCTGATGAATTCTTGATCTCTTCTTCTCATTGTCCTGTTTGATATTCTTCTCTCTTTCTTGATCTCTCCTTCTCCATGTCATTCCTGATCTCCTCTTATGGATGTCCTTCATGAATTTTTTATCTCTTCTCAACGTCCTTCTTGATATTCTTCTCATTCTCCCCATTTCTTGATCTCCCATTCTACATGTCCTTCTTGATATTTTTCTCATCCTCCTTTTCTCAGTCTCCCCTTCTAGATGTCTTTTCCCATGAGTTCTTGATCTCTTCTTCTCGATTATCTTCTTGATATTTTCTTGTTCTCCCATCCTCAATATCCCCTTCTTGATGTCCTTCACCATCTTCCTTTGCTGATGTCCTTTCCAATGAATTCAGGATCTCTTCTCCAAGTCCTTCTTGATATTCTGGTATGTCTCCCCTTCTCGATCTCCTCTTTTCAATTATTCTTCTCGATCTCTCATTGTCAAAGTTCTTCCCAATGAATTATAGATCTCTTCTTCTTGACAGAATTCTCTATATAGTTCTCATTATCCCTTTCATGATCTCCTCCTCTTCTTGTCTTTTCTGATGAATTCTGGATCTCTTCTTCTGAATTTCTGTCTTGATATTCCTCTTGTTCTCCCCTTCTTGATGTGCTTCCTGATGAATTCTCGGTATCTTATCAATGTCCTTTTTGATATTCTTCTTTTTCTCCCCTTCTCAATCTCCTTTTCTTGATGTCCTTCCTGATCTCCACTTCTCAAAGTCCTTCCCGATGAATTCTTGATTTCTTCTTCTGGATGTCCTTGATATTCTTCTCATACTCTCCTACTTGATCTTCCCTTCTCGATGTCCCTCCCTGCCTCCCCTTCTGGATGTCCTTCCTGATGAATTCTTGATCTCTTCCTCTCGATGTCTTTCTTGATATTCTCCTTGTTCTCCACTTCTGGAATTCCCCTTCTCAATGTCCTTACTGGTCACATCTTCACGATTTCTTTGCCAATGAATTCTCTATCTCTTCTTCTCAATGTCCTTCTCGATATTCTTTTTGTTCTCTCCTTCTCGATCTCCCCTTCTCATTGTGCTACCCAATCCCCCCATCTCACTTTCCTTCCCAATGAATTCTCGATCTCTTCTTCTCAATGTCCTTCTCAAAATTCTTCTGGTTCTCTCCTTCTCAATCTCCCCTTCTCGATATCCTTCCTTGTCTCCCCTTGTCAATATACTTCCCAATGAATTCTCGATTTCTTCTTCTTGATGTCATTCTTGATATTCTTCTTGTTCTCCCATTCTTGATCTCCATCTCTCTATGCCCTTTCCAATTGCCCCTTCTCTATGTACTTCCCAATGAATTCTTGATCTTTTCTTCTCCTTGTCCTTCTCAATATCATTCTTATTCCCCGCTCTCGATCTCCCATTCTTTAAGCCCTTCTGGATATTTTTGTTTCTCTCCTTCTCAATCTCCCCCTTCTTGATGACCTTCTCGATTAATTCTCGATCTCTTCTTCTTGAGGTCCATCTTGATATTCTTCTCATTCTCCTTTTCTTGTTTTCCACTTCTCAATCTCTCATTCTCCATGTGCTTCCCGATCTCTCCTTTTTGGTGTCCTTCCCAATGAATTCCCGATCTATTTTCTCAATGTCCTTCATGATATTCTTCTCTTTCTCCACGTCATGATCTCCCCTTCTCCATGTCCTTCCTGATGAATTCTGGATCTCTTCTTCTTGATGTCCTTCTTGATATTCTTCTCATTATCCCTTTCTTGATGTCCTCTCTCTTTCATTCTCATTGTCATTCTCAATATTCTTCTCATTCTCCCCACCTCAATATCTCCTTCGGGAAGTCTTTCCCAATGAATTTTTCAATCTATTCTTCTATATTTCCTTTTTATATTCTTTTTATTATTCTCTTCTCAATCTCCCCTTCTTGATAGGTGTTTCCATCTCTTCTTCACGATGTTGTTCCTGATGTGTTCTCGTACTCTTCTTCTCGATGTCCTTTTCAATATTCTTCTTGTACCTCCCTCCTTGAGCTCTCCTTCCTGATGTCCTTCCTGATCAATCCTTCACAATATCATTCCCAATGAATTTTCAATCTCTTCCTCTGGACGTCCTTCTTGATATGCTACTCATTCTCCTCTTCTTGATCTTCCCTTCTCGATGTTTTTCATGATATTCTTCATTCTCCCCTTCTCAATCTCCCATTCTCGATGTCCTTCCCGATCTTCCCTTCTCAATGTCTTTCTCGATCTCCCCTTCTTGATGACCTTCCCTATTAATACTCGATCTCATCTTCCTGATGTCCTTCTTGACATTCTTCTCTATCACACCATCTTTATGTCCTTCCTAATATTCCATTCTCAATGTCATTCCTGATGAATTCTTGATCTCTTCTTCTCGATGACCTTTTCGATATTCTCCTTGTACCCCCATTCTTGATTTCCCATTCTCCATGTTCTTCCTGATGAATTCTTGATCTCTTCTTCTTGATGTCCTTGTCAATATTCTTCTCGTACTCCCATTCTCGATCTCCATCTCTATGTCCATTCCAATCTCCCTTTCTCTCTGTCCTTCCCAATGAATTCTTGATTTTTTCTTCTTGTTGTCTTCTATATAATTTTCATCCCTCCCCTCAATCTCCCCTTTCAAAGTCATTGTGGATATTCTTCTGTTTCTCTCCTTCTTGATCTCACCTTCTTGATGACCTTCCCAATTAATACTTCATCTCTTCTTCTTGAGGTCTTTGTCGATATTCTTCTTGTTCTCATTTTCTAGTTCTCCACTTCTCAATCTCCCATTCTCAATGTGCTTCCCAATCTCCCCTTCTCAATGTCCTTCCCAATGAATTCTCGATCTCTGCTTCTTGATGTTTATCTTGATATTCTTCTCATTCTTTCCTTCTTGATGTTCTTCTCATTGTCCACTTTTCGATCTATTTTCTCAATGTCCTTCATGATATTCTTCTCTTTCTCCCCTTCATGATCTTCCCTTCTTGTTTACTTTCCTGATGAATTCTCGATCTCTTCTTATTGATTTCATTCTTGAAATTCTTCTCAATCTCCATTCCCTATCTCCCCTTCTCAATGTCCTTCCTGATGAATTCTTAATCTCTTCTTCTCGATGTCGTTCTCGATATTCTTCTCAGTCTCCCCTTCTCGATGTCCCCTTCTCACTGTCCTTTTCGATATTCTTTTTTTTTTTTTTTTTTTTTGATTTTTCGAGACAGGGTTTCTCTGTGTAGCTTTGCGCCTTTCCTGGAACTCACTTGGTAGTCCAGGCTGGCCTCGAACTCACAGAGATCCGCCTGGCTCTGCCTCCCGAGTGCTGGGATTAAAGGCATGCGCCACCACCGCCCAGCCTCGATATTCTTTTTGTTCTACCATTCTTGATTGCCCCGTCTCGATGTTCTTCCCGATCTTCCCTTCTCGATGTCATTCCTGATGAATTCTCATACGCTTCATCTCCTTGTCCTTATCAATATTCTTCTAGTCCTCCACTTGTTGATCTCTTCTTCTCTATGTCCTTCCTGATCTCTCATTCTTGATGTTCTTCCTGATGATTTCTTGCTCTCTTCTTCTTGATATCCTTATTGATATTCTTCTCATTCTTCCCTTCTTGAGCTCCCCTTCTTGATGACCTCTTGATATTCTTTTTTTCCCATTCTTGATCTCCCCTCCTTATTGTACTTTTCGATGAATTATCTCTTCTTCTAGATGTCCTTTATGATATTCTTCTCATTCTTCCCTTCTTGTTCTCTCCTTCAAAATCTCCCTTTCTCAATGTCCTTCCTGATATTCCCTTCTCGATTTCTTTCCCAATGAATTCTCGATCTATTTTCTCAATGTCCTTCATAATATTCTTTATGTTCTCCCCTTCTCAATGTACTTCCCATTCTTCCCTTCTCCATGTCCTTCCTGATGATTTCTTGATCTCATCTTCTAGACGTTCTTTTTTTTCTCTTTTTTATTTTATTTTGCAATATAGTTCAGTTCTACATATCAGCCACCGATTCCCCTGTTCTCCCCCCTCCCACCCCCCCTCATCTTACCCCCAGCCCACCCCCCACTCCCACCTCCTCCAGGGCAAAGCCTCCCCCACGGACTGGGATCAACCTGGTAGACTCAGTCCAGGCAGGTCCAGTCCCCTCCTCCCAGGCCGAGTCATGTGACCCTGCATAGGCCCCAGGCTTCAAACAGCCAATTCATGCAATGAGCACAGGACCTGGTCCCACTGCCTGGATACCTCCCAAACAGATCAAGCCAATCAAGGTTGGATAAAACACAGGGACAAATAGCCAAACGAATGGAAACACATGAACTATGAACCTATTGCTGAGGGGTCCCCAACTGGATCAGGCCCTCTGAATGGGTGAGACCGTTGATTGGCTTGATCTAGACGTTCTTATAGATACATTCTTGATCTCCCATTCTGGATTTATATACAGATGAATTCTCAATTGCTTCTTTCAATGTTCTTCTCATTCTAGCCTTCTTGATCTCCCCTTCTCAATACCGTTCCAGATCTTCCCTCCTCAATGTCCTCCCAATCTCCCATCCTCCATGTCCATCCCAATGTATTCTCAATGTCTTCTTCTCGATACCGTTCTTGATATTATTCTCGTTCTCCTCTTCTCCATGTCCTTCTCAATCTCCCCTTTGCGTTGTCTTTCCCATTGAATTCTTGGTCTCTTCTTTTCAATATCCTTCTCAATATTCTTCTAATTCTCCCCTTTTTTTATCTCCTCTTCTTGATATCCTCAGTCTCTCATTGTTGATGTCCTTCCCAACGAATTCTCTTTTACTTCATCTGGATTTCCTTCTTGATATTCTTCTCGTTCTCCCATTCTTGATTTTTTTCTCAGTGTGGTTCCCAATCTCCCCTTCTCAATGTCCTTCCCAATGAATTTTTGATCTCTTCTACTTGATGTCCTTATTGATATTCTCCATTTCTCCCATTCTCGATCTGCCCTTCTCAATGTTCTTTTTTTTTTTTTTTTTTTTGGTTTTTCGAGACAGGGTTTCTCTGTGTAGCTTTGCGCCTTTCCTGGAACTCACTTGGTAGCCCAGGCTGGCCTCGAACTCACAGAGATCCGCCTGGCTCTGCCTCCCGAGTGCTGGGATTAAAGGCGTGTGCCACCACCGCCCGGCTTCAATGTTCTTTTTGATATTCTTCTCATTCTACCCATCTCAATCTCCCCTTCTCACACTCCTTCCTGATCTATCCTTTTTGATGTTCTTTCTAATGAATTCTCAATCTCTTCTTCTCAATATCCTTCTCGATATTTTCTTGTTTTCCCCTTCTCAAACTGCCATTCTCTATGTCCCGATCTCCCCTTCTTGATGTCCTCCCTGATGAATAACTGATCTCTTTTTCTTGACGTCCTTCTCGATCTCCACTTCTCACTCTCCTTCCTGATCTATCCTTTTCGATGCCCTTCCTGATGAATTCTCAATCTTCTTCTCCATGTCCTTCTTAATTTATTTCTCATTCTCCCCTTCTTGATATCACCTACTTAAATTCCTTCTCGATACTCTTCTCTTTCTCTTCTTCTCTATCTTCCTTCTTGATGACATTCCCTATTAATTCTCAATCTTCTCTTCACAATGTCCATCTCAATATTCTTCTCATTTTTCCATTCTCGAACTCCCCTTCTCAATTTCCTTCCCGATCTCCCCTTCTTGATGTGCCTCCCGATCACGCCTTCTTCATGTCTTTCCCAATGAATTCTCAATCTCTTCTTCTTAATTTCCTTGTTGATATTATTCTCGTTCTCCACTTCTCAAATTCCCCCTCACGATATCATATTCAATATTCTTCTCATTATACCCTTCTCAATCTTTCCTTCTTGATCTCCCTGTCTCGATGTCCTTCCCTATTTCCCCTTCTCTATGTCCTTCCTGATAAATTCTTGATCTCTTCTTCTCAGTGTCCTTCTTGATGTTCTCGTTCTCCCCTTGTTGATGTCGCTTTCTCAATTTCTTTCCTGATCTCCCCTTCTCGATGTCCTTCCTGTTGAATTCAGGAGCTCTACTTCTTGTTGTCCTTCTAAATATAATTCTCCTTCTCCCCTCTCAATCTCCCCTTCTTGGTGTCTTTCCTGATGAAATCTAGTTCTCTGTATCTCAATTACCTTCCAGATATTCTTCTTTTTCTCTCCTTCTCGATTTTCTCTTCTCAATGTCTTTCCTGATTTCCCCTTCTTGGTGTCCTTACAGATGAATTCCTGATCTCTTCTTCTCGATGTCCTTCACAATATTCTTCTCATTCTCCCATTCTCAATCTCCACTTCCGGATGTATTTTTTGATATTTTTCTCATTCTACCCTTCTCATTCTCCCCTTCTCACTGTCCTTCCTGATCTATCATTTTCAGTGTCCTTTCTAATGAATTCTTGATCTCTTTTTCTCGATGTCCATCTCAATATTCTTCTCATTTTTCCCTTCTTGATCTCCCAATCTCAATGTCCTCCCTGATCTCCCCTTCTTGATGTCCTTCCCAATGAATCCTTGATCTCTTTTTCTCGATGTCCATCTCAATATTCTTCTCATTTTTCCCTTCTTGATCTCCCAATCTTAATGTCCTCCCTGATCTCCCCTTCTTGATGTCCTCCCCAATGAATCCTTGATCTCCTATTCTTGATGTCCTTCTCAATCTCCCCTTCTTGATCTCCCTTTCTCAACGTCCTTCTCGATACTCTTCTCTTACTCTTCACGATCTACAATTCTTGATGACCTTCCCAATTAATTTGCAATCTCTTCTCGATGTCCTTCTCAATATTCTTCTCATTCTCTCATTCTCACTTTCCCCTTCTCGATGTCCTTCCTGATCTTCCCATCTCAATGTCCTTCCAATGAATTCCCGATCTCTTTTTCTTGATGTACTTCTCGATATATTTCCATTTCTCCCCTTCTCCACCTCCCCTTCTCAATATCCTTGTGGATATTCTTCTGTTCTCCCCCTCTTGATCTCCCTTTCTTTTTCTTTTTGGTCTTTTGAGACAGGGTTTCTCTGTGTAGCTTTGCACCTTTCCTGGAACTCACTTGGTAGTCCAGGCTGGCCTCAAACTCACAGAGATCTGCCTGGCTGTGCCTCCCGAGTGCTGGGATTAAAGGCGTGTGCCGCCACCACCCGGCTCGATCTCCCTTTCTTGATGACCTTCCTGATCTCCAATTCTCGATGTCTTTCCCAATGAATTCTCATTTTCTTCTTCTCAAAGTCCTTCTGATATTCTGTTCATTCAACTATTCTCAATCTCCCTTTCTCAATTTCCTTCTTGGTCTCCCCTTCTCAATATCCTCCTCGATGTATTCTTGATCTCCCCTTTTCTATGTCCTTCTCCATATTCTTCACTTTCACCCTTCTAGATCTCCCCTTCTTGAAGTTCTTCCTGATCTCCCCTTCTTGATGTCCTTCCCAATGAATTTTTGATCTCTTCTTCTCAGCATTCTTCTTGATATTCTACTTATTCTCCCATTCTCGATCTCCACTTCTCAATGTCCTTCCCAATGAATTCTTGAGCTTTTCTTCTCGATATTCTTCTCAGTCTTCCCTTTTCGATCTCCTGTTCTTATTCTCCTTTCCGATATCCCCTTCTCGATGTCGTTTCCATTGAATTCGCAATTTCTACTTCTCGAGAGCCTTCTCAATATAATTCTCAGGCTTCATTTCTCGATCTCCCCTTCTAGATGTCCTTCTTGATATTATTCTAGTTTTCTCCTTCTCAACTACTCCTTCTTGATGTCCTTCCTGATTAATTCTTGATCTCTTCTTCTCAATGACCTTCTAGATACTTTTCTCATTCTCCCCTTCTCGATCTTCCCTTCTCAATGTCCTTCCCAATGAATTCACGATCTCTTCTTCTCAATGTCCTTCTCCATATATTTCTCATTCTCTCCTTTTCAATCTACTGTTATTGATATTCTACTCAACCTCCCGTTTTTGATGTCCTTCCTTATATCCCCTTCTCAATGTTCTTCCAGATGATTTCTCATTCTCTACTTTCCAATGTCCTTCTTGATATTCTTCTTATTCTACCCTTTTTGATCTCCCCCTCTCGATTTCCTTCCCAATATCCCCTTCTTGATATCCTCCTTGATGAATTCTAGATCAACCCTTCTCAATGTCTCCCTCGATATTCTTTTGTTCTCCCCTTGTCGATCTCCCCATCTCAATGTGCTTCCTGATTTCTCCTTCTCAATATCCTTCCCGATCTATCCTTCTCAATGTCCATCTCATAGAGTTCTCAATGTCTTCTCAATGACCTTCTTGATATTCTTCTTGTTCTCCCATTTTCTATCTCCCCTTCTCGATGCCATTCCTGATGAATTCTCATTCTGTTCTTATCAATATTTTTCTTGAATATTATAATTCTTGAGAATTATTCTCATTCTCCCTTTCTTGATCTCCCCTTCTCAAAGTCTTCTCTATATTCTTTTTCTTCTCCCTTTCTCAATCACTTCTTCTTCATGTCCTTCCCAATGAATTCTTGATCTCTTCTTCCCAATGTCCTTCTCGGTATTCTTCTTGTTTTCCTCTTCTCAATCTCTGCTTCTTGATGTCCTTTTCATTCTATACTTCTCAATGTCCTTCTCAATGAATTCTCAAAAACTTCTTCTCGGTGTCCTTCTTGGATGTTCTTCTTGTTCACCCCTTCTTGATCTACCCTTCTCAAAATCCTTCCAGATGAATTCTTGATCTTTACTTCTCAGTGTCCTTCTTGATATTCTTATTCTCCCCTTTTCAAATTCCTCTTCTTGATGACCTTCCCGATCTACCCTTCTCAATGACTCTTCTGATCTCCCCTGCTAGATGCCCTTCCCAATTAATTCTCCATTTCCTCTTCTTGATATCCTTCTCAATATTCTTCTTGTCCTAGCTTTCTCAGTCTCTCATCCTCATTGTCCATCTGATCTCCTTTTCTCGATGTTGTTCCCGATGAATTCTCGATCTCTTCTTCTTGATGACCTTCTCAATATTCTTTTCGATCTTACCTTCTAGATCTCCCCTTCTCAATGTCCTCTTCAGTTCTTCTTGTTCTGTTCTTCTCGATTTCCCCTTCTTTTTTTCCTTCCCAATATCCCCTTCTCGACATGCTTCCCAATGAATTCTTGATCTCGTCTTCTTGATGTCCTTCATGATATTCTGCTCATTCACTCCTTCTAGTTCTCCCCTTCTCTATCAAGCTGATCAACTCTCTCTTTTATCCAGAGGGCCTGATCCAGTTGTGGGCTCCTCAGCTATTGGTTCATAGTTATTGAGTTTCCATTGGTTTGGCTATTTGTCCCTGTGCTTTTTCCAATTTTGGTCTCAACAATTCTCGCTCATACAAACCCTCCTTGCTCATAGAAGGACACTAGATGTAAAACAAAGATGACTAGACTGCTACTCACAACTCCAGGGAGGCTATCTAGAAAACAAGACCCTAAGAAAGACACGGGGATCACCCAATGACAGAGAAATGGATGAGATCTTCATGAACAAACTGGATGTGAGTGGGGGAAATGAAGGGCAAAGGTCGAGGGAAAGAGAGCTTAGGGGAGCGGGAGATCCCAGCTGGATCAAGAACAGAGAGGGAGAACAAGGAATAAGAGACCATGATAAATGAAGACCACATGAGAACAGGAAGAAGCAAAGTGCTAGAGAGGTCCACAGAAATCCACAAAGATACCTCCACAATAGACTACTGGCAATGGTCGAGAGAAAGCCAAATCTGACCTACTCTGGTGATAGGATGACCAAACACCCTAATTGTCATGCTAGAAACCTCATCCAATGACTGAGGGAACTGGATGCAGAGATCCATAGCCAGGCCCCAAGTGGAGCTCCAGGAGTTCAATATTATTCTTGATCTCCCATTTTCAATCTTCCCCTCTCAATATCCTTCCCGATTTCCCCTTCTGGATGTCCTTCAATATAAATTCACAATCTCACCTTCTCGATGTCCTTCTCAATATTCTTCACATTCTCCCCTTCTTGATGTCCTTCTCAATATTCTTCTCATTCTCCTCTTTTTGAACTCCCCTTCTTGTTGTCCTTCCCAATCTCCCCTTCTCAATGACTTTCCCAATGCATTATTGACTTATTTTCGATGTGTTTTTTGATATTCTTTTCATTCTAACCTTCTTGATCTCCCCTTCTTGGTGTCCTTCCTGATCTATCCTTCTCAATGTGCTTGCTCACTTCTTCTTGATGTCATTCTCAATAATCTTCTCATTCTTTCCTTCATGTTCTCCCCTTCTCAATGTTCTTCTCAATATTCATCTCATTTTCCCCTTCTTGATCTCTCCTTCTTTTGTGTTCTTCCTGATGAATTCTCGATCTCTTCTTCTCAATGTCCTATTTGATATTCTTCTCCTTCTACCCTTCTCGATCACCCATTTTTGATGTTCTTCCCAAACTATCCTTCTTGATGTCCATCTCATAGAATTCTTGATCTTTTTTTTATATCCTTCCCAATATTCTTTTAGTTATCACCTTCTCGATCTCTTCTTGATGTCCTTCTCTATCTCACATTGTCAATGTCATGGCCTATGAATTCTCAATCTCTAATTCTAGATGTCATTCTCGATATTTTATTATTCTCCCCTTCTTGAACTCCCCTTCTCGATGTCTTTCCCAATGAATTCTTTATCTCTTCTTGATTTTTTCCTTGATACTTTTCTTGTTCTGCCCTTCTCAATCTCCCTTTCTTGATGTTTTTCCTGATCTCCCCTTATTGATGTGCTTCCTGATGTATTCTCGATCTCTTCTTCTCAACGTCCCTTTTGATATTCTTCTCATTCTCCCCTTCTTGATCTCCCCTTCTCAGTGTCCTTCCTGATCTATCCTTGATGTCCTCCCCAATAAATTTATGATCACTCCTTCTCGATGTCCTTATCAATATTCTTCTCATTCTTGCCTTCATGATTTCCTCTTCTAGATGTCCTTTTCAGTCTCCCATTGTGAATGTCCTTCCCAATGAATTTTTGATCTCATCTTTTCGATGTCCTCAATATGCTTCTCATTCTCCCATTCTCTATCTCCCATTTTCGATGTCCTCCTTCTCGATCACCCCTTCTTTTTTTTTTCTTTTTCGAGACAGGGTTTCTCTGTGTAGCTTTGCGCCTTTCCTGGAACTCGCTTTGGAGACCAGGCTGGCCTCGAACTCACAGAGATCCGCCTGGCTCTGCCTCCCGAGTGCTGGGATTAAAGGCGTGCGCCACCACCACCCGGCTCGATCACCCCTTCTTGATGACCTTCCCAATGAATTCTTGATCTCATATTATCTGTGTCCTTCTCGATATTCTTCTCATTCCACTCTTCTCTATCTCCCCTTCTCAATTTCCTTCTTTGATCTCCCCTTCTCAATATCCTCCTAGATCAATTCTTGAAATCCCTTTCAAAATGTCCTTCTCCATATTCTTCTCCTTCTCCCCTTTTCGATCTCCAATTCTCGATGTCTTTTCTGATCACTCCTTCTCAATGTCCTTCCCTATGATTTCTAGATCTCTTCTTCTCAATGTACTTCCTGATATTCTTCTCGATCTCCCCTTTTCGACTTCCAATTCTCTATCTCCTTCCTGATCTCTCCTTCTCGATGTCCTTTCCATTGAATTCCCAATCTCTACTTCTCAATGTCCATCTCAATATTCTTCTCATGCTTCATTTCTTGACCTACCCTTATAGATATCTTTCTCGATATTCTTCTCATTCTACCCTTCTCAATTTTCCATTCTTGATGTACTTCGTGATATTCTTCTCATTTTACCCTTCTCAATCTCCCCTTCTCGATGTCCTACCTGATGTCTGAATGTTGATGTCTTTCCCAATGAATTCTCGATTTCTTCTTTTTGATGTCCTACTCAATATTCACTCATTCTACCATTCCCCATCTCCCACTTCTTGGTGTCCTTCCCAATCAATTCTTGATCTCTTCTTCTCAATGTCCTTCTGATATTTTTCTTGTTCTACCCTTCTTGATCTCCCCTTCTTGATGTTTTTCTCCATCTGTCCTTCTCGATGTCCATCTCAATGAATTCTTGATCACTTTTTCTTTTTTTTTTTTTTTTTTGGTTTTTCGAGACAGGGTTTCTCTGTGTAGCTTTGCGCCTTTCCTGGAACTCACTTGGTAGTCCAGGCTGGCCTCGAACTCACAGAGATCCGCCTGGCTCTGCCTCCCGAGTGCTGGGATTAAAGGCGTGCGCCACCACCGCCCGGCTTGATCACTTTTTCAAGATATACTTCTTGATGTTCTTCTTGATCTCCTTTTCTCTATTTCCCCTTCTTGATGTCCTTCCTGATGTCCCCTTCTCTATGACCTTCCCAATAAATTCTCATTCTCTACTTCTCGATGTCCTTCTTGATATTCTTCTCATTCTTCCCTTCTCAATCTTCCATTATCAATGCCCTTCTTGATATTCTTCTCAATATACCTTTCTCGATCTCTGATTCTTGTTGTCCTACCTGATCTCCCCTTCACGATGTCCTTCCTGATGATTCTCGATCACTTCTTCTCTGTGCCTTCTTGATAGTCTTCTTGATCTCCCATTATCAATGTCCTTCCCGATGAATTCTTGATCACTTCTTCTTGATGTCCTTCTCAAAATTTTTCTCATTCTGCACTTCTCGATCTCCCCTTCTTGATGTCTTTCCTGATGAATCTCCATCTCTTCTTCTCATTTTCTTTCTTGATCTTCTTCTCTTTCTCCCCTTCTCGTTCTCCTCTTCTTGATATCCTTTTCATATTCTTCTTGATCTCCTATTGCTGATCTAGTTCTTGATGTCCTTCTCAATGAATTCTACATCACTTCTCAATGTCCTTCTCAATATTCTTCTTGTTCACCCCTTCTCGATCTGCCCGTCTCAATGTCCTTCTCAATATTCTTCTCATCATTCCCTTCATGATTTTCTCTTCTTGATGACCTTCTCGGTCTTCCATTGTCGACGTCCTTCCCGATGAAGTTTCGATATCTTCTTCTCGACGTCCTGCTTTATATTCTGATCATTCTTCCCTTCTCAATCTTCCATTCTTGATGTCATACCCAATGAATTCTCAATCTCTTTTTCTCAATATACTTCTCATTCTCCCCTTCTCAAATTCTTTCCCAATGAATTCTCGATTTCCTTCTTGATATTCTTCTTGTTCTCCCATTCTCGATCTCCCCTTCTCAATGTCCTTCTCGTTATTATCCTCAATCTCCCCTTTTCAGTCTTCCCTTCTCCATGTCCTTCCAAAAATCCCCTTTTTGATATCCTTCCCAAGGAATTCTCAATGCCTTCTTCTCTTTGTTCTTCTCAATTTTCTTCTAGTTCTCCCCTTCTCAAACTCTTCTTCTCAATGTTCTTCTTGACCTCCAATCGTCAGTGTCCTTCCAGATGAATTCTCAATCTCTTCTTCTCGATATCATTCTCAATATTCTTCTCATTCTCCCCTTCTTGATCTCCCCTTCTTGATGTCCTTCCCAATGAATTCACGAACACTTCTTCTCAATATCCTTTTCGATGTCCTTCCTGAGAATTTTTTATCTCCTCTTCTTGGTATCTTCACGATATTCTTGTTTTTCCCTTCTCGAACTCCCCTTCTTGAGGTCTTTCATGATGAATTCTCTATCTCCTCTCAATTTCCTTCTTGATAGTCTTCTAATTCTCCAATTTTCGATTTCTCCATCCCGATGTCATCCCCAATCTCCCATTCTCGATGTCCTTTCCAATGATTTCTTTATCTCTTCTTCTAGATGTCCTTCTCAATATTCATCTCATTCTTGCTTTCCACTTCTCAATGTCCTTTTAAAAATTCTTCTTATTCTACCATTCTTGATCTTCCATACTCGATGTCCTTCCTGATCTATCCTTCTGGATGTCCTTTCTAATAAATTCTCAATCACTTCATCTTAATGTCCTTCTCGATATTCTTCTCAATCTCCCATTTTCAGTCTCCCCTTCTCAATATCCTTCCCGATGAAATCTCAATATATTCTTCTTGATCTCAATCTCGATATTCTTCTCAGTCTACCCTTCTTGATCTCTCCTTCTCCATGTCTTTCCTAATGAATTCTTGATCTCATCTTCTCAATTTCCTTCTTGATATTCTTCTCATTTTTCCCATTTCTCCATCTCCCCTTCTACATGTCCTTCTTGATATTTTTCTCATCCTCCTCTTCTCAATCTCCCCTTCTAGATGTCTTTTCCCATGAGTTCTTGATCTCTTCTTCTCGATTATCTTCTTGATATTTTCTTGTTCTCCCATTCTCAATATCCCCTTCTTTATGTCCTTTGCAATCTCCCCTTCCTGATGTCCTTTCCAATAAATTCAGGATCTCTTCTTCTCCAAGTCCTTCTTGATATTCTGGTATCTCTCCCCTTCTCGATCCCCTCTTTTCAATTATTCTTCTCGATCTCAGACTATCAAAGTTCTTCCCAATGAATTATAGATCTCTTCTTCTTGACATAATTCTCTATATTTTTCTAATTTTCCCCTTCTCGATCTACCCCTCTTCCTGTCTTTCCTGATGAATTCTCGATCTCTTCTTCTTATTTCCTTCTTCATATTCCTCTTGTTCTTCCTTTTTTCATCTCCCCTTCTCATTGTGCTTCCTGATCTCCCCTTCTTGATGTCCTTTCTGATGAATTCTTGATATCTTCTTATTGTTGTCTTTTTTGATATTCTTTTTGTTCTCTCCTTCTCAATCTACTCTTCTTGATGTCCTTCCTGATAGCCCTTCTTGAAGTTTTTCCCGATGAATTCTCGATACCTTCTTCTCGACCTCCTTCTCGATATTCTTCTCATTCTTTCCTTCTCGATCTCCCCTTCTTAGTGTGCTTCTCAGATTCCTCTCGATCTCCCATTCTCAATCCAGTTCATGATGTCCTTCTCAATGAATTCTACATCACTTCCTCTTGTTGTCCTTCTCAATGTTCTTCTTGTTCACCCCTTCTCGATCTGCCCTTCTTGATGTCCTTCTCAATATTTTTCTCATTCTCCCTTTCTCCATCTCCCATTCTTGTTTTCCTTCCTGATCTCCCTTTCTCGATGTCCTTCCCAATGAATTATCAATCTCTTCGACTCGATGTCATTCTTGATATTCTTCTTGTTCTACCCAACTTGACCTCTACTTCTTTATGTCCTTCCCGATCTACCCTTCACAATGTCCTTCCTGATGTTATCTCGATCTATCTTCTTGATGTACTTCTTGTTATTTTTCTTATTCTCCCCTTCTCGATGTCCTTCCAGAACTACCATTCTTGATGTACTTGCCATTTAATTCACGATCTCTATTTCTTGATGTCCTTCTAAATATCCTTCTCAGGCTCCATTCCTAAATCTCCCCTTCTAGATGTCCTTCTCAATATTCATCTCAATTTCTCCTTCTCGATCTCCCCTTCTTGATGTCCTTCCTGGTGAATTCTCAATCTCCCCTCTCAATGTCTGTCCCAATCTGTACTTTTTGATATCCTTCTCAATGAATTCTCGAAAACTTCTTCTCGATGTCATTCTTGACGTTTTTCTTGTTCACCCCTTCTTAATCTCCCTTTCTTCATGTGCTTCCCAAACTCCCCTTCTTGATGTGCTTACTGATGAATTCTCGATCTGTTCTTCTCAGTGTCATTCTCGATATTCTTCTCATTTTCCCTTCTCTATCTCCCCTTTTCTATGACCTTCTCAATATTCTTCTTATTCTCTGCTTCTCATCTCCCTTTCTTGATGTCATTCCCAATAAATTCTCTATCTCTTCTTCATGAGGTCCTTCTCAATATTCCTCTCATTCTACCCTTTTCAATCTCCACTTCTTGATGACCCTCCTGACCTATCCTTCTCAATGTCCTTCTCAATGAATTCTCCAACACTTGTTCTTGATGCTCTTCTCAGTTTTCTTTTTCACCCCTTCTCAAATTCCCCTTCTCAATGTCCTTCCCGATCTCCCATTCTCAATGTCCTTCAAGATGAATTCTTGATCTCTACTTTTTAATGTCCTTGATATTCTATTTATTCTAAGCTTCTTGATCTCCCCTTCTTATTGTCCTTCCCAATCAATTCTGGATCTCTTCTTGATGTCCTACTTGACATTCTTCTTGTTCTACCTTTCTCAATCTCCCCTTCTCGATGTTCATCCCCATCTATCCTATTCGATGTATATCTGAATGAATTCTCGATCACTTTTTCAAGATATCCTTCTTGGTTTTCTTCTTGTTCTCCTTTTCTCAATCTCCCCTTCTTGATGTCCTTCCTGATGTCACCTTCTCTATGTCCTTCCCAATGATTTCTCATTCTCTACTTCTCCATGTCCTTCTCAATATTCTTCTTGTTCTCACCTTCTCAATCTCCCCTTATCAATGTCCTTCTTGATATTCTTCTCAAACTACCATTCTCATTCTCCCCCTCTTGTTGTGCTTCCTGATATCCCCTTCACGATGTCCTTTCAGTGAATTCTCAATTACTTCTTCTCCATGCCTTCTTGACATTCTTCTCAATCTCCCATTATTGATGTCCTTCTCGATACCCCCTCCTTTATGTCCTTCCCGATGAATTCTCTATCTCTTCTTCTTGATGTATTTCTTGATATTTTTCTCATTCTGCAGTTCTCGATCTCCCCTTCTTGATGTCTTTCCCCATGAATTCTCGACCTCTTCTTTTCATTTTCCTTGTAAACTTCTTCTCATTCTCCCCTTCTTGAACTCGCCTTCTCGATGTCCTTCTCTTATTCTTCTTGATATTCAATTCTTGATCTAGTTCTTGATGTCCTTCTCAATGAATTCTACATCACTTCTTAGTGATGTCCTTCTCGATGTTCTTCTTGTTCACCCCTTCTTGATCTGCCCTTCTTGATGTCCTCTCAATAATCTTCTCATTTTCCCCTTCACGATCTTCCCTTCTTGATGTCCTTCTCAGTCTTCCATTGTCAACGTCCTTCCTGATAAATTCTTGATCTCTTCTTCTTGACGTCCCTCTTGATATTCTTCTCATTCTTCCTTTCACAATCTTCCCCTCTCAATATCCTTCTCGACTTTCTCATCATTCTCCCCTTCTTGATCTCCCATTCTACATGTTATTTTAGATATTTTTCTCAATTTCCCCTTCTTGATCTCCCCTTCTAGATGTCTTTTCTGATGAGTTTTTGATCTCTTCTTCTCAATTATCTTCTTGATATTTTTTTGTTCTCCCATTCTCGATATCCCCTTCTCAATGTCCTTACCAATAAATTCAGGATCTCTTCTTCTCCAAGACCTTCTTGATATTCTTCTAGGTCTCCCTTTCTCAATCTCCTCTATTCAATTATCCTTTTTGATCTCTCATTTTGAAGTTCTTCCCAATGAATTATAGATCTCTTCTTTTCTATATAATTTTCTATATTTTCTCATTCTCCCCTGCTCGATCTACCCCTCTTCTTGTCTTTCCTGATGAATTCTGGATCTGTTCTCAATTTCCTTCTTTATATTCCTCCTTTAATCCCCTTCTTCATCTGTCCTTCTCATTGTGCTTCCTGATCTCCCCTTTTTAATGTCCTTCCTGATGAATGCTCGATATCTTCTTATTGATTTCCTTTTTGATATTCTCTTTGTTCTCTCCTTCTCAATCTATTCTTCTCCATGTCCTTCCTGATCTCCCCTTGTTGAATTCCTTTCTGATGAATTCTCAATACCTTCTTCTCGACCTCCTTCTCAATATTCTTCTCATTCTCCCCTTCCTTTTTTTTCTTTGTTAAGAATAATTTAATTTGCATTTCATAATGTAATATATTTAAAGATATTAGCTTCTACATTTCTGTTGTTAGTTGCTTTGCCAAAATACAGAGGGGTGTGATTCAGAATTCTTTCAAAGTGATATTGGTATGTTTATAATTCCGTCGTCTCATACAGCATTAGGAAGTTGAATATAGTGAATGAAAGTAAAAGTTTAGTATTTTGAGAGTTCATCTACCTGCTTGTCTGAGAACCAACTAAGAACATATTTTCTCTATGATTTACAGTTGTAAATATTTAAAAATCATATAGCTCATTTCCTTTTTTTCCCCTTTCCTATTTTAATAAAAAGGAAAAAAAAGAAAAAGGTTATAACTAACAAAAGAAAAACTATATACAAAAGGACAATGACTATATACAATATATACAAGTAATAAATGTCTAAACAATGTCTAGTCCATTTGTATTTGACAAATTCAGAGAAAATAATTTCATTATCTATCCTGTTTTGTTAAGTCCAAAATGTATCTAATTCACTTTCTATCCTAATTAATCTTCAACTATAACTAACATTCAACTATAACTAACTAATCTTCAACTCCCTCAGAGACCCAAGAAGGAAATAATATTAGCTAACAAAAATAAAAACAAAGTGCATGCAAGCAACTTCCAAAAAATTTGTGAGTTGACAGAAACAGCCAGCTGCCTGGACAGTCACCTGAGGTTTCTCTGCAATGCTGGGGCATCATCTTCAGCCTATAGACTTAACATATCTGACAGACTCATTTGTGAAGTAGGATGTACACAAGGTCAACTGTTCAACCTCACATTGGCTGGGAGCAGTCCATATACCAGAAACACCTGAATTCCACTAGTGTCATGTCATGATTCAGGATTTTAAATTCTGGAAATTGTTGTTGGTTTTTTAATTCAGCTGTCCATTTTTCTTGGCTGTGTATATATGGCTTCATCTAGCATCCTGCTCTTCTCCACTTCCCTCTATCAAATGCCAGTCTACTATTGAGGGGCATGAGCTTAGTTACTCTTCAAGAATAACTGTTTCAGCTGCTGTTCCATTGTACATCAGAAGCCATCGGCCCACTGCCTGTTCAGCTGCCTTCGAAGAAAAGGGCACTGTACCTTTTCCGAAATGCGAAGGCCACTTCAGGGATGGTGACATATTGTCCTGGCCTCAGAAGATGCCTTTTGATAAAGCCATAACCACACTTGTTTTGGCAAGAATCAGTAGTCCTTTGTTTCATGTCCTGTCTGTCCATTTTGTCAGCAGTTAATTCGAGGATACTTTGTTGTCCAGTGGCTAACTTTTGCCACAATGAAAGTTAACTCCATATGCAGTTTCTTCAATGCCCATATTTTTTTTCTCTGAAGTAGATTGGTACTGCCAGGAGCCGACATGTCTCATAATCATAACAAAAAAGAAAAATTTTCTAAGTTATTAAAACATTTTAAATGCCATATTCTGTAGATCTCAGAAGGGTTTGAAGATGACCTGTCTAAAATATATCTGCTCAATTTTTAAAACATATCTAATATGACTACAAGTTCTATTGTAATGTCTAACTACTAACTTTCATTTCTTTTTTTTAAATTTATTTTACTTTATTTTGCAATACAATTCAGTTCTACATATCAGCCACAGATTCCCTTGTTCTCCCCCCTCCCGTCCCCCTCACCTTCCCTCCAACCCCCCCCATTCCCATCTCCTCCAGGGCAAAGCCTTCCCCACAGACTGAGGTCAACCTGGTAGACTCAGTCCAGGTAGGTCTAGTCCCCTCCTCCCAGGCCGAGCCAAACAATCCTGCATAGGCCCCAGGTTTCAAACAGCCAACTCATGCAATGAGCACAAGATCTGGCCCCACTGCCTGGATGCCTCCCAAACAGATCAAGCCAATCAACTGTCTCACCCATTCGGAGGGCCTGATCCAGTGGGGACCCCTCAGCCATTGGTTCATAGTTCATGTGTTTCCATTCATTTGGCTATTTGTCCCTGTGCTTTATCCAACCTTGGTCTCAACAATTCTCGCTCATATAAACCCTCCTCATTCTTGCTAATTGGACTCCCAGAGATCCACCCAGGGCCTAGTCATGGATCTCTGCATCCAGATCCCTCAGTAGTTGGATGAGGTTTCTAGCACAACAATTAGGGTGTTTGGCCATCCCATCACCAGAGTAGGTCAGATCGGGCAGTCTCTCGGCCATTGCCAGCAGTCTGTTGTGTGGGTATCTTTGTGGATTTCTGTGGGCCTCTCTAGCACTTTGCTTCTTCCTATTCTCATGTGGTCTTCATTTACCATGGTCTCCTATTCCTTGTTCTCCCTCTCTGGTGTTGATCCAGCTGGGATCTCCCGCTCCCCCAAGCTCTCTTTCCCTCAACCCTTGCCTTTCATTACCCCCACTCATGTCCAGGCTGTTCATGTATATCTCATTCCATTTCTCTGTCATTGGGCGATCCCTGTGTCTTTCTTGGGGTTCTGTTTTCCAGGTAGCCTCCCTGGTGATGTGAGTAGTAGACAAGTCATCCTTGTTTCATGTCTAGTATCCTGCTATGAGTGAGTACATACCATGTTTGTCTTTCTGAGTCTGGGTTACCTCACTCAGGATGATTTTTTCTAGATCCATCCATTTGTCTGCAAACCTCATGATGCCATTGTTTTTCTCTGCTGAGTAGTATTCCATTGTGTATATGTACCACATTTTGTTTATCCATTCTTCAGTTGAAGGGCATCTAGGTTGTTTCCATGTTCTGGCTATTACAAACAATGCTGATATGAACATAGCTGAACAAGTGCTCTTATGGTGTGGTTGAGCATTTCTTGGGTATATGCCCAAGAGTGGTATAGCTGGATCTTGGGGGAAATTGATTCCCAATTTTCTAAGAAAGCGCCATATTGATTTCCAAAGTGATTGTACAAGCTTGCATTCCCACCAGCAGTGGAGGAGAGTTCCCCTAGCTCCACATCCTCTCCAGCATAAGCTGTCTTCAGTGGTTTTGATCTTAGCCATTCTGACAGGCGTAAGGTGGTAACTCAGAGTTGTTTTGATTTGCATTTCCCTGATGATTAGGGATGTTGAGCAATTCCTTAAATGTCTTTTGGCCATTTGAGTTTCCTCTGTTGAGAATTCTCTGTTAAGTTCTATAGCCCATTTCTTAATTGGACTGTTGGGCATTTTGATGTCTAATTTCTTGAATTCCTTATATATTCTGGATATCAGTCCTCTGTCAGATGTGGGGTTGGTGAAGATCTTTTCCCATTCTGTAGGCTGTCGCTTTGCCTTGTTGACCGTATCCTTTGCTCTACAAAAGCTTCTCAGTTTCAAGAGGTCCCATTGATTGATTGTTTCTCTCAGAGTCTGTACTACTGGTGTTCTGTTTAGGAAGTAGTCTCCTATGCCAATGCGTTCAAGACTACTTCCTACTTTCTCTTCTAGCAGGTTCAGAGTAGCTGGATTTATGTTGAGGTCCTTGATCCACTTGGACTTAAGTTTTGTGCACGGTGATAGACATGGATCTATTTGCAGCCTTCTACATGTTGATATCCAGTTTTGCCAGCACCATTTGTTGAAGATGCTTTCTTTTTTCCATTGTGCACTTTTGGCTTCTTTGTCAAAAATTATATGTTCATAGGTGTGCGGATTAATGTCAGGGTCTTCAATTCGATTCCATTTGTCCACATGTCGGTTTTTATGCCAGTACCAAGCTGTTTTTATTACTGTAGCTCTATAGTAGAGCTTGAAGTCAGGGATCGTGATGCCTCCAGAAGTTGTGTTATTGTACAGGATTCCTTTGGCTATCCTGGGATTTTTGTTTTTCCATATGAAGTTGAGTATTATTGTTTCCAGGTCTGTGAAGAATTGTGTTGGTATTTTGATGGGGATTGCATTGAATCTGTAGATTGCTTTTGGTAAGATTGCCATTTTTACTATGTTAGTCCTGTCTATCCATGAGCATGGGAGATCTTTCCATTTTCTGACATCTTCTTCAATTTCTTTTTTCAGGGACTTAAAGTTCTTGTCATATAGGTCCTTCACTTGCTTGGTTAGTGTTACCCCAAGGTATTTTATGTCATTTGTGGCTATAGTAAAGGGTGATGTATCTCTGATTTCTTTCTCTGCTTCTTTGTCCATTGTATATAGGAGGGCTACTGATTTTTTTGAGTTGATCTTGTATCCTGCTATGTTGCTGAAGGTGTTTATAAGCTGTATCAGTTCCTTGGTGGAATCTTTGGGGTTGCTCAAGTATACTATCAGGTCATCTGCAAATAGGGACAGCTTGACTTCTTCCTTTCCAATTTGTATCCCCTTAATCTCCTTATGTTGTCTTATTGCTCTGGCTAGAACTTCAAGTACTATATTGAATAAGTATGGGGAGAGTGGACAGCCTTGCCTCGTTCCTGATTTTAGTGGAATTGCTTTGAGTTTCTCTCCATTTAATTTGATGTTGGCTGTTGGCTTGCTGTAAATTGCCTTTATTATGTTTAGGTATGTTCCCTGTATTCCTGATCACTCCAATACCTTTATCATGAAGGGGTGTTGGATTTTGTCAAATGCCTTTTCTGCATCCAGTGAGATGATCATATGGTTTTTTTTCTTTGAGTTTGTTTATATGGTGTATTACATTGACGGACTTTCGTATGTTGAACCACCCTTGCATCCCTGGAATGAATCCTACTTGATCATGGTGGATAATTGTTTTGATGTGTTCTTGGAGTCTGTTTGCCAGTATTTTATTGAGTATTTTTGCATCAATGTTCATGAGGGAGATCGGTCTGTAGTTCTCTTTCTTTGTTGTATCCTTGTTTGGTTTAGGAATTAGGGTAATTGTAGCCTCGTAGAAGGAGTTTGGTAATGTTCCTACTGTTTCTATTGTGTGGAACAATTTAGAGAGTATTGGTATTAACTCTTCTTTGAAGATCTGGTAGAATTCTGCGCTGAAACCATCTGGTCCTGGGCTTTTTTGGTTGGGAGACTTTTAATGACTGTTTCTATTTCATTAGGGGTTATTGGACTATTTAAATAGTTTATCTGGTCTTGATTTAACTTAGGTATGTGGTACCTATCCAGAAAGTTATCCATTTCTTTTAGGTTTTCCAGCTTTGTCGAATAGAGGTTTTTGAAGTATGACCTGATGATTCTCTGGATTTCCTCAATGTCTGTTGTTATGTCCCCCTTTTCATTTCTGATTTTGTTGATTTGGATGCTCTCTCTTTGTCTTTTGGCTAGTTTGGATAAGGGCTTGTCTATCTTGTTGATTTTCTCAAAGAAACAACTCTTTGTTTCATTCATTTTTTGTATTGTTCTCTTTGTTTCTATTTTATTGATTTCAGCTCTCAGTTTGATATTTTCCTGGCGTCTATTTTTCCTGGGAGACTGTGCTTCTTCTTGTTCTAGAGCTTTCAGGTATGCTGTTAAGTCTCTAGTGTGAGATTTCTCCAACTTATTTATGTGGGCATTTAGTGCTATGAATTTCCCTCTTAGTACTGCTTTCATAGTGTCCCATAAATTTGGATATGTGGTGTCTTCATTTTCATTGATCTCTAGGAAGTCTTTAATTTCTATCTTTATTTCTTCCTTAACCCATTGGTGATTCAGTTGGGTATTATTCAGTTTCCATGAGATTGCAGGTTTTCTGTAGTTTTTGTTGTTGTTGAAATCCAACTTTAGACCATGGTGGTCTGATAGAACACAGGAGGTTATTCCAACTGTTTTGTATCTGTTTAGATTTGTTTTGTGGCTAAGTATGTGGTCAATTTTAGAGAAGGTTCCATGGGGTGCTGAGAAGAAGGTATATTCTTTTTTGTTAGGATGGAATGTTCTGTAGATATCGATTAAGTCCATTTGAGTCATGACATCAATTAAGTCCTTTATTTCTCTGTTAAGTTTTAATTTGGGAGATCTGTCCAGTGGTGAAAGTAGGGTGTTGAGGTCTCCCACTATTAATGTGTGGGGTTTTATATGTGATATAAGCTTTAGTAATGTTTCTTTTACATATGTGGGTGCCCTTGTGTTTGGGGCATAAATATTCAGAATTGAGACTTCATCTTGGTGGACCTTTCCTGTGATGAGTATGTAATGCCCTTCTTGATCTCTTTTGATTGATTTTAGTTTGAAGTCTATTTTGCTGGATATCAGGATGGCTACACCTGCTTGTATCTTGAGACCGTTTGATTGGAAAGTCTTTTCCCAGCCTTTTATTTTTAGGTAGTGTCTATCTTTGAATTTGAGATGTGTTTCTTGTATGCAGCAGAAAGATGGGTCCTGCTTTCGTATCCATTCTGTAAGCCTATGTCTTTTTATAGGTGAATTAAGTCCATTGATATTGGGGGAAATTAATGACCAGTGATTGTTCATTCCTGTTAATTTTTGGTGGTGATGTGTGGGTACTTCTATACATTGGGGTTTACTGCTGTGGCTTTATCTGTTGCCTGTGTTTTCGAGGGTGTATCTGACTTCCTTAGGTTGGAATTTTCCTTCTAGTGCTTTCTGTAGGGCTGGGTTTGTGGATAAGTATTGTTTAAATCTGGCTTTGTCATGGAATGTCTTGTTCACTCCATCTATGGTGATTGAAAGTTTTGCTGGGTATATTAGTCTAGGCTGACATCCATGGTCTCTTAGTGTCTGCATTACATCTGTCCAGGTTCTTCTGGCTTTCAAAGTCTCCATTGAGAAATCGGGTGTTATTCTGATGGGTTTGCCTTTAAGTCACTTGGCCTTTTTCCTTTGCTACTCTTAATATTCTTTCTTTATTCTGTACGTTTAGTTGTTTAACTATTATGTGGCGAGGGGACTTTTTTGGGGGGTCTAGTCTGTTTGGTGTTCTATAAGCTTCTTGTATCTTCATAGGCATTTCCTTCTTTAAGTTGGGAAAGTTTTCTTCTATGATCTTGTTGAATATATTTTCTGTGCCCTTGAGTTGGTATTCTTCTCCTTCTTCGACCCCTATTATTCTTAGGTTTGGTCTTTTCATGGTGTCCCAAATTTCTTGGACATTTTCGTTCATGACTTTGTTGGCTTTAGTGTTTTCTTTGACTGATGAATCTATTTCTTCTACTGTATCTTCAACGCTAGAGATCCTCTCTTCCATCTCTTGCATTCTGTTGATTATACTTGCATCTGAAGTTCCCAATCGTTTTCTCAGATTTTCTATTTCCAGCATTCCCTCTGTTTGTGTCTTCCTCATTTTTTCTATTTCCCTTTTCAGGTCTTGGACTGTTTCCTTCATTTGTTTCATTGATTTTTCTTGATTTTCTCTCAGTATTTTATTGTTTTCTTCCAGGACTTTATTGATTTCTTCTAATTTGTTTGCCCTTTCCTCTAGTTGTTTACAGCGTTCTTCACATTTTTTGTCTTTTCCTCTACACAAGCCTCTAGCTTCTTCATGATGTCATTGATAAGGCTGTTTTCTTCTGCTTCTTCCAATTTCTGATGTTCCGGTCTAGGTGTTTGAGGAGGGCTAGGGCCTGGTGATGCTGTATTGCTATTCATTTTGTTGTATATGTTTCTGCCTTGACGTCTGCCCATCTCCTTGTGGTTCCTTCTTGGCCTTATCCGCACACTTGGTTCAGACAGACCAGTGTTCCAAAAGGGAAGTCTGGAGCAAGATGGGAGCTGGGGGCCAGCCTCTAAGTCTCAGGAAGAGGCTTGGGGCTCAGGCGGATGGGTATGGGGGCAGGGTGTGGAGACTGCAGGGTCTGCCAGGGGTCTTGGAGAAGGGGATCCTTCCCGGTGGGGCTAGCAGGGAACCTGCCCGGTGGCCAGAACCTGGGGCCAAGTTGGGCAGGTCTTCCCTGGAGTGGCTGGTGCCCAGGGATGGCGTCTGGGGCAAGGAAGGGCACTCACCAGTGTTGCAAAAGGGAAGTCCGGAGCAAGATGGGAGCTGGGGGCCGGCCTCTAAGTCTCAGGAAGAGGCTTGGGGCTCAGGCGGATGGGCGTGGGGGCAGGGCGTGGAGACTGCAGGGTCTGCCAGGGGTCTTGGAGAAGGGGATCCTTCCTGGTGGGGTTAGCAGGGAACCTGCCCGGTGGCCAGAACCTGGGGCCAAATTGGGCAGGTCTTCCCTGGAGTGGCTGGTGCCCAGGGATGGGTTTCGGGGCAAGGAAGGCCACTCACCAGTGTTCCAAAAGGGAAGTCTGGAGCAAGATGGGAGCTGGGGGCCGGCCTCTAAGTCTCAGGAAGAGGCTTGGGGCTCAGGCGGATGGGCGTGGGGGCAGGGCGTGGAGACTGCAGTGTCTGCCAGGGGTCTTGGAGAAGGGGATCCTTCCCGGTGGGGTTAGCAGGGAACCTGCCCGGTGGCCAGAACCTGGGGCCAAATTGGGCAGGTCTTCCCTGGAGTGGCTGGTGCCCAGGGATGGGGTTCGGGGCAAGGAAGGCCACTCACCAGTGTTCCAAAAGGGAAGTCCGGAGCAAGATGGGAGCTGGGGGCCGGCCTCTAAGTCTCAGGAAGAGGCTTGGGGCTCAGGCGGATGGGCGTGGGGGCAGGGCGTGGAGACTGCAGGGTCTGCCAGGGGTCTTGGAGAAGGGGATCCTTCCCGGTGGGGCTAGCAGGGAACCTGCCCAGTGGCCAGAACCTGGGGCCAAGTTGGGCAGGTCTTCCCTGGAGTGGCTGGTGCCCAGGGATGGGGTCTGGGGCAAGGCATTCTCCCCTTCTTTTTCTCCCCTTCTGGATGTTCTTCTTGTATTCTTCTCGATCTCCCATTCTTGGTCTAGTTCGTGATGTCCTTTTCAATGAATTCTACATCAGTTCTTCTAGATGTCCATCTCAATATTCTTGTTAACCCCTACTCGTTCTCCCCTTCTTTATATTCTTCTCATTCTCCCTACCTCGATCTCCCATTCTTGTTTTCCATCCTGATCTCCCCTTCTCGATGTCCTTCCCAATGAATTAACAATCTCAACTATAGCCTGCGTCTCATGAAAGCTCAGTACTTTTGTTCTGAGCAAGCTCCCTCTTCTTTCTGCAAGGGAAACACAGTAAAGAAAGAGTGCTTCTTTCTCTAACACAGAGTGAATTTCTTGTAAGAGATTCCCTTGTTGAATTCCCCTTCCTAAACTGAGTTTTACTACATGTTGTTCCTTGTCCTAAGAACAGCACTTATTTTCTGGTAAGAAGAGTCACTTTCGGGCTCCCAATGACATACACAGTGAACATACCACTCGAGTCTGTATCCTGAAATCACAGTGAATTGCATGTAAGAGAAGCTACAGTTCTTATCAGTTTCTTAATCAGAGTTGAAAGAAGTATCATCTGGGTCTTGGAAAAACACAATTCTTTTTTGTGAGCAATCTCACTCTTCAACCTGCTTTTGAAACACAGTAAAGAAAAGAGTTCTTCTTTATCGAACACACAGTGTGTTTCTTGTAAGGGAACTTGGGACTGAATTCCCCTTCATAAATTGATTTTAACCACATGCTGTCACTTGTGCTATGAACAGCAGTTCTTTTCTGGTAAGCAGAGTCACTGTTGGCCTCCCATTGACATACACAGTAAAAATACCACTCACATGTGTTCCTTGAAAGTACAGTACATTGGATGTAAGAGAAGCTCCTGTTCTTATCTGTTTTCTAAGCAGAGTTTAAAGAGTTATATCCTGGGTCTTGGAAAGAACAGATCTTTTGTTCTGAGCAAGCTCCCTCAACTGGCTGCATTTGAAAAACAGTAAAGAGAAGAGTGCTTCTTTCTTGAACACAGAGTGTATTTCTTGTCAGGGAACTCTTGGTTCCATTTCAGTTTTTAATCTGAGTTTAACAACATGCTGTCTCTTGTCTTATGAACAGTAGTTCTTTTCTGATAAGCAGAGTCACTGTTGGGCTCTTATTGACATACACAGTAGCAATAACATTCACGTCTGTTCCCAGCAAGTACAGTGCACTGTATGTAAGAGAAGCTTCTGATCTTATCAGTTTACTAATTATCGTTGATAGAGAAATCTCCTGGGTCTCAGAAAAACATAGATCTTTTGTTCAGAGCAAGCTCCTTCTTCTGGCTGCATTGGAAACACAGTAAAGAGAAGAGTGCTTCTTTATTGAACACAGAGTGTGTTTCTTGTAAGGGAAATCAGTGTTGAATTCCCCTTCCTAAGCTGAGTTTAACCACATGCCTACTCATTTCCAACACGCAGCCATTCTTTTCTGGTAAGCAGAGTCATTGTTGGGCTCCCATTGACATACACAGTGGAAAAGCAACTCACATCTGTTTTCAGCAAGTTCAGAGCATTGGATGTAAGAGAAGGTATTGTTCTTATCTGTTTGCTAAGCAAAGTTGAAACAGTTATCATCAGGGTCTTGGAAAAGCATAGTTCTTTTGTTGTGAGCAAGCTCCTCCTTCTGCCTGCTTTGGAAACACAGTAAATAGAAGAGTACTTCTTTCTCAAACACAGTGTGTGTTTCTTGCAAGGGAAGTCGGTGTTGAATTCTCTTTCCTAAAATAAGTTTATATGCATGCTGTCTCTTGTTCTACACAACAGCTTTTTTTCTGATAATCAGAGTCACTGTTGGGCTCCCATTGACATACACAGTGAAAAAAACCCTCTTTTCTGTTGCCAGGATTTACAGTGCATTTGATGTAAGAGAACCTACTGTGCTTATCAATTTCCTAAGCAGAGTTTAAAGGGTATCACGAGTATCTCAGAAGAGCACTGTTCTTTTCTTGTGAGCAAGCTTCATCTTCTGGCTGAATTAAAGACACAGTAAAGAGAAGAGTGCTTCTATCTCGGACACAGAGTGTGTTTCTTGTAAAGTAACTTGGTGTTGAATTCCCCTTTGTAAATGGAGTTTAATCACATCCTGTCTCTTGTTCTATGAACAGCCATTCTTTTCTTGTAAGCAGAGTCACTGTTGGGCTCCCAATGACATTCACAGTGGAAATACCACTTGCGACTGTTCCCAGCAAGTACAGTGCATTGGATGAAATAGAAGCTATTGTTCTTATCAGTTTCCTAAGCAGAGTTGTTAGAGGCATCGCCTGGGTCTCAGATAAGAACAGTTTTTTTTTTCTGAACAAGCTTTTCTTCGGGCTACTTTGGAAACACAACAAAGAGATGAGGGTTTCAATCTAGAACACTTATTGGGTTTCTTGTAAGGGAACTCGGGGTTAAATTTCCCTTTCTAAACTGAGTTTAGCCATATGATGCCACTTGTTTTATAAAGAGGAGTTCTTTTCTGGTAAGCAGTGTCACTATTAGGCCCCCATTGGCATACACATTGGAAATAACACTAGTGTCTGTTCCAAGGAAGTACAGGTCATTGGATGTAAGAGAAGCTACTGTTCTTCTCAGTTTCTTAAGAAGAGTTGAAATAGGTATTGCCTGGGTCTCAGAAAGCAAAGTTCTTTTGGTCTGAGCAAGCTCCATTTTCTGGCTGCTTTGGAAACCTAGTAAAGACAAGAGTGCTTCGTTATCACATACAGACCGTCTTTCTCCTGAGGGAACTTGGTGATGAATTCCCCTTCCTAAATTGAGTTTAACCACATGCTGTGTTTTATCCTATGATAAAAGGTAAGTGGAGTCACTTTTGGGCTTCCATTGATATACACAGTAGAAATAACACTCAAGTCTGTATCCTGACATTACAGTGAATTGCATGTAAGAGAAGCTACTGTTCTTACAGTTTCCTAAGCAGAGTTGAAAGATGTATCACCTGGGTCTTGGAAAAGCATAGTACTTTTTTTGTGAGCAAGCTCCCTCTTCTACATGCTTTTGAAACACAGTAAAGAGAAGAGTTCTTCTTTCTTGAACACAGAGTGTGTTTCTTATAAGGGAACTTGGTGTTGAATGCCTCTTCCTAAACTGAATTTACTGACATGCTATCTCTTGTCCTATGATCAGTAGTTCTTTTCTGGTAAACAGAGTCATTGTTGGCCTCCCATTGACATACACAGTAAAAATACCACTCACGTCTGTTCCTTGCAGGTACAGTGCATTGGATGTAAGAGAAGCTACTGTTCTTATCCATTTCCTAAGCAAAGTTTGAAGAGGTATTTCCTGGGTCTTGGAAAGGACAGATCTTTTGGTCTGAGCAAGCTTCCTCTACTTGCTGCACTGAAAACACTGTAAAGAGAACAGTGCTTCTTTTGCAAAAACAGTGTTTTTTTTGTCATGGAAATCATGGTTAAATTTCACTTTTTAATCTGAGTTTAACCACATGCTGTCTCTTGTCCTATGAATAGTAGTTCTTTTCTGGTATGCAGAGTCACTTTTGGGCTCCCATTTACATACACACTGGAAATATAATGCACATCTGTTACCTGCATTTTCAGTGTTTCTTGTAAGGGAACTTTCTAAACTGAGTTTGACCACATGCTGTCTCTTGTCCTACAAACAACACTTCTTTCTGGTAAGCATAGTGACTGTTGGGCTCTCATTGACATTCACAGTGGAAATACCACTCGCCTCTGTTCCCAGCAAGTATAGTGCACTGTATGAAAGAGAAACTACAGTTCTTATCACTTTCCTAAGCAGAGTTGAAGAAGTATCATCTGAATCTGGGATGAGCACAGTTCTATTTTCTGAGCCAGTTTCCTCTTCTGCCTGCAAGGAAACACAGTAAAGAGAAGAGTACTTCTTTCTCGAGCACAGACTGCATTTCTAGTAAGGGAACTCAGCATTGAATTCCTCTTTGTAAATTCAAATTAACCACATGCTGTCTCTTGACTTAGGAACAACAGTTCTTTTCTGGTAAGCAGAGTCACTGTTGGGCTCCTATTGACATACACAGTGGAAGAAAGCACTCTTGTATGTTCCCAGCAAGTAGAGGGCATTGGATGTAAGATCATCTGTGGTGGTATTGTGTTCCCCAAAATATTGTGTACACTAACAAACTTATCTGGGGTCAGAGAACAGAAAAGCCACTAGATACTTAAGATAGGCAGTGGTAGCACACACCTTTAATCCTAGCATTCCAGAGGCAGAAATCCTTCTGTTCAAGGATACAGTCAAGCATGGTAACTCATGCCTTTATTCCCAGAAAGCGAGCCTTTAATCCCAGGGAATGATAGTAGAAAGCAGAAAGGTATATAAGGTGTGAGGACCAGAAACTAGAAGCATTTGGCTGATTAAGCATTTGGCTGAATAAGCATTTGGGTGATTAAGCAATTGGATGAATAAGCATTTGGCTGGTTAAGCTTTTAGGTTTTGAGCAGCACAGTCCAGCCAAGAGCTATTCGGATATGAGGACACACAGGCTTCCAGTCTGAGGAAACAAGATCAGCTGAGGACTTGGCCAGGTGAGGTTAGCTATAGCTTGTTCTGTCTTTCTGACCATCCAGCATTTCACCCCAATAACTGGAACTGGGTTTGATAATAAGACTCTAAGGTTCCTGCTACATCTGGTGCCCAAAGTTCGTGGAATGAATTCATGAAAAAGCTGCTATCCTGTGGCCTTGTGGGCCACTGCTCATACCTGATGTACCCTCAGCAATTTTGGTGAAGCACACTGGTTGTATTTACTGAAGGAGGTAGAGGCAGGAGGATCCCGAGTTTGAGACCAACCTAGGAGAAGCTTCCGCTGGGGCCAAGCCACAAACATTGGTGGGACTATGGAGTTAGTGGCTGCTGCTCTGAGTTGCATTTGTCCCTGTACTTACACTGGAACAAGATATTCAAAACAAATAAATCCAAAAAGGTCAATAAAATCCGGTGGGCTAGAGGAGTTGGCCACAGTTCAGATTACAAGCTTCTTCCCACTGTACCCTCAGACAATTACATGACATACAACTCTGTCCTACATAGAGACATATTGATATGCAAAGTATGGAGTGGAAAGGTAATAAAAATATGAGGTGTCAGGAGCTCACTCTCTTAGAAGTTAGCTCATGCAGAGCCACTATTATGTCATATGACCAAGGAACAACAGAATGCCAGGATTAGACATATAGACAAATTCTATAAAGATGTAAATGTGAACATTGATTGTATTCTGCCAGAATTTGAATAATAACAGCAGCAGCTGTAGCCTGAGAATTTTTCCTGGGCACTCTGACCACTAACAGTTAATAATACATTGCTTGAGACATGGCAAAATGCCCAGGGTGGTTGAAGATTTTGTTTTGTTCTAGTGTCCTTGAAGGAACCAAAACAGCCAGACTGAGCACAGGCTGTCATATCCCTCTAGATTCTCAAAAGTTGGGTTATGGGGTTAATGAGTAAGCATGATAACTCTGATTATTAATGATGTCAAAATTTGAAGGAAAATGATTGGAAATGATAACTCAGTCCTGTCATAGTCTACTAATGATGACAAAAGATGAGCAAAAGAAAGTAAATCACATGTCCAAAACCAAAAATGATATGATCTACGTTTTGGAACATCATGAAGGTATCCCTGTAAACTAAATTCTGTATAAATAAAGAAACACTCTGGATACTAGTCAGTCAGGCTGCATGAATATCCCAACCACCATGGCCTGGCTCACTTACTTCTCCCACTGACTCCTTACACCCTCTGCAGGACCCATCCACAACTGGAGATGGCTCCAGGCAAGCTTGCTCTTCTGCATACTTTGGAAGCACAGCATAAATGAGAGTGCTTCCTTCTCAAACAGAGAGTGTGTTTCTTGTAAGGGAACTCGGTGTTGTACTCCCCTTAATAAACTGAGTTAAAACAAAGCTCTCTATTGTCCTACTAACAGCATTTTTTTCTGGTTAGCAGAGTCACTGTTAGGCTTCTGTTGACACACACAGTGAAAATACCCCTCTGTTCTTTTGACTTCGTTTTCAGTGCATTGAATGTAAGAGAACCTACTGTTCTTATCAGTTTCCTAAGCAGAGGTGAAAGAGATATCCCCAGGGTGTCAGAAAAGCACAGTTCTTTACTTCTGAGAAATCTCCTCCTTCTGGCAGCATTGGAAACTTAGTAAGAGGAGAATAATTCTTTCTCAAACACAGAGTGTTTTTCTTGTAAGAGAACTAGGCACTGAATTCCCATTCCTAAACTGAGTTTGATTACATTCTGTCTCTTGTCCTATGAACAGCAATTATTTCTGGTAAGCGTAGTTACTGGTGGGCTCCCATTGGCATACACAGTGGAAATACCACTTGCGTTTGTTCCCAGCAATTGTAGTGCATTGGATGTAAGAGAAGCCACTGTTCTTATCAGTTTCCCAAGCAGAGGTGATAGAGATAGCGCCAGGGTCTCAGAAAAGCACAATTCTGTAGTTCTGAGTTTTCCTCTCCTTCTGGCATCATTGGAAACTTAATAAGAGAAGAATACTTCTTTCTCAAACACAGAGTGTGTTTTTCTTGTAAGGGAACTAGTCAGTGAATTCCCCTTCCTAAACTGAGTTTGACTACATGCTGTCTCTTGTCCGATGAACAGCAATTATTCTGGTAAGCATAGTTACTGGTGGGCTCCCATTGACATACACAGTGGAAATAACACTTGCGTCTGTTCCCAGAAAGTACAGTGCATTGGTTGTAGGAGAAGTTACTCTTCTTATTAGTTTCCCAAGCAGAGGTGATGGAGGTATCGCTAGGGTCTCAGAAAAGCACAATTCTTCAGTTCTGAGTAATCTCCTCCTTCTGGTTGCTGCATTGGAAACATATTAAGAGAAGAGTACTTCTTTCTCAACACAGATCATGTTTCTCATAAGGGAACCCAGTGTTAACTTCCCCGTCGTAAACTGAGTTTGACTCCATGCTGTCTCTTGTCCTACTTACTACAGTAATTTTCTGGTCAAAGTCACTGTTGGACTCCCAATGACAAACACAGTGAAAATACCACTTCCGTCTGTTTCAAGCAAGTACAGTTAATTGGATGTAAGAAAAGCTACTGTTCTTATTAGTTTCCTAAGGAGAGTTGAAAGAGATATCACTGGGTCTTAGAAAAGCACAGTTCATTTTTTCTGAGCAAGCTCCCTCTTCTGGCTGCATTGGAAACACAGTAAAGAGAAGAGTGCTTCTTTCTGGAACATAGAGTGCGTTTCTGAAAAGGGAACTCCGGGGATAATTCCCCTTCCTATACTTAAGTTTAACCATATGCTGTCTCTTGCCCTAAAAAAAGAAATTCTTTTCAGGCAAGCAAAGTCACTGTTGACATGCGAAGTGGATATAACACTCTCGTCTGTTCCCAGCAAGTACAGTGCATTAAATGTAAGAGAAGCTACTGTTCTTATCAGTTACCTAAGCATAGTTGACAGAAATATCACCTGAACTTGGTAAACCACAGTTCTTTTTTTTTCTGAGCAAATGCCCCATTCTGGCTGCTTTGGAAACACAGTAAAGAGAAGAGGGCTTCTTTCTCAAACACAGAGTGTGTTTCTCATAAGTGAACTCAGTGTTGAATTCCCTTCCCAAAATGAGTTTAACCTCCTGCCATCTCTTGTCCTGCGAACAGCAGTTCTTTTCTGGTAAGCAAAGTCACTGTTTTGATCCCTTTGACATACATAGTGGAATACCACTCACTTCTGTTCCCAGGAAGTAAAGTGGATTGGATGTAAGAGAAGTTACTGTTCTTATATGTCCCCTAAGCAGAGTTGAAAGAAATATTACCTGGGTCTCAGGAAAGCACACTTCTTTTTTCCTACAAAGCTTCCCTTCTGGCTCCCTTAGATGTAGCATGAATCTTAAAAGTTCTTATTAATAAAATCAAACCTGAAGCCAGTTATTGGGGTAAATGCTGGAAGGTCAGAGTACCAGGACAAGCCAGAGCTATCTCACCTTGCCAATTCCTCAGTTGGTCCTGTTTCCTCAGACTGGAAGCTTCTGTGTCCTCATCCCAATGGCTCTCAGCTGAACTGCTGCTAGAAGCCTGAATGCTTAATCAGCCAAATGCTTAACCAGCCAAATGCTTAACCAGGCCAAAATGCTTCCAATTTCTGGTCCTCACACCTTATAAACCTTTCTGCTTTCTACCACCACTCCCTGGGATTAAAAGCTGCTTTCTGGGATTAAAGGTGTGAGTCACCATGCCTGGCTGTTTCCAGTGCGGCCTTGAACTCACAGAGATCCAGAGGGATTTCTGTCTCTGGAATGCTAGGATTAATGGCATGCACTAACAATTTCTAGCCTGTCTCTGGAATGCTAGGATTAATGGTGTGTGCTAACAATTTCTAGCCTAAGTATCTTGTGGCTTTTCTGTTCTCTGACCCCAGGTAAGTTTATTAAGGTACACAATATTTTGGGGAACATGATACCACCACACTTAGAAACACAGTAAAGAGAAGAGACTTTCTTGAACACAGAGTGTGTTTCTTGAAAGGAAACTCATAGATGAATTCCTCTTCTGAACCTGAGTTTAAGTACATGCCTTCTCTTGTCCTAAGAACTGCAGTTCTTTTTAGGTAAGCAAAGTCACTGTATTCATCCCATTGACAAACACAGTTGAAATAGCACTCCATTTGTTTCCTAGCAAGTACAGTGCATTGGATGTATGAGAAGCTACTGTTATCTGTTTCCTAAGGAGAGTTGAAAGAGATATCACGAGGGTCTCGGTGAAACACCATTATGTAGTTCTCAGAAAGCTCCCTCTTCTGTCTGCCTTTGAAACAGTGAAAAGAATAGTGCTTCTTTCTGGAACACAGATTGTGTTTGTTGTAAGGGAATTCAGGGTTAAGTTCCCCTTCCTAAACTGATTTTAACCACATGCTGTCTCTTGTCCCCAGAACAGCAGTTCTTTTCTGGTAAGCAAAGTCACTTTTGGGCTCTTATTGACACACACAGTGGAAATATTGCTGGCATGGGTTCCCAGCAATTACAATGCATTGTATGTAAGAGAAACTACTGTTCTTATCAGTTTCCTAAGCAGAGTTGAAAGAGATATCGACAGGGTCTTGGAAAAGCTCAGTTCTTTATTTCTGAGCAAGGTCCCTTCTTCACATTCTCCCCTTCTCAATCTCTCCTTCTTGATCTCCCCTTTTTGATGTTTTTTCCTGATGAATTCTCCATCTTGTCTTCTCAATATTCTTCTCAATACTCTTTTCATTCTCTCCTTCTTGATCTCCTCTTCTCAATGTCTTTCTCGATCTCCCCTTTTTGATGTCTTTCCTGATGAATTCTTGAACTCTTCTTCTCAATTTCTTTCTTGATATCTTCTCATTCTCCCCTTCTGAATTTTCCTTCTTGCTGTGCTTCCTGATCTCCCCTTCTTGATGTCCTTCTCAATTAATTCTCGATCTTGTCTTCTTGATGTCCTTCTCGATATTCTTCTTGTTCTCCCCTTCTCGATTTCCCCTTCTCTATATCCTTCTCATTGAATTCTTGATTTCTTATTCCTAATTTCCTTCTTCATATTCTTCTTGTTCTCCCCTTTTGATCTCCCCTTCTCTATGTCCTTCCTGGTCTCCCCCTCTCCATGTCCTTCCTGATGAATTCTCAATCTCTTCTTCTTGATGTACTTCTCAATATTCTTCTTGTTCTCTCCTTCTCAATCTCCCCTTTCCGATGTTCACGTCAATCTACACTTCTCGATGTCCCTCTCCTCAGTCTCCCCTTCTCAATATTCTTCCTGATGTCCTCTGCTCGATCTCTCCTTCTCAATGTCCTTCTTGATATCCTTCTTGTTGTCCTCATCTTAATCACTCTTTCTCGATGTCCTTCCAAGTCTCCACTTCTCAATATCATTTGAGATGAATTCTCGATCTCCTCTTCTCATTGTCCTTCTGGATATTCTCATTCTCCCCTTCTCAATCTCTCCTTCTCAATTTCCTTCTCTATATCCTTCTTGATCTCCACTTTTCGATGTTTTTCTTGATGAATTCTCAACCTCTTCTCAATATCCTTCTTGATATTCTTTTATTAATTTTAATTTTTATTTTGCAATACAATTCAGTTCTACATATCAGCCATGGATTCCCTTATTCTCCCCCCTCCCGCCCCCCTCACATTCCCCCAAGCCTGCCCCCCATTCCCATCTCCTCCAGAGCAAAGCCTTCCCCTCAGAGATCAACCTGGTAGACTCAGTCCAGGTAGGTCCAGTTCCCTCCTCCCAGGTCGAGACAAGTGATCCTGCATAGTCCCCAGGTTTTAATTTTTCGATATTCTTCTCTTTTTCCCCTTTTCTATCTCCTCTTCTCGATATACTTCCTGATGTGTAGTGGGTAGACCTTCCAGCTTTGGCCTGGAAGTTCCAATCCCCATTGAGGCTTCGGTAACTGTCACTCCTACAAGGCGGGGACAAAAGAGGGCCCTGAAGACCTGAGATCCGGATGTGCCACCTTTCTTGTTTCTTGTTTCCTGCACCCTGGACGCTGGAGGTAGACCAAGCAGAGTTCTCCACAGAACACTGCTGAACTGTGCCACACCTTTCACAAACCCTATAAACTATCCCTTCACTTGTAACTTACCCTACAAAATCAACTTCCCTTTTACCTATGTGGAGTGGCCTTAATTATTTCACCAATAGATGTCCTTCCTAATTAATTCTTGATCTCTCCTCCTCAAAAATCCTTCTTGATATTCTTCTCGTTATGCCCTTCTCAATCTACCCTTCTCAAAGTACTTCCCATCTCCCTCTCAATGTCCTTCCTGAAGAATTCTCGATGTCTTTTTCTCAATGTACTTCTCAATATTCTTCTCATTCTCCCCTTCTCTATCTCCCCTTCTTGATGTACTTCTGGATCTCCAGTTATCGATCTTCTTCCCAATGAATTCTCCATATCTTCTTCTTGATGTCTTTCTAGATATTCTTCTTGTTCTTCCCTTCTTGATCTCCCCTTCTCAATGTCTTCCCTTTTATCCCCTTCTCAATGTCCTTCCCGATTAATTCTCAATATGTTCTTCTCGATGTCCACCTTGATATTCTCATTCTCTCCTTCTCGATCTCCCCTTCTCAATGTCCATCCCTGTCTCCCTTTGTTGATTTCCTTCTCAATGAATTTTCATTCTCTTTTTCTCGATGTCCTTGATATTTTTCTCATTCTCCCCTTCTTGAACTCCCCTTCTCAATGTCCTACCCAGTCTCACCTTCACGATGTCCTTCCAAATGAATTCTTGATTCTTCTTCTCAATATCCTTCTCAATATTCCCATTCTCCTTTTCTGGATGTCCTTCCTGTTTAATTCTCGATCTACCCTTCTTGATGTCCTTCCTGATCTTCCAATCTCGATGTCCTTTCAGATGAGTTCTCAATCACTTCTTATCAATATTCTTCTTGTTTTCCCCTTCTCAATCTCCCCTTCTCAATGTATTTCCTGATCTGCTGTTCTTGATGTCATTCCCTGTGAATTCTTGATCCCTTCTCAATGTCCTTCTCAATATTCTTCTCCTGCTCCCCTTCTCAATTTTCTCTTCTCGATGTCCTTCTTAATCTCTCTTTCTTGATGTCCTTTCCAAAGAATTATCGACCTTTTATTCTCAATGCCATTCTCAATAATCTTGTTCTCCCCCTCTCGAACTTGCCTTTTGATGTCCTTCCTGATCTCCCCTTCTCATTGCCATACCCAATGAATTCTCAATCTCTTCTTCTCAATGTCCTATTGATATTCTCTTTCTCCTCTTCCTGATCTCTCCTTCTCAGTCGTCTTCTTTTTGATCTCCTCTTCTCGATATTTTTCTCAATGTCCTCTTCTCTTTCTCTCCTTCTTGATCTCCTTCTCGATGTATGTCTCAATCTCCCCTTCTTGATGTTTTTCTTGAATTCACAATCTCTTTTTTTGGATATCCTTCTTGATATTCTTCTCATTCTCCACTTCTCAGTGTCTACTTCTCAATCTCCTTCTTGATATTCTTCCTGTTCTTCCCTACTAGATCTCCCATTCTTGATGTCCTTCTGGTCTCCCCTTCTCGATGTCCTTCCTGATCTACACTTCTCAATGTCCTTCCCAATGGATTCTCGTCCACTTCTCCTCAATGTCCTTCTTGATATTCTTCTTGTTCTTCCATTCTTGAACTCCCCTTCTTGATGTCCTGCCTGGTCTCACCTTCACGATGTCCTTCCTGATGAATTCTCAATATCTTCTCATTGTCATTCTGGATATTCTTCTTCTTGTCTCATTCTCAACCTCCCCTTCATGATGTCCTTCCTGATCTCCACTTCTCGATGTTATTCCCAATGAATTCTCAATCTCTTCTTCTCGATATCATTCTCAATATTCTTCCCATTTTTTGCTTCTTGATCTCTTCTTCTAGATGTCCTTTGATCTTCACTTCTTGGTGTTTTTCCTGATGAATTCTTTTTTTTTTTTTTTTTGGTTTTTCGAGACAGGGTTTCTCTGTGTAGCTTTGCGCCTTTCCTGGGACTCACTTGGTAGCCCAGGCTGGCCTCGAACTCACAGAGATCCGCCTGGCTCTGCCTCCCGAGTGCTGGGATTAAAGGCGTGCGCCACCACCGCCCGGCCTAAATTCTTAATCTCTACTTCTCTTTTCTCATTCTCCCCTTCCCAAACTCCTTTCCTCCGATGTCCTGCCCAGTCTCACCTTCATGATGTCCTTACCATTGGATTCTCAATCTCTTCTTCTCGATGTCCTTCTTGATAGTCATCTTGTTCTCATCTTCTTGAGTTCCCCTTCTAGATTTCCTTCCTGATCTTTAATTCTCCATGTTCTTCTCCATTAAATTCTCCACCTCTTCTTCTCTATGTCCTTCTTGATATACTTCTCATTCTCCTCTTCTCGAAATCCCCGTTTCGATGTCCTTCCCGATCTCCACTTCTCAATGTCCTTCCCAATGTATTCTCTATCTCTTCTTCTTGATGACCTTCTTGATATTTTTTTGTTGTTCCCTTCTCGATCTCCACTTCTCAATCCCCTTCCCGATCTCCACTTCTCAATCTCCTTCCCGATGAATTCTCAATCTCTTCTTCTAGAAGTCATTCTCGTTTTTCATCTCATTCTATCCTTATTGATCTCCCCTACTTAATTTCCTTCCCAATCTCAAATTCTCAATGTTCTTCCTGATGAATTCTCGGTTTCTATCTCTTGAGGTCCTTCTTGATATTCTTCTTGTTCTCCCCTTCTCGATGTCCTCCCCTCTCTACCATTCTTGATGTCCTTCCCGATAAATTCTCTATTTCTTCTTCTTGATGTCCTTTTTGATATTCTTCTTGTTCTCTCCTTCTGAATCTCCTCTTCTAAATCTACCAACCTGTCTCTCCTTCTACATATCTTTCCCAATGAATTCTATATCTCTTCTTCTTGATGTCTGTCTCAATATTCTTCTTGTTATCTCCTTCTGGATCTCCTCTTCTTGATCTCCCAAAATGTCTTCTCTTCTACATGTTTTCCTGATGAATTCTCAATCTTTTCATCTCAATGTCCATCTCGATATTGTTCTCATTCTCCCCTGTTTGATCTCCCCTTCTCTATGTCCTCCCCGGTCTCCCCTTCTTGATGTCCTTCCTGATGAATTTTCAATCTCTTCTTCTCGATGTCCATCTCGATATTCTTCTCCTCTCCTTCTCGAACTTGCCTTTTCAATGTCTCTCCCTGTCTCCCTTTCTCGAAGTCCTTCCTCATGAATTCTCAATCTCTTCTTCTCAATATTCTTCTCATTCTCTCCTTCTCAAATTCCAATTATCGATGTCCTGCTCAGTCTCACCTTTTCTATATAAGTCTTTAATTTTTTATTTGGTTTACGTGATAGGAATAGCCATTCCAATATAATATCTTCCCTCTGCATCAACATACCTGTGGGGTAATGTCTGGAGGGGAATATGACAAGAATGCATTTAAGTTCTGGATCCACACGATCCATGTGTTCTTCTTGAATTGTCTTTTCTTCTAGAGCCAATTCCTTCTCAGTTTCAGCTGATAATTCTCTTGGATTATTTAATTCTTTGTCCCCTTCTAGTGTATTAGCCATACTTTGTAGTCCATCTTTTAGTATTCCCATGATACCCAGTAAGTTGGAAATGCTTCCTAATAACTTTTGAAAATCATTAAGAGTCTTCAATCGATCTCTCCTTAGTTGTACCTTTTGGGGTCTAATTTTTTGTAGCTCTATCTTATATCCTAAATAATTAATAGAATCTCCTCTTTGTATTTTTTCAGGAGCAATTTGCAGTGCCCAGAGAGGCAAAGCTTTTTTTACTTCTTCAAACATGCTTTCTAATGTATCTAACTTTGGATCAGCTAATAGGATATCATCCATATAGTGATAAATTGTGGATTGTGGAAACTTTACATGAATCATCTCCAATGGTTTCTGCACAGAGTATTGGCACAAAGTAGGGCTGTTTAACATTCCCTGTGGGAGGACCTTCCATTGATATCTCTTGACTGGCTGAGAATTGTTATAATTAGGTACTGTGAAGGCAAATTTTTCTCTATCATTTTCTTGTAATGGTACGGTAAAGAAACAGTCTTTTAAGTCAATAACTATTATAGCCCATTCTTTGGATAGCAGAGAGGGCAAGGGCATCCCAGTCTTTTGGGAGCCCATTGGCTGAGTTACTTTATTAATAGCTCTCAGATCTGTCAGCATTCTCCAATTACTAGACTTTTTTTTAATAACAAATACAGGAGAATTCCAAGGCCTGGTAGATTCTTCAATGTGTTGAGCATTTAACTGCTCTTGAGACAGTTGTTCCAAAGCATGTAGCTTCTCTTTTGTCAAAGGCCATTGTCCAACTCAGACAGGTTTATTTGTTAGCCATTTTAAAGGGAAGGCAGTTGGTACTTCTGAGAGTTCAGCAGCAGTTGTGCTCTGTTTGTATACAGCCTGAATGGTCGGTGACTGTTTTTTATAGCATGTTATGATATTATTCCTAGAAACATGCATTGGTCTGTATTCCTTTTCTGAGAGTGTAAGAATTTTAATCTGGGTATTCCACTGTTATAACAGATCTCAGCCCCAAAGATTTACTGCTACATTTGCTACATATGGCTTCAACCTTCCTCTCAGTCCTTCTGGCCCTATGCATTCAACCCATCTCGAACTCTGCTTTATCTGAGATAGGGTGCCAATCCCTAAAAGTTGGACACCTACCTCTTGAAGAGGCCAATTCAGATGCCATGATTGTGGTGTAATTACAGTCACATCTGCACCTGTGTCTACCAGGCCCTCTAGAACCAGGCCATTACTTGGAATTCTAAGCTTTGGTCTTTGTTCATTTAAAGAAAGTCTGCCAAAATATTTGTTTTATAGTGTTCTTTGTAAGCTGTGATCCATATTTCAGAGCTATTTTATCATCCATTGCAGTATTGATTTTTACATTAGGCATTTGTTTATTCAGTTGCACTGGAGCGGAATTTCTTCCACAGTTTGTACTACATTTGATTTGGGGGCCTGAAAGAGGTCTCCTGAGGCATTTCCCACCATTAAAGGGTTACCTCATCTATCTATTTTTGATCTGCACTCACTGGTTCAATGTTGGCCTTTGCCACACCTTCTACATAATCCAGGAGGTGGTTGGGGTCTCCTGTTTAGGCTATTCCTAAAAGGAGTGTTACTTCTAGTACTACCCCATGTACAGTTTTTACTTATATGACCTGGTGTACCACATTTAAAACCTTTGGTACCACGGGGCCTTCTTTCACCTCTGGGATTTGTCTCTCCTATCTAAGCCTCATTACTATAGTTACAAAACTCAACACCATTAGTATACTGAATCCATACTTCCAAAGGAGCCAATCTGATCTTTAATGGTGTAAGTATTCTTCTGCATTCTGCATTAGCATTGTTGAATGCCAAGGACTCAGTTAATACTTTTCTTAATACTTCATCTGATACAGCTTTTGTTATAGCTGTGTTCAGCCTTTGTAAAAAATCAGTGAAGGGTTCCTGTGGTCCCTGAAATATCTTTATGTATACCTAAGTTGGTTTTCCAGTTTCTGGAATTTTTCCCAAACATTAAGAGCTTGTGTATGGCACAGGGATATTGTATGCTCATCATAAGTGGCTTGCACATTCCTGTCAGAGAAACATCCCTCACCAAGTATTTGATCTTGGGAGATCACAAAACCTCTGAGTTTACCTTGTTGTTCTAAGTTTTTTGCCTCTTCTCTCAACTAGCTTTTCCACTGTAACTGCTGGCTGTATTCTAGAACAGCTGAAATTAACTGATGCCACTCATCTGGAATGATTCTATGAGAGGTAGACCACGAATTTAACATCTGTTTTACGTATGTGGAGTGTATCCCATACGTAACTACTGCTTCCTTTATATTTTTAAAGTCCCTTGTTGAAATTGGTTGTAATGTATATGTATTATATGGCTCAGGGTGTGTGTCATCTGCTGGCTTCTCATGGATGATAACAGGATAAGCTGTTGTATGAGAGCCACTTGGGGATGTTACAATCTCTATGGTCTTGCCCTTCTGCTTATTAGGTCCCTTGTCATGTTTACTGAGAATTTCTTCTAGGACTTGCAAACGAGCACCTAGGGTCTGTTTTATGGAGTGAACTTCCTCTCTTGCTAGGGACTCCAGATTTCTCATGGAATCATAGAAGTTTTTATGTTCCTCAGAAACACATGATTCCATGGACCTTATCTTATCAATTAGTGATACTTTTTCTTCCTTATATAGTGTCTGGAGAGTTAGTGTTCTGCCCATTAAATATTCACATTTATTATCAATAAGATCAATTTTCAGTAAAAGCATGTTTTGTAAATCCTGATCAGCAGATTCCAGAGAAAGAATCTTTTTCTATAAGCCTTCATTGCTATTTTTTAAAGCCTGTGTCAGTCCCAATTATGACTCATCTTTGTTCTTGTTATTAAACCAGTGTTTGAACACTGTGTGAATTATTACAATGAATGCCAAAATGGTACAGGCCAGATATGCCTTAGGAAGGTTGTATATTTCCAAGAAGATGTCATTCATCATACAGGCAAAAGGTTTTTAAATTCTTGTGAGTTAATGTTGTCATCCACATTACATGAGTTACTCAAAATTTGTTAGTCAATTTTAAGGTGTAAAATTATCAAGTACTTTTACTTGAAACAATACACCTGTTTGCCTCTCTTACCTTTCGTGGTTTTGGGGGGTTGTAGTAGCACTTTTCAGCCAACAGGTGGCGTTGGTACAGCTCCAAAGTAGGGCCTGCTGGCGACCTTGGCTGACTTCTGCTGAAGGAAGGAGTCAAGATGGCGGAGCCGGAGTCAGGGAGCAGGGGAATGCCTCATTCACAGCAGCTTTTTGCTGGTCTCAGGGCAGCAAAACTGAACAAAACAGAGAACTGAGACTGGACTAGCTGCTCCCTTTTTCAGGAATGGAACCATGTAGGCATTCCCTGGTTATACGGAACTTTGCAAGTGGGTTTAGGTACCCACCAGCCGGGGAGGAGGCTGAGGGTGGGAGCCACCCAGGCCTTTAGAATTTTCCCCACGTGAGCTCCAGATATTGGTAAAATTATTAAGGCCACTCCACATAGTTAAAAGGAAGATTTATTTAGTGGGTAACTTACAAATGAAGGGATAGGTAGGTCGCAGGGTCTAGGGAAGGTATATCACAGTCCAGTGTTGTTCTCTGGAGCTCTGCTCAGTCACCCTCCACCCTCCAGGGTCCAGAAACAGAGAGCGAGCTGGCCCATCCTGATCTCGGGTCTCCAGGGTCCTCCCTTGGCCCCACCTTGTAGGTGTGACAGTTGCCAAAGCCTCAGTGGGGGTAGTAACTTCCAGATTAAAGTTGGAATGGCTACCCACTACATTCAACTAGTTTGGTTATTTGTCCCTGTGCTTTTTCCAATCATCATCTCAATATCTCTTGCTCACATAATCCCTCCTCTCTCTTGCTAATTGGACTCCTGGAGCTCCACTTGGGGCTTGGCCATGGATCTCTGCATCTGCTTCCATCAGTCATGGGATGAGAGTTCTATCATGACAGTTAAGGTGTTTGGCCATCCTATCACCATAGCAGGTCAGCTCAGGCACTCTCTCGACCATTGCCAGTGGTCTATAGTGGAGGTATCTTTGTGCATTTCTGGGGACCTCTCTAGCACTCTGCTTCTTCCTATTCCCATGGGGTCTTCATTTATCATGGTATCTCTTTCTTGTTCTTCCACTCTGTTCCTAATCCAGCTGGGACATTCCACTCCCCTAAGCTCTCTTTCCCCCAACTCTTGCCCTCCATTACTCCCCCATCACCCCAGTTTGCTCATGTAGATCTCATCCATTTCTTTGTCATTGGACGATCCCTGTGTCTTTCTTAGGGTCCTCTTTACTAGGTAGCCTCCCTGGAGTTGTGCATTGCAGACTGGTTATCCTTTGCTTTACAGCTAGTATCCACTATTAGTGAGTACGTACCATGTTTGTCTTTCTGAGTCTGGGTTACCTCACTCAGGATGATGTTTTCTAGTACCATCCATTTGCCTGCAAACTTCATGATGTCATTTTTTTCTCTGCTGAGTAGTACTCTATTATGTATATGTACCACATTTTATTTATCCATTATTCAATTGAAGGACATCTAGATTGGGCTGGAGAGACAACTCAGCCCTTAAAGGCTAGGCTCACAACCAAAAATACAAGAATACAGTTTCTTAATAATAAACACATAGGAGCTGATGTTGCACAGTGGACGATTCTCTGTGCATAAGGAACACACCATTGAAGTATCACATGTTCAATAATCATGAAGTGTATTTGTGCAAATTAACCAAGTGTTGGTTATCTTGTCAGTTTCAGAATATTCTACATCAAATCTAAGTAGTAATAAATATGTTGTGAAATTGGGCCAAGGGTCAGCCATGAAAATAGAAAAGGGCCTATTGAAAATGATTCCAACAGGTCATGATTTAGTGTCACATTCAGCCATTTCCCAATTGGTAGCTATGATTTGAATAAAAATTTCTTATATTGATATTCTTTTTCAATACCACATCCCAACCCTTATGTACATATTTACTGTTTTATTTTTTGAGGATTATTTTGGGGGCTGTGTGTGCACAGTGTGTGTGTGTGGGAGGGTGGGAGTTTATTGTCTGTGGTGCATAGGTGTTTACAAGCTTCAAAGTACAATCAGACTAAGAATGTGAGTAATCAAATTTTTGGGACCAAACCAGGGTGAGGAAAGTGTCTTCTGGGTATTTGGGAGGCTGAATGCTTGAATAAAATGTTTAAAATGAGGAACACCCTCATGGTGCTTTCAAAAAATGAAAGTCATTCTTGTGTAATGACTGAAGTATAAAATGAGTCTCAGAGTTGGCAACTTGCCACTGTGAGTTTATGACCTACCCAGTCCACATCAAAAAATAGTCCAATGAATTTTACCAAATTTGTCACACTATTGGAGTAAAAGTAATAGTAACATTGGCTAGTAAAGTGCCTTTGGCCCATAATTGATATTGATTCAGTTTAGGGACCTTGATCCACTTCCTTATCTCTGTTAGTGATAGAATTAAAAGGCAGAAAAAAATTTCAAATGCAACAGGGAGCAGCTCAGAAATCTCAAACATCATAAACAATAGGAGACAGAATCAACACTTAAGGAAAGGTGTTCATTGGGCTTGAGTAAACACAAAAATGTAGCAGACACAGAGAAAAAGAGTCTCTGAAAAGCAGAAGACGGACTTGGAAAATCAAAAAATTCACTCTGTTCTTAAGGGCTGAAATTTTTAAAGTCTCTGAAGAACTTTCCTCCCTTAATTTATGGTTGCTTAGTTTGAAAAATATAGGTTGGTCGATTGACTGCCAGCTGTTTTGTATCATGTCCTGATCAGGCCTTGAACTTGTTGAGCCAGTCCATTGCCAGGGGCCCTGATGGTCAGAGACAAAAGGTTACAAGATCTTTGCTTTAAACTGCCAGACTTTTATTCTCAAGGGTGAGAAATAAGCAGGCCTTCTTAGAAATTCACCACCCATATCACCTATCCCCTTCTGTTTGCAAACCAGGGAGACTTTTTATTCTTATTCATTCAATATGGTATTGTGATGAGACATCACTTGTGAGCATTCTCACAAAGACAACACAGACTCAGTTCCTGCCCATCTCTCTTATCAAGCTGGAGAGAAATTTAGCTCCTGTTGCACATTCTTCAATCATCCGCCGCACCCAGATTCACCTGAAATGAAGCATCAAATAGACTAACCATGCAAAGATTCAGTGATGTGCCTTTGAGGGCATCTGATAGAAAGAGGGAAACTGGCCACTTTTATTCAGGCTAATAATCATATAAGACAATGTAACTAATGTTAGTTATACACATGGTTTCTGTATAGATAGTTTGTTTCCACTATTTTGCTTTTAGTCTGGGTTTCACTATGTAACTCTATCAAAGGAGCCAAAGGTAAGCTAAATTATAAAAAAAAAACTGGAGCAGAGTGAGGAAGAGGACTGGCAGAAAAAGTGATGGTAGATAATTTTTACCCCATCTTTGAATGATCTTGTTATCTATGAACTTTTGAGGAAATAATTTTGAATAAATCCCCCTTGCTCCTTCTCTGCTGTAGACAAAGAAGATGTGAGTGACTCAATATGAGGCTGGGCATCCCTGAGATACATGTGAGGAGTGCATGAACCCAGTCTCTCCTGTCACCTTCTTTAGGCTCCTGAGAATAGCTTTTGAGGAGCTTAGATTCAGCTCTTCTTCTTCCCACCCTCATTACCTATGGAATTTAACAGAGTTCCACTAGTGTTTCAATCTGGCCTTCATTGTCCACATTGTTCCTGGGAGTGCTATTACTGACTTGTTCTCTCCTATAAGTGTCATTAAGTATCTTGTGCTGTGAGCAAAATGAGGGAACTCTGCAAAAGCCAAGGTTTATTCTTCTGGTAATTATGTATATCATATCCCAGAGTTCTATTGGGTAAAAGTGCAGATCTCTGTTAATCTCTTCAATGGCATATGTTAAAGATAGTACATACTGAGAGTTTGGGGGCTTTGATGTGATTGAGAACATAGAGTACCTTAAGTAAATACTCTGTCTGTGATTACCTTCCAAATCTTTATACAGAAATTAATGTTGGTCACAGAGAACAAAAATGTATGGATGGCATGTGATACATTTGCTCATATATATAGGGAAAAATAATGTACTATAGATTATCTCTATCACTCTGTTTCAATCTCTCTATCTCTCTCCATACATGAAGGCCATTAGTGGTTGAGAAGATAATATTATTAATTAAGGTCATATTGTGATAATACAGTCTCACAAAGGTTTAATGAAATGTATTGATATTGATTAAATAATAAAAGCAAAGATAGCAAAATGTCGTTTCTTTTTTTAAATTTTATTTTATAATTTAATTTAATTTTACATACCAGCCACGGATTCCCTTGTTCTCCACCCTCCTGCCTCCCACCTCCACCTTCCCCCCAGCCCAACACCCCATTCCCATCTCCTACATGGCAAAGACTCCCCTGAGGATTGAGTTCAACTTGGTAGATTCAGTGCAGGCAGGTCCAGTCCCCTCCTCCCAGGCTGAGCCAAATATCCCTGTATAAGCCACAGGTTCCAAACAGCCAGCACATGTACTGAGGACAGGTCCCGGTCCCACTGCCTGGATGCCTCCCAAACAGATCAAGCTAACCCACTGTCTCACTTATCCAGAGGGCCTTATCCAGTTGGGGCTCCTCAGCTGTTGGTTCATAGTTCATGTGTTTCCATTCATTTGGCTATTTGTCCCTGTGCTTTTTCCAACCTTGGTCTCGCTCATACAAACCCTCCTCTTTCTCACCAATTGGACTCCTGGAGCTCCACCTGGGGCCTGGCTGTGGATCTCTGCATCTGGTTCCCTCAGTCATTGGATGAGGTTTCTAGCATGACAATTAGGGTGTTTGGCCATCGTATCACCGGAGTAGGTCAATTTGGGCTTTTTCTCGACCATTGCCAGTAGTCTATTGTGGAGGTATCTTTGTGGATTTCGGTGGACCTCGCTAGCACTTTGCTTCTTCCTATTCTCATGTGGTCATCATTTATCATGGTCTCTTATTCCTTGTTCTCCCTCTCTGTTCTTAATCCTGCTGGGATCTAAGATCTCTTAATTTAATTTTACATATCAGCCACGGATTCCCTTGTTCTCCCCCATCCCACCTCCACCTTCCCCCCAGCTCTCTTTCCCTTGACCCTTGCCCTTCATTACCCCCACTCATGTCCTGGTTGTTCATGTAGATCTCATCCATTTCTCTGTCATTGGGCAATCCCTGTGTCTTTCTTGGGGTCCTGTTCTCTAGGTAGCCTCCCTGGAGTTGTGAGTAGCAGTCACAACTAGTCATCTGTGTTTTACATCTAATATCCTCCTATGAGTGAGTACATATCATGTTTGTCTTTCTGAGTCTGGGTTACCTCACTCAGGATGATTTTTTCTAGATCCATACATTTGCCTGTAAACCTCATGATGTCATTGTTTTGCTCTGTTGAGTAGTATTCCATTGTGTATATGTATCACATTTTATTTATGCATTCTTCAGTTGAAAGGTACCTAGGTTGTTTCCAGGTTCTAGCTATAACAAACAATGCTGATATGAACATAGCTTAACAAATGCCCATGTGGTATGATTGAGCACTCCTTGGGTATATGCCCAAGAGTGGTATAACTGGGTATTGAGGGAGATTGATTTCCAATTTTCAAAGAAAGCGCTGTATTGATTTCCAAAGTGGTTGTACAAGTTTGCATTCCCACCAGCAGTGGAGGAGAGTTACCCTATCTCCACATCCTCTCCAGCATAAGCTGTCTTCAGTGTTTTTGATCTTAGCCATTCTGACAGGTGTAAGGTAGTATCTCAGAGTCGTTTTGATTTGCATTTCGCTGATGATTAGGGATGTTGAGAAATTCCTTAAATGTCTTTCAGCCATTTGAGGTTCCTCTGTTGAGAATTCTCTGTTTAGTTCTATAACCCATTTCTTAATTAGACTGCTGGGCATTTTGATGTCTAATTTCTTGAGTTCTTTATATATTGTGGATATCAGTCCTCTGTCAGATGTGCAGTTGGTGAAGACCTATTCCCATTCTGTAGGCTGTCATTTTGCCTTGTTGACTGTATCCTTTGCTCTACAAAAGCTTCTCAGTTTCAAGAGGTCCCACTGATTGATTGTTTCTCTCAGTGTCTGTGCTACTGGTATTATATTTAGGAAAAGATCTCCTATGCCAGTGCATTCAAGACTACTTCCTACTTTCTCTTCTATTGGGTTCAAAGTAGCTGGATTTATGTTGAGGTCTCTGATCCACTTGAACTTAAGTTTTGTGCACCATGACAGATGCAGATCTATGCAGCCTTCTACATGTTGATATCCAGTTATGCCAGCACCATTTGTTGAAAATGATTTTTTTCCATTGCATAGTTTTGGCTTCTTTGTCAAAAATTATATGTTCATATGTGTGTGAATTAATGTCAGGGTCTTCAATTCAATTCCATTGATTCACATGTCAGTTTTTATGCCAGTTCCAAACTATTTTTATTACTGTAGCTCTCTAGTAGAGCTTGAGGTCAGGGATTGCGATGCCTCCAGATGTTTTACTTTACAGGATTCTTTTGGCTATCCTGCATTTTGTGTTTTTCCATAGGAAATTGAGTATTATTCTTTCCAGGTCTGTGAAGAATTGTGTTGGTATTTTGATGGGGATTGCATTGAATCTGTAGATTGCTTTTGGTAAGATTGCCATTTTTACTATGTTAATCCTGCCTATCCATGAGAATGGGAGATCTTTCCATTTTCTGACATATTCTTCAATTTCTTTTTTCACGGATTTAAAGTTCTTGTCATATAGGTCGTTCATTTGCTTGGTTAGTGTTACCCCAAGGTATTTTATATCATTTGTGGCTATTGTAAAAGGTGATGTATCTCTGATTTCCTTCTCAGCCTGTTTGTCAATTGTATATAGGAGGGCTACTGATTTTTTTTGAGTTGATCTTGTATCCTGCTATGTTGCAGAAGGTGTTTTTATGCTGTATCAGTTCCTTGGTTGAATCTTTGGGGTCACTCAAGTATACTATCATGTCATCTGCAAATAGGGAAAGCTTGACATCTTCCTTTCCAATTTGTATCCCCTGAATCTCCTTATGTTCTCTTATTGTTTTGGCTAGAACTTCAAGTACTATATTGAATAAGTATGTGGAGAGCAGACAGCCTTGCCTCATTGCTGATTTTAGTGGAATCGCTTTGAGTTTCTCTCCATTTAATTTGATGTTGGCTGTTGGCTTGCTGTAAATTGCCTTTATTATGTTTAGGTATGTTCCCTGATTGCTCCAAGACCTTTATCATGAAGGGGTGTTGGATTTTGTCAAATGCCTTTTTTTGTATCTAGTGAGATGATCATGTGTTTTTTTTTCTTTGAGTTTGTTTATATGGTGTATTACATTGACGGACTTTCATATGTTGAATCACCCTTGCATCCCTGGGATGAAGCTTACTTGATCATGGTGGATAATTGTTTTGATGTGTTCTTGGAGTCTGTTTTCCAGCATTTTATTGAGTATTTTTGCTTCAATGTTCATGAGGGAGATCAGTCTGAGGTTCTCTTTCTTTGTTGCATCTCTGTTTGGTTTAGGAATCAGGGTAATTGTAGCCTCAAAGAAGGAGTTTGGTAATGTTCCTTCTGTTTCTATTCTATTGTGTGAAACAATTTAAAGAGTATTAGTATTAACTCTTCTTTGAAGTTCTGGTAGAATTCTCCTCTGTAACTATCTGGTCCTGGGCTTTTTTTGGTTGGGAGACTTTTAATGATTGATTCTATTTCCTTAGGGATTATTGAGCTATTTAAATAGTTTATCTGGTCTTGATTTAACTTAGGTATATGGCACCTATTCAGAAAATTATCCATTTCCTTTAAGATTTTTCAGTTTTGTGGAGTAGAGGTTTTTGAAGTATGACCCGATGATGCTCTGGATTTCTTCATTGTCTGTTGTTATGTCTCCCTTTTCATTTCTGATTTTGTTAATTTGGATGCTCTCTCTCTGTCTTTTGGTTAGTTTGGATAATGACTTGTCTATCTTATTGATTTTCTTAAAGAACCAACTCTTTGTTTCATTAATTTTTGTATTGTTCTCTTTGTTTCTATTTTATTGATTTCATTTCTCAATTTGATAATTTCCTGGTGTCTATTCTTTCTGGGAGACTTTGTTTCATCTTGTTCTAGAGCTTTCAGATGTGCAGTTAAGTCACTAATGTGAGATTTCTCCAACTTGTTTATGTGTGCATTTAGTGCTATGAATTCCCCTCTTAGCACGGTTTTCATAGTGTGCCATAAGTTTGGGTATGTGGTGTCCTCATTTTCGTTGATCTGTAGGATGTCTTTAATTTATTTCTTTATTTCTTCCTTGACCCATTGGTGATTCATTTGAGCATTATTCAGTTTCCATGAGATTGTAGGTTTTCTGTAGTTATTGTTGTTGTTGAAATCTAACTTTAAGCCATGGTGGCAGACATAGAACACAGGAGGTTATTCCAATTGTTTTGTATCTGTTGAGATTTGGTTTGTGACCAAGTATGTGGTTGATTTTAGAGAAGGTTCCACGGCGTGCTGAGAAGAAGGAATATTCTTTTTTGTTAGGATGGAATGTTCTATAGATATTGGTTAAGTCCATTTGAGTCATAACATCAGTTAAGTCCTTTATTTCTCTGTTAATTCTCAATTTGGAAGATCTGTCCAGTGGTGAAAGTGGGGTGTTGAAGTCTCCCACTATTCACGTGTGGGGTTTTATATGTGATTTAAGCTTTAGTAATGTTTCTTTTACATATGTGGGTGCCCTTGTGTTTGGGGCATAAATTTTCAGAATTGAAACTTCATCTTGTTGGATCTTTCCTGTGATGAGTAAGTAATGCCCTTCTTGATCTCTTTTGATTGATTTTAACTTGAAGTCTATTTTGTTGGATATTAGGATGGCTACACCCACTTGCTTCTTAAGACCATTTGATTGTATAGTCTTTTCCCAACCTTTTATTCTTAGGTAGTTTCTATTTTTGAATTTGAGGTGTGTTTCTTGTATGCAGCAGAAAGTTGGTTCCTGCTTTCATATTCATTCTGTGAGCCTCTGTCTTTTTATAGGTGAATTAAGTCCATTGATATTAAGGTATATTAATGACCAGTGATAGTTCATTCCTGTTATTTTTTGGTGGTAGTGTTGTGTACTTCTCTTCTTTGGAGTTTACTGCTGTGGCATCATCTAGTGCCTATGTTTTCAAGGATGTATCTGACTTCCTTAGGTTGTAATTTTCCTTCTAGTGCTTTCTGTAGGGCTGGGTTTGGGGACAGGTATTGATTAAATCTGGCTTTGTCTTGGAATGTCTTGTTTACTCCATCTATGATGATTGAAAGTTTTGCTGGGTATATTAGTCTAGGCTGTCATCCATGGTCTCTTAGTGTATGCACAACATCTGTCCAGGTCCTTCTGGCTTTCATGGTCTCCATTGAGAAATCAGGTGTTATTCCGATGGGTTTGCCTTTATAAGTCACTTGGCCTTTTTCCTTTGCCGCTCTTAATATTCTTTCTTTATTCTGTACATTTAGTTGTTTAATTATTATGTGGCGAGGGGACTTTTTGGGGGGTCTAGTCTGTTTAGTGTTCTATAGGCTTCTTGTATCTTCATAGGCATTTTCTTCTTTAAGTTGGAAAAGTTTTCTTCAATGATTTTGTTGAATATATTTTCTGTGCTTTTGAGTTTGTATTCTTCCCCTTCCTCTATCCCTATTATTTGTAGGTTTGGTCTTTTCACAGTGTCCCAAATTTCTTGTACATTTTGGCTAATGACTTTGTTGGCTTTAGTGTTTTCTTTGACTGATGAATCTATTTCTTCTACTGTATCTTCAATGCCAGAGATCCTCTCTTCCATCTCTTGCATTCTGTTGGTTATACTTGCATCTGAAGTTCCCGTTTGTTTACTCAAATTTTCTATTTCCAGCATTCCCTCTGTTTGTGTCTTTTTCAGTTTTTCTATTTCTCCTTTCAGCTCTTGGACTGTTTCCTTCATCTGTTTCATTGCTTTTTCATGATTTTCTTTCAGGGATTTATTGTTTTCTTCTGCTGTATATATCCTTTCCTCTAGTTTTTTATACAATTCTTCCTATTTTTTATTTGTCTTTTCCTCAATTTCACTTGTGATTTGTTCTAATAAGCCTCTACCCTCTTCATGATGTTATTCATAAGGTTGCTTTCTTTTGCTTCTTCCATTTTGTAATGTTCAGGTCTATTTATTGGAGGAGGGCTAGGTTCTGGTGATGCTGTATTGCTCTTCATTTTGCTGTATGTACTTCTGCCTTGATGTCTGACCATCTCCTTGTGGATTCCTTCTTGTTCTTTTCACGCTCTTGGTCCAGACAGAGCTTACAGATTCAGGAAACCGCTCTCTCTTGTCCAGATGGGAGCTCCGGGGCGGGATGGGAATTGGGTCTGGTCTATAAGTCTCAGGAAGTGGCTGGGGTCTTGGGTGGATGGGTGTGGGGGCAGGGCATGGAGATTTCAGGGTCTGCAGGTGGTCTCTTAGAAGGGGAACCTTCCCACTGGGGGTGGAGGGGATCCTGCCTGATGGCCAGAACCTGGGGCCAAGTTGGGCAGGTCTTCCCCTGAATGGCTGGTGCCCAGGAATGGGATCTAGGGGCAAATCTCTCTGGGTCTGAGCCCAGGCACTCACCTCTTGTCCAGATGGGAGGTCTGGGGCCCTGTCTTGTTTCTTTGAAAATAAAACATCTGTCTAGGTTTGGTGACACAGTCCTTTAATCTCAGAGCTTGGGAGGCAGAGGTATGTGGATTCATGTCAGTTTCAGTCCAGCCTGGTCTACTTAGTGAGTTCCAGGCTAGATAGAGTTACATATGAAACCCAGGCTGAAAACAAAACAGTGGAAACAGACTCCCTATACAGAAACCATGTGTATTACTAACATTTGTTACATTGTCTTATATGATTATCTACTTGTAAATATGAATTGTTATACTTCAAAATCATCAAATACATTTTGAAACTTTAATTTTATGTATTTCAGTGTTTTTACTGTACATGTCTGTGTATCACATACATGCCTGGTGCTTGCAGAGGCCAGAAGAGAATGTCATATCCCTTGGAACCAGAGTGAAAACTTGTTGTGAGCTGCATGTGGTGCTGCCAATGATACCCAAGTTCAGCCAATGCTCTTAAACTCTGAGCCCCAATAGAATACACTTAATAAAATGGGATTCTGTCCTTCTGCAGCAAAGAATTTCTATATTATAATCACTGTTTGAAAGTCCCATAAAATCTTTCTTTAGATAGTTCATTCTGAATCACTGACTTTTCAAAAGACAGACAGATTTAAAATACATACAACATATGGCTGGACTTGGTAGCAAACATCTTTAACCCCACCATTTGGAAGTTGAAGGCAGAATGATCAGTTCATGGTCATTGTGATGGCTAGTTTCATGTCAACTTAACACAAGCTAGAATGATGGGAAAGGAGGGAACCTCAATTGAGAAAATGACTCCATAAGATCGGGCTGTAAGGCATTTTCTTAATTAGTGATTATATGGGAAGCCCCAGTCTGTTGTAGTTGGTGCCATGCCTGGGATGGTGGACCTGGGTTCTATAAGAAAGGATGCTGGGCAGGGTGTGAGAAAAAAGCCAGTCATGACTTCTGCATCAGCTCCTGCCTCCTGGTTCATGCCCAGCCTTAGTTTCTGCTCTGACTTTCTCCAATGATGAACTATGATGTGGAAGTGTAAGCCAAATAAATCCTTTCTTCACCAATTTGGTTTTGGTTATTGTGTTTCACCAAAGCAATAGTAAGCCAGTCAACTTCAACTGCACATAATAATTATATATATATATATATATATATATATATATATATATATATATATATATATATATATATATATATATATATTATATATATATATTATATAAATAGTAATATATAAATAATAAATAATAGATATATAATGAATAAAAGAAATCCAGTCTATTAAATTTAGCACATACATTCATAAACTCATTAGTTACCTAAATTTTATTTAAAAAGTCAGATAGTGTTTCAATCTATAATAGTCTAATATTATAATATAGAACATGGAGAAAAAATCAAAACAATGTTTAAAAAATCATAGCCTGGAAACTTAAGTATAAAGAAAAGGAAAAGATGAGTAGAATCTATACTTGGATAAAATATGTGTGCATTGTATTCTTTGAAGAAAAAAGAGAAATGAACACATTTGCATGAAGTGAACCTCTAACTCAACAGGTGGAGAAGAGAAAACACACACATGGATATTTATATATATGAACATTCAGAATGAGTGACTAGAGATTACAATAATAATATAATACAGGGTCTGACAGTGGTGGCACACGCCTTTAATCCCAGCGCTCAGGAGGCAGAGGCAGGCAGATCTTTGTGAGTTCGAGGCCAGCCTGGTCTACAGAGTGAGATCCAGGAAAGGCACAAAGCTACACAGAGAAACCCTGTCTCAGAAAACCAAAAAAAAAAAGAATATAATACAATCTGTCACAAAACTCCAAGGTAATCTATAGATCTAATTCTCTCAAGGATCCATGCTAGAGGCCATAGGTTAACCAGACATACTCTGTAGAAGAAATAACCACACTAGAACATGAAGTCAGAGTGGGAGACTGTAGTTTTGTTAAGTAAATGTGAATCCGTCACTTGCATCTTAGAGATAGGGCTGGTTGATTCCTTAACATTGACAATAGAATTACCCCAAGAGGCTGAAATGGAACAAAAATGAACTTAAACAAATAGTGCTATATGACTTCAACAAGATGCTAAGAAGTAAAATTCCTACTGTACAGCAGGCCAGGCTGTATGTACAGAGTATTTCTTAAACTAAATGATATGTGCACAGTGTACTAGAGAGTTGCAAAGTAATAAGAAGTTCAGGAAAAGGAACTATGTCTTTCTAACATCATTTATCATGTTAGAATTAACGAATTTGTTAAAAGTAATAAAAAGAAATTTCAAACAAAATATTCTTAATAGAAAAATAGAAAGAGAAGAATTTGTAGATGGAAACCTAAGCTCTCATAATAATACCCCAAACCTGGTACCAAAAAGTCTTAGATCTTATACTCCTGACCCTCCAATTACTGCCTCCTGAGTACTGAGATTATAGGCATGAGCTGTCATGTCTGGTTTATGACATGCTGAGGGTGGAACCCAGGACTCTGTGTATCCTAAGCAAGACCTCTACCACAAGAGCCCTCATCCCAGATTCTTTCATATATTAATCTTGATATATCCCTAACCTCTTGCTACAAGTTTAATATACCATGCTTGTCATTGGATCAATTCATGGCAACTTTGTAGACACGGGATTTTTTTCAAAAATAGATAAATGGTAAAATTCTAGAAGTGGTCTTACTTTGAGTTTGTTGCTCTTAACTAGATGGAAAGTAGGCATCTAGACTCATGCCTGCAATTGTACCACTTAAAATAGTGAGTTAGGAGGATTCCATGAGGTCTAAGACAGTCAGGTGTATATTCAGACTAGTTTAGACTATAGTGGATATTCTACATAAAAATAATCAAATAGATAAAATGGAAAGAGTCCAGCTCTTGCAAACTGTGAATTTAGATTAACTCCATCTTGGTGATTTGGGATTGATGTTGTCAAGACCATCAATACTGATGGAAATTAGAACGTTGTAATTCATGAGCACAGAGAATGGAACTTGACATCTTTACTATTATTTATGTATTCAATGAGTTTCTGTCTGTGTGTGTCCACACATAGGGTGGCATGAGAAGGGAGTGCACATGCCACAGTACACAAGAAAATGTCAGAAGATGGCACAAAGATATTTGTACCATATGGGTCTCAGGAATTGAACTACATGCATGCATACAAACAATTTTTTTATTAAATGACAATAATAATTCAAGACCTATAGTTCGTCTCCAATAAGTTACGAGTATGGGCTACTAATATGCTGGATATGGCAGTCACAGCAATCCCAGCTATAACATAAAAAGGTAAGTTATATATTCTGAATTCATCAGTAGTTACTGTATGCTTTTCCAATATTCATTGTTTTTCTTTCAGGCATTATTGGTGCAATAAATTCTTGATGTTTGTAATTTCACAATACTTCCCCTAGCTTTTTTTTATTCTTCTTGTTTGTCTTATTTTTTTTTTTCAAGACAGGGCTTCACTATGTAGTGAAGAAAAAAAAGTCTAGAACTTTATGGAAACTAGGATGGTATACCATTCAGGGATCTGCCTACTTTTGCCTCCTGAGTGCTGGGAGTAAAGGCATGCACAACATATCCAGCCTAAAGTCAGCAAGCATGATAACTCTTAAGGGTGCAATTGTGCCATGTTTATCTTAATGGTAACTAAGAGCTCTCTAATTGGATTTTAAATGCTACCAACAAGAATGAACTGTGTGGTACTTCAAACCTACCCAACAACAAATGAAGTTATGGATCTTGGAGGAGAAACTACAACTTCCACTTTACTAATCCAGCATAATCCCTACCTATATTGTAAATATTATCCTTATACCCAAGATAAATGTAACTTTTATCATGCATGAAGAAAACTTCTCTTTGCAATAATAGTCAGAGAGTTTTATTGAAAACCATAATCATGACCAAAGACAGAGTTGTGGAGCCTAAATGATACTCCTGTAGTACAGCTCCTACATCTCAGGATCAGGGCACAGTACAGACAAGGGAATAGAAAAATTGTAAGAGACAGAAAAATTGAGAATTTGTTGTGAGATTGTGTCTTATATAAATGTCGGAAACTACAACAATGAAGTCTCACTAACATGGCTCCCTGAATATAGCATGAACCAGGACCACTCCAATAGATCTGGTAATACAGATGAGGGAACTCTCAGGAGGCCATACATTAGACATAGAGGCAAGTAAGGAGTTGAAGAAAGAGTCTTCCCAAGGGAAGAGCATACCAATTGTTTATCCAATGCCAAGTGGTCAGCCCTGAAAACATATACATATAGATAACCATATATTCACTGAAAAAGTTGTATTTACATATTTGGGAAAAAACACACATAGGTCATGAATGACTTCCTCTGAGCAAGGGAATCACCATATTAAGAAGTTAAGCTATGCCTCCCACTTTGCAAAATATTATCCTGGCTGGACTGTTGACAGTGGACACCCCCACATAAAGGGGCAAGTAAGGCAAGACACCCTCAACTGGATATCCAGCTACTCCCTACCACCAGGTACCTGTGCACATGGCCCGTGGCTCATGAAGTATAGAGTCTGGGGAAGGGTAGGCTAGGGGACCCACCTATGGGGCTACAGGTTAATTGACCACACTGGTGTTGGATAAGGCTTTTCAAATGTGACTGGTTGTAGGAGGAACACCACGCCTTCATAAGTATTGTGTCAGCGATGCACTCTAAGGAAGCCCAATAAATTCATTGGTTTCCCAGAATAAAGTCTGGCAGAATTCTGCATGATAGCACTCAAAGTAAATTCCCATTTTTATTTAGCCTTTCCATAGCTACTTATGTTTAGTCTGCTTTCTCCCTTGTCTTTCCCAGGCTATATAGTTTAGCTCCTCCCCAAAGTCACAGGGCTTCATTAGGGAAGAACTGCATACAGTTAGCTTGGAAAGAGTCTGGATACTCACAATGTGATTCCAGTGACCCTGATTATCTCCTCCTTCTATGACAGAATATCAACAGTCAATAAACCTAGTGGTGGTCATCCTTTGTAAGCAACAGCAGCTGATATTATAAAGATGCCAATTGTTTGGCTTATGATAGTGTTGTCCAACAAAAATTTAATAGAAGAAAGCAAAGTAGAAACTATATACATTAGATAACGTAATAAATTAATCTTTGGGTATCTGCAGAAGCAAGTTACAAAAGCCAAAATAGTAATTCATCATATAACAAGTAAATAGTCATGGCTGTATGTTTCTGGGAGGTCACCAAGTCAAGGTTTTATGGGAACTCATCATTCTGGAATTTTGAGTCTAGGGCAAACAGTCATTAAGCACTAAGATGGATGCCTATCACAAAGTGGAGTTTCTCTGTCTTGGCCTTTACATGTTAAACTTCCAATATCTTCTTTAAACATTCCCTTGATGATGATCTTCAGCTTTATCAACTGTCAATCATCATTGCACTTCTCAATCTAGATAAGAGACAAGCACAATGGCATCTAGACCAAATCTCCCTTTTTAAAAGTGGCTTTCTGTAAGGCAGACTGCCTTAGTTAGAAAAAGCATATATAGTTTATCATAAGCAATCTTTAATTAAGCACTCATACTTTAGATGACACAGAAAACATCTAAAATAAGGGGAAAAGAACAGTATTAGAATGTTCCTATTTCCTTAGTGTGTTGTTGTCAAAGAAACTAGAAAAGGAAAACAAAAGCTTGGATTTATAAGGCATGCTAGTGCAGACACAAGGTGAACAGCAAAGGTGGATCAAAGGAGCCCCAAGTTATTTAGACAAAAACAGTTTAAAAGATTCCAGGTGGAGTGGGCTAAGGCAGTGGTAGCAAGGTGTCTTAGGATTACTACTGCTGTGATGAAGCACTGATAGCAAAGCAACTTGGAGAAGAAAGGATTTATTTTCCTCAACATTCCATGTAATTTTTAATCATCAATATCAGTGAAGGCTGAAGCTCATGCAGGGTAGGAACCTGGAGGAGGGAACTGATGCAGAAGTCATAGAGGGGAGCTGCTTACTGGTTTTCTCTTAATGGTCTGCTCAGTCTGCTCTCTTACAGATGATTTACCTTCTCTTTAGTCCCCAGGCACAAGATTTTGTTTTGCCTCATGTTATTGCACTTGAGTGTGGTGTGGGCTAAGAACAAATGGATCTGTGACTCTCCATGTGGGCTGGAATTTAAGGCCTATGGAAAAAACTTGTTAAAATAGTTCATCCTAATTTAAAATCTGAGTAGCCTCATGTGGCACTTTTACTCAGTCAGAAAAGCAGTTGCTAAACAGCATTGTGTAAGGCAGTACGAGTTACCCACACCAAGAACCTGCCTTTGTACCTTGCACAGGATCTGATCCAAGGTTTCACAGGTTCTTTTTTTACTAAGGTTATTTTGCAGTCCTGGTTAATACTGTGCTTGATGCTCTTTTATGGTATTTCTTTGCATCCAACTTTTTATGTCAAATACATGTTTCAACCCCCAAGATGACCCAACCACTAAAGGAGTGCTGTGCAGGTCCCCACAGCATTTCTTTCTTTCTTTTTTTTTTGGTGGGGGGAGATAGGGTTTTGAGACAGGATTTTTGTATGTGTGTAACAGCCCTACCTGTTCTGAAATTCACTCTGTAGACCAGGCCAGCCTTGAACCCACAGAGATATACCCGCCTCTGCCTCCTGGGTGCTAGAATGAAAAGTGTGAGCCACCAGACAGAGCCTGCCAGCACCCAACTGGACTAAGAGGTGTTTCTTTATCCTCATACCCGAACACCCCAACTGCTAGGCTTTGGGCCCAGTGGCCCAAACCTGTGCCTCTACACCCTCACCCATTGTAGTTCCAGCTTCAGGACAGTTGGCAGGCATACCTCCTGCACACAGGTCAGACTACTCCCATCCCCCATCAGACCCTGTAACCCAACCCCCACCTCCCCTAAATCCCACCCTCCCTCCAAGACTGCAACTGTTCCCTGAGTTAGAGCCTGCCAACACCCAATTGGACTAAGAGGCCAGTTGACAGGCAGACATACTGCAGACATGTCAGACTACCACCATTTATCACACGGTAAGATAGCAGCTGCTCCCTTAGATAGAGCCCACTAGTGCAATTTGGACTAAAAGCTGATCCCTGAGACAAAAAGTCCATCAGCATCGGCTAGATCAAGATCTCCCACAGGATCAAGATTATCAATCAGACCAAGACAGGCTCCCTCAGACACAGACACATCTTGCACCAAGTGGAGAAAGAGATGGGTAGATTCCAATGCAAAAATACAGTCAACAACACAAAAGCCAATATGGCTCCATCAGAACCTACATCAGAAAGACCTGAACATACCAACACAGAGGAAATGGAAGATATCTACCATAAAAATGACTTTAAGAAGATATTAGAGATCTTAAAAGAGGAAATGAAAAATTCCCTTAAAAAAATTGAGGAAATGTCAAACAAAAAATGAGAATAAATCATTAAATCCCTTGAAAGCCAAGAGAAAGCAATTAAACAAATGAGGGAAATAGTTCAAGAATTCAAGAAGACACAAACTGAGGTAATGCTGGAAGTGAAAAATTTGAGTAAATGAACAAGAACTACAGATGCAAGTATAACCAACAGAATGCAAAAGATGGAAGAGTGAATATTTGGTGTTGAAGATACAGTAGAAGAAATAGATTCATCAGTCAAAGAAAACACTAAAACCAACAAAGTTATGACCCAAAATATCCAGAAAATTTGGGACACCATGAAAAGACCAAACCTAAGAATAATAGTGATAGAAGAAGAATACCAACTCAAAGGCACAGAAAATATATTCAACAAAATCATAGAAGAAAACTATTCCAACCTACAGAAGGAAATGCCTATAAAAACACAAGAAGGTTACAGAACAGCAAATAGACTGGATCCAAAAAAAGTCGCCTTGCCTCATAATAATCAAACAACTAAACACAGAGATAAAGAAAAAAATATTAAGAGCTGCAAAGGAAAAAGTCCAAGGAACATATAAAGGCAGACCCATAAGAATAACACCTGACTTCTCAATGGAGACTCTAAAAGACAGAAGGCCCTGGACAGATGTTATGCAGATACTAAGAGACCATGGATGCCAACTCAGACTATTATACCCAGCAAAACTCTCAATCAACATAGACAGAGTAAACAAAATAGACCATGATAAAAACAGATTTAAACACTATCTCTCCACAATCCAGCCCTACAGAAAGCACTTGAAGGAAAAATCCAACCTAAGGAAGCTAGATAAATCAATGATAACACAGGCAATAGATAGTCCCATACCAACAAATATCAAAGAAGTGAAACATACAACACGACCACCAAAAAAATAGCAGTAATTAACAATAACTGGTCTTTAGTATCCATCAATATCAATAGTTTCAGTTCACCTATAAAAAGACACAGGCTATAGCAAATAACCTAACTGTCATAACAGAGCCTTTGTCCAGTGACAGATGGAGGCAGATACAGAGATCCATGGCCAGGCACCAGGTTGAGCTCCCGGAATCCAATTGATGAGAGAGAAGAGAGATACTGCAGGTGAGGGACATCAAGAACATGATGGGAGGACGGGCAGAGATGACTGGCCACACTAATGGAAGCCCATGAACTCTGAACTGGTGGCTGTGGAGCCCCCATGGGACTGGACTAGGCCTGCTGAATATGGAAGATGGTTGTTTGGCTTGAACTCTTTGGAGGGCACCCAGGCAGGGGGATCGTGATCTGTCCCTGGTCAAAGGGTATGCTTCTGGAATCTGGTGACTGTGGTGTGACACCTTGCACAGCTTTGGTGCAGTGGGAGACCTTGATTTGGGGGATGTGAGGAAGTGGGGTGACTTGGGTGAGGTAGGAGGGATCTGTATATAGCAGAAAAATGACAAAGGCTAACAAAGTGGATATGAAAACAAGATCCATCCATTTGCTGCATACAACTTCAAAGACTGACACCACCTCAGAATAAAAGGCTTGAAAAAGACTTTCCAATCAAATGGATTTAAAAATGAAAGCTGGTGTAGCTACCCTAATATCTAATAAAATAGACTTCAAACTAAAATGAATTGAAAGAGATCAGGAAGGACACTATATATTTATCACAGGGAAAATACGACAAGATGAAGTCTCAATTCTGAATATTGATGACCCAAATACAAGAGCACCGATATTAGTAAAAGAAACATTAGTAAAGATTAAATTGCACATCAAATCCCATACACTAGTAGTGGGAGACTTCAACACCCCACTCACACCAATGGACAGGTCTGCCAGACACAAACTTAACAGAGAAATAAGGGAACTACCAGACATTATGATTCAAATAGATTTAATAGATATTTACAGAATATTCCACCCTTACACAAAAGAATATAACTTTTTTTTCAGAACCCCATGGAACCTTCTCCAAAATCGACCAAATACTTGGTCACAAGACAAATCTCAACAGATAAAAAAAATTAAAATAACCTCCTGTGTCTTATCATACCACCATGGCTTAAAGTTACACTTCAACAACAACAAAAATTAAAGAAATCCTACAATCTCATGGAAACTGAATATTGCTCAATTGAATCACCAATGGGTCAAGGAAGAAAGAAAGAAAGAAATTAAAGATTTCCAAGAATTCAATGAAAATGAATGTACAACATACCCAAACTTATGGGACACCATGAAAGCAGTGCTAAGAGGAAAATTCACACCTCTAAATGCCCACATAAAGAAGTTGGAGAAATCTCACACTAGTGACTTAACAGCACAACTGAAAGCTCTAGAACAAGAAGAAGCAAAGTCACTTAGGAAGAATAGATGCCAGGAAATGATCAAATTGAGAGCTGAAACCAATAAAATAGAAACAAAGAGAACAATACAAAGAATCAATGAAATAAAGAGTTGGTTCTTTGAGAAAATCAACAAGATAGAAAATCAACAAGATAAGCCCTTATCCAAATTAACCAAAAAGCAAGAGAGCATCCAAATTAACAAAATCATAAATGAATAGGGGGACATCACAACAGACAATGAGGAAATCCAGAAAATCATCAGGTCATACTACAAAAACCTGTACTCCACAAAATTGGAATATTTGAAAGAAATGGATGATTTTCTGGATAGGTACCCCATACAAAAGTTAAATCAAGACCATATAAACTATTTAAATAGAACAATATCCCCTAAAGAACTAAAAACAGTCATTAAAAGTCTCCCAACCAAAAAAAACCCAGGACCAGATGGTCTCAGCACAGAATTCTACCAGATTTTCAAAGAAGAGCTAATACCAATACTCTTCAATTGGTCCATACCATAGAAACAGAAGGAACATTACCAAATTCTTTTAATGAGGCTACAGTTACCCTGATATCCAAACCACACAAAGATGCAACAAAGAAAGAGAACTACAGACCAATCTCCCTCATGAACATTGATGGAAAAATACTCAATAAAATACTGGCAAAACGAATCCAGGAACACATCAAAACAATTAACCATTATGACCAAGTAGGCTTCATCCCAGGGAATCAAGAATGGTTCAACATATGAAAATCTGTCAATGTAATACACCATATAAACAAACTGGAAGAAAAAAAAACACATGATCATCTCATTAGATGCTGAAAAAGCCTTTGTCAAAATCCAACACCCCTTCATGATAAAGGATGGAGAGATCAGAAATACAAGGAACATACCTAAACATAATAAAGGCAATTTATAGCAAACCGAGAGCCAACATCAAATTAAATGGAGAGAAACTCAAAGCAATTCCACTAAAATCAGGAACAAGACAAGACTGCTCACTCTCTCCCTACTTATAAAATATAGTACTTGAAGTTCTAGCTAGAGCAATAAGACAACAAATGGAGATCAATGGGATACAAACTGGAAAGGAAAAAGTCAAACTTTCATTATTTACAGACGATATGACAGTATACATAAGTGACCCCAAAAATTCTACCAGAGAACTCCTACAGTTGATAAACTCCTTCAGTAAAGTGGCAGGATACAAGATTAACTCAAAAAATCAGTAGACCTCCCATACACAAATGATAAAAAGGCTGAGAAAGAAGTCAGGGAAACATTACCCTTTACAATATCCACAAACAATATAAAATACCTTGGGGTAACTCTAACTAAGCAAGTGAAAGACCTGTATGACAAGAACTTTAACTCTCTGAAGAAAGAAAGTGAAGAAGATATCAGAAACTGGAAATATCTCCTATGGTAATGGATAGGTACAATCAACATATTAAAAAAATGGCAATCTTACCAAAAGCAATATACAGATTCAATGCAATCCCCATCAAAATCCCAATGCAATTCTTTACAGACTTGGAAAGAACAATACTTAACTTTATATGGAAAAACAAAAAACCTAGGATAGCTAAAAGAATCCTGAATAATAAAGCAACCTCTGGAGGCATCATAATCCCTGACCTCTGGCTCTACTATACAGCTATAGTAATAAAAACAACTTGGTACTGGCATAAAAACTGACATGTGAAACAATGGAATCAAATTGAAGACCCTGACATTAATCCACACACTTATGAACATATGATTTTCAACAATCATAGAAAAAAGAAAGCATCTTCAACAAATGGTGCATGCATAACAGGATGTCAACATGCAGAAGACTGCAAATAGATCCATATCTGTCACCATGCACAAAACTCAAGTCCAAGTGGATCAAAGATCTCAATAGTCCAGTTACACTGAACTTGATAGAAGACAAAGTAGGAAGTAGTCAGGAACGAATTGGCAAAGGAGGCCACTTCCTGAATATAACACCAGGAGCTCAGATACTGAGAGCAACAATTAATAAATGGGACCTCCTGAAACTGAGAAGCTTTTGTAGAGCAAAGGACACGATCAATAAGACCAAACAACAGCCTACAGAATGGGAAAAGATCTTCACCAACCCCATATCTGATAGAGGGCTGATCTCCAAAATATATAAAGAACTCAGAAAGATAGACATCAAAATACTGAACAATCCAATTAAAAAATGGGCTACAGAGCTTACCAGAGAATTCTCAACAGAAGAATCTCAAATAGCTGAAAGACTTTTAAGGAATTGCTCAACATTCTTAGTCATCAGGGAAATGCAAATCGAAACAACTCTGAGATACCATCTTACACCTGTCTGAATGGATAAGATCAAAACCACTGAAGACAGCTTACATTGAAGAGGATGAGGAGCAAGTGGAACACTCCTCCACTGTTGGTGGGAATGCAAACTTGTACAGCCACTCTGGAAATCAGTATGATGGTTTCTCAGAAAGTTGGGAATAATTCTTCCTCAAGACCCAGTTATCCCACTCTTGGGCATATACCCAAGGAATGCTCAATCTTACCACAAGGACACATACTCAACTATGCTCATTGCAGCATTGTTCATAATAGCAGGATACTGGCAACAACCTAGATGCCCTTCAACTGAAGAATGGATAAAGAAAATGATGCACATATACACAATTGAGTACTGCTCAATGGTAAAAAACAATGATATCATGAAATTTCAGGCAAATGGATGGATCTAGAAAATGTCATTTTGAGTGAGGTAATCCAGATTCAGAAGGACAAACATAGTATGTATTCACTCATAAGTGGATACTAAATGGCAGGGAAGGAATGGCCAGACTGCAACCCACAACTCCAGAGAGGCTAGTTAACAGGAAAAGACCCTAGGAGGGACACACGGATGACCCTGTGAGGGAGAAGCGGTTAAGATTTATGTGAGTGGACTGGGTGTGGCGGGTGGCAGAGGGTGAAGAGTGGGGGATGAGAACATAGGGAAATGGGAGGGACAAGCTGGAACAGGGACAGAGTGCGAGGGCAGGGAGGAAGATACCATGATAGATGAGGACATCATGGACATAGGAAAAGGCAGTGTTCTGGGGAGGCTCCAGGAATCCACAAGGTTGACCCCACCTTGGTCTGCTGGCAGTGGTACAGAGGGTGCCTGTACCAGTCTACACTGGTGACCAGCCTAGCAAATAACCTAGCTGTCATCATAGAGCCTTTGTTCAGTGACAGATGGAGGCAGATACAGACATCCACAACCAGGCACCAGGCTGAGTTCCGGGAATCCAATTGATGAGAGAGAGGAGAGATACTGCAGGTGAGGGACATCAAGAACATGATGGGAGGATGTGCAGAGATGATGGACCACACTAGTGGATGCCCATGAACTGTGTACTGGTGGCTGTGGAGCCCCCATGGGACTGGACTAGGCCCTCTGGATATGGAAGATAGTTGTTTGGCTCGAACTGATTGGGGTCACCCAGGTAGGGGGATTGGTATCCATCCCTGGTGCATGGACAGGCTTCTGTGAATTTGGTGACTGTGGTGTGACACCTTGCACTGCCACGGTGCAGTGGGAAAGGGCTTGGAGCTGCCTAGGCTCAGTGAGTTGGGCTCTGCTGACTCCCCATGGGAGACCTTGATTTGGGGGATGTGGGGATGCAGGGTGACTTGGGAAAGAGAGCTGGAGAGTGGGAGAAGGGAGGAGGGAGGTATGTGGATACCATGAGGAGAGAGCAGAAAATGTCTTAATTAAGGAAAATAAAATAAAATTTAAAAAATGAAACAGCATGTGGTTAAACTCATTTTATGTAGGGGAATTCAACATAGAGTTCCCTTACAAGAAACACACTTTTTTTTGAGAAAGTAGCACTCTTCTCTCTATATGTTTCCAATGCAGCCATTAAGAGGCAGCTTGCTCAGAACAAAAGAACTGTGCTTCCTACACACACAGGCAATATTGCTTTCAACTTTGCTTAGGAAAGTGATAAGAAAAGTAGCTTCTCTTCATCCAATGCACTGTACTTGCTGGAAACAGACGTGTGTGGTGTTTCCACTGTGTATGTCATTGAGGCCCAACAGTGACTTTGTTTACCAGAAAAGAACTAATAATCGTAGGACAAGAGACAGCATGGGTTAACTCAATTTATGAAGGAGAATTCAATAGTGAGTAGCATTAAAAGAAATACACTCTGTTTTGGAAAAATAAGCACCCTTCTCTTTACTGTGTTTCCAATACAGCCAAGAGGAAGCTTGCACAGAACAAAAGAACTGTGATTGCTACACTCATATGAAATATTGCTTTCAACTCTGCTTAGGAAACTGACAAGAACAGTAGCTTCACTTACATCCAATGCACTGTATTTAGTGGGAACAGATGACAGTGGTATTTCCTCTGTGTATGTCAATGGGACCCAACCGTGACTTTGCTTACCAGAAAAAAAAAATGTTGCTCATAGCACAAAAGACAGCATGTTGATGAAATTAATTTATGAAGAATTCAACAGAGATATCCATTACTAGAAACACACTCTGTTTTGAGAAAGAAGCACTCTTTTCAGTACTGTGTTTCCAATGCAGCCAGAAAAGAGAGCTTGCTCAGAAAAAAATAACTTGTCATCCTACACACACCAGCAACAATGCTATCAATGCGTCCAAGGAAACTGATAAGAAGAGTAGCTTCACTTACAACCAATCCACTGTATTAGCTGGGAAGAGACATGAGTGATATTTCCACTGTGTATGTCAATGGGGCTTAAGATAGATTTATTAGCATGCACAATATTTGGGGGAATGCAATACCACATTTCCTCTCTTTTTGTCTAAAATTTAAAAAAGGTTATAACTAATACAAGAAAAATTATATCCTGGAATATATACAATATACACAGTCAAGATTACATTAACAATGTCTAGTCCATTAACATTTGACAGATTCAGATTAAAAAATTCTATTATATATATACATATATATACAATGTCCAGTCCAGTAACATCTGATAAACTCAGACCAAAAAATTTTCATTACTTATCTTACTTAAAACAAGTAGTTCCTTTTTAAAAGTAGATTCCATAATCTCCCTTTTTATCTTATCATATCCATATTCTCTTTTTTCTTTTCATAATACATTCAGTAGTCTACCTTTTGTCATTTTTATATCTTCCCCTTTTTCTTCAGTGTAGATTCAGTTATCTACCTATTTATCCTATTATTTCCTTTGCATATAAGAAAACACCAGTTGTATGTAGGACAAGAGACAGCATGTGGTTAAATTCAATTTATGAAGGAGAATTCAGTTTCCTTACCAGAAAATCGCTCTCTTTTTAAGAAAGGACTCTTCTCTTTACTGTGTTTCCAAAGTAGCCAGAAAAGTGAGCTTGCACAGAACAAAAGAATTGTACTTTTCTGAAACCCACGATATATTGCTTTCAACTCTGCTTGGGAAACTGGTAATCACAGTAGCTTCTCTTACATCCAATGCACTGTACTTGCTGGGAACATACATGAGTGGTATTTTCACTGTGTATGTCAATGGGAGACCAATAGTGACTTTGCTTAACATAAAAAAAATTGTTGCTCATAGGACAAGAGTGCATGTGATTAAACTCCATTTATGAAAGGGAATTCATCACCAAGTTTCATGACAAGGAACACACTCTGTTTTTGAGAAAGAAGCACTCTTCACTTTACTGTGTTTCCAATGCAGGGGTAAGAGTGAGCTTGCTCAGAACGAAAGAACTGTGCTTCCTACACACAGAGCTCATATCACTTTAAAGTCTGCTTAAGAAATTGATAACAACAATAGTTTCTCTTACATCCAATGCATTGTACTTGCTGGGAAAAACATGCAGGTTATATTAACTGTTTATGTCAATGGGAGCCCAAAAGTGACCTTACTTACCAGAAAGAACTGTTGTTTGTAGGACCAGAGATGGCATGTGGATAAACTTCATTTATGAAATATAATTCAACACTGAATTCTGTTACAAGAAACACACTCTGGTTTTGAGAAAGATCACTCTTATCTTTACAGTGTTTCTAATGCAGTCAGAAGCGTGAGCTTGTGCAGTATAAAAGAACTGTGCTTCCAAAACGCACAGGCCATATTGCTTTAAACTCTGCTTAGGAAACTGATAAGAACAGTAGCTTCTCTTACAACTAATTCACTGTACTTGCTGGGAACAGACCTGAGTGGTATTTCCACTGTTTATGTCAAGGGGGCCCAGGGTGACTTTGCTTACAAGAAAAGAACTGTTTTTCATAGGACAAGAGACAGCATGTGGTTAAATGCAGTTTATGAAGGAGATTTGAATACTGAGTTCTCTTACTAGAAACACACTCTGTTTTTTGAGAAAGAAGCACTCTTTACTGAGTTTCCAATTCAGGCAGAAGAGTGAACTTACTCAGAACAAAAGAACTGTGCTTCCTACACACACAGGCCACATTGCTTTCAACTCCTCTTAGGAAACTGATAATAACAGTATCTTCTCTTACATCCACTGCACTGTACTTGCTGGGAACAGATGAGAGTGATATTTCCACTGTGTATGACAATGAGTTCCAACAATGATTTGCTTACCAGAAAAGAACTGTTGTTCACAGGACAAGAGACAGCATGTGGTGAAAATCAGTATGTAAAGGGGAATTCAACACTGAGTTCCCATACAAGAAATATACTCTGTTTTGAGAAAGAAGCACTCTTCTCTTTACTGTGTTTCCAATGCCACAGAATGAGCTTGCTCAGAAAAAAAAGAACTGTGCTTCCTACACTCACAGGACATACTGCTTTCAACTCCACTTAGATAAATGATAAGAATAGTAGCTTCCTTGCAAAAAAAAGCACTATAGTTGTGGGAACCAGATGCAATGATATTTTCACTGTGTATGCTATTGGGAGCCCAAGAGTGACTTTGCATATGAGAAAAGAACTGTTGTTTGTAGGACCAGAGACGTCATGTGGTTAAATGCATTTTATGAAGGGAAATCAACACTGAATTCCCTTACAAGAAAAACACTCTGTTTCAGAAATAGAATCACTCTTCTCTTCACTGTGTTCCCAATGCAAGCAGAAGAATGAGCTTGCTCTGAACAAAAGACTGTGCTTCCTACACACACAGGACATACTTATTTCAACACTGCTTAGGAAAATGGCAAGAACACTAGTTTCCCTGATATCCAATGCACTGTACTTGATGGGACAGATGTGAGTGGTATTTCCACAGTGTGAGACAATGAAGCCCAACCGTGACTTTGCTTACCAGAAAAGAACTGTTGTTCATAGAATGAGAGAAGCATGTGCTGAAACTCCATTTTTGAGGGGGAATTCAAACACCAAGTTCCCTTACAAGAAACACACTCTGTTTTTGAGAAAGAAGCACTCTTCTCTTTACTGTGTTTTCAATGCAGCCAGAAGAGTAAGCTTGTTCAGAAAAAAAGAACTGTGCTTGCTACACACACAGGCCATATCGCTTTCAGCTCTACTTGGTAAACAAACAAGAACAGTAGCTTCGATCTTGCTCCGGACGTCCCTTTTGGAACACTCATGAGTACCCTTCCTTACCCCAGACCCCATCCCTGGGCACCAGCCACTCCAGGGAAGACCTGCCCAACTCGGCCCCAGGTTCTGGCCACCGGGCAGGTTCCCTGCTAGCCCCACCGGGAAGGATCCCCTTCTCCAAGACCCCTGGCAGACCCTGCAGTCTCCACGCCCTGCCCCCACGCCCATCCGCCTGAGCCCCAAGCCTCTTCCTGAGACTTAGAGGCCGGCCGCCAGCTCCCATCTTGCTCCGGACTTCCCTTTTGGAATACTGGTGAGTACCCTTCCTTGCCCCAGACCCCATCCCTGGGCACCAGCCACTCCAGGGAAGACCTGCCCAACTTGGCCCCAGGTTCTGGCCACCGGGCAGGTTCCCTGCTAGCCCCACCGGGAAGGATCCCCTTCTCCAAGACTCCTGGCAGACCCTGCAGTCTCCACGCCCTGCCCCCACGCCCATCCGCCTGAGCCCCAAGCCTCTTCCTGAGACTTAGAGGCCGGCCCCCAGCTCCCATCTTGCTCCGGACTTCCCTTTTGGAACACTGACTTCCCTTTTGGAACACTGGTCTGTCTGAACCAAGTGTGCGGATAAGGCCAAGAACGAACCACAAGGAGATGGGCAGACGTCAAGGCAGAAACATATACAACAAAATGAATAGCAATACAGCATCACCAGGCCCTAGCCCTCCTCCAACACCTAGACCTGAACATCAGAAATTGGAAGAAGCAGAAGAAAACAGCCTTATGAATGACATCATGAAGAAGCTAGAGGCTTGTGTAGAGGAAAAGACAAAAAAAATGTGAAGAACGCTGTAAACAACTAGAGGAAAGGGCAAACAAATTAGAAGAAATCAATAAAGTCCTGGAAGAAAACAATAAAATACTGAGAGAAAATCAAGAAAAATCAATGAAACAAATGAAGGAAACAGTCCAAGACCTGAAAAGGGAAATAGAAAAAATGAAGAAGACACAAACAGAGGGAATGCTGGAAATAGAAAATCTGAGAAAACGATTGGGAACTTCAGATGCAAGTATAATCAACAGAATGCAAGAGATGGAAGAGAGGATCTCTAGCATTGAAGATACAGTAGAAGAAAGAGATTCATCAGTCAAAGAAAACACTAAAGCTAACAAAGTCATGAACCAAATTGTCCAAGAAATTTGGGACACCATGAAAAGACCAAACCTAAGAATAATAGGGGTCGAAGAAGGAGAAGAATACCAACTCAAGGGCACAGAAAATATATTCAACAAGATCATAGAAGAAAACTTTCCCAACTTAAAGAAGGAAATGCCTATACAAGAAGCTTATAGAACACCAAACAGACTAGACCCCAAAAAAAAGTCCCCTCGCCACATAATAGTTAAACAACTAAACGTACAGAATAAAGAAAGAATATTAAGAGCAGCAAAGGAAAAAGGCCAAGTGACATATAAAGGCAAACCCATCAGAATAACACCCGATTTCTCAATGGAGACTTTGAAAGCCAGAAGAACCTGGACAGATGTAATGCAGACACTAAGAGACCATGGATGCCAACCTAGACTAATATATCCAGCAAAACTTTCAATCACCATAGATGGAGTGAACAAGACATTCCATGACAAAGCCAGATTTAAACAATACTTATCCACAAACCCAGCCCTACAGAAAGCACTAGAAGGAAAATTCCAACCTAAGGAAGTCAGATACACCCTCGAAAACACAGGCAACAGATAAAGCCACAGCAGTAAACCCCAACGTATAGAAGTACCCACACATCACCACCAAAAAATAACAGGAATGAACAATCACTGGTCATTAATTTCCCTCAATGTCAATGGACTTAATTCACCTATAAAAAGACATAGGCTTACAGAATGGATACGAAAGCAGGACCCATCTTTCTGCTGCATACAAGAAACACATCTCAAATTCAAAGATAGACACTACCTAAAAATAAAAGGCTGGGAAAAGACTTTCCAATCAAACGGTCTTAAGAAACAAGCGGGTGTAGCCATCCTGATATCCAGCAAAATAGACTTCAAACTAAAATCAATCAAAAGAGATCAAGAAGGGCATTACATACTCATCACAGGAAAGATCCACCAAGATGAAGTCTCAATTCTGAATATTTATGCCCCAAACACAAGGGCACCCACATATGTAAAAGAAACATTACTAAAGCTTAAATCACATATAAAATCCCACACATTAATAGTGGGAGACCTCAACACCCCACTTTCACCACTGGACAGATCTCCCAAATTGAAACTTAACAGAGAAATAAAGGACTTAACTGATGTCATGACTCAAATGGACTTAATCGATATCTACAGAACATTCCATCCTAACAAAAAAGAATATACCTTCTTCTCAGCACCCCATGGAACCTTCTCTAAAATTGACCACATACTTAGCCACAAAACAAATCTAAACAGATACAAAACAATTGGAATAACCTCCTGTGTTCTATCAGACCACCATGGTCTAAAGTTGGATTTCAACAACAACAAAAACTACAGAAAACCTGCAATCTCATGGAAACTGAATAATACCCAACTGAATCACCAATGGGTTAAGGAAGAAATAAAGAAAGAAATTAAAGACTCCCTAGAGATCAATGAAAATGAAGACACCACATATCCAAATTTATGGGACACTATGAAAGCAGTACTAAGAGGGAAATTCATAGCACTAAATGCCCACATAAATAAGTTGAAGAAATCTCACACTAGAGACTTAACAGCATACCTGAAAGCTCTAGAACAAGAAGAAGCACAGTCTCCCAGGAAAAATAGACGCCAAGAAATTATCAAAGTGAGAGCTGAAATCAATCAAATAGAAACAAAGAGAACAATACAAAAAATTAATGAAACAAAGAGTTGGTTCTTTGAGAAAATCAACAAGATAGACAAGCCCTTATCCAAACTAACCAAAAGACAGAGAGAGAGCATCCAAATCAACAAAATCAGAAATGAAAAGGGGGACATAACAACAGACATTGAGGAAATCCAGAGAATCATCAGGTCATACTTCAAAAACCTCTATTCGACAAAACTGGAAAACCTAAAAGAAATGGATAACTTTCTGGATAGGTACCACATACCTAAGTTAAATCAAGATCAGATAAACTATTTAAATAGTCCAATAACCCCTAATGAAATAGAAACAGTCATTAAAAGTCTCCCAACCAAAAAAAGCCCAGGACCAGATGGTTTCAGCGCAGAATTCTACCAATTCTTCAAAGAAGAGTTAATACCAATACTCTCTAAATTGTTCCACACAATAGAAACAGAAGGAACATTACCAAACTCCTTCTACGAGGCTACAATTACCCTAATTCCTAAACCAAACAAAGATACAACAAAGAAAGAGAACTACAGACCGATCTCCCTCATGAACATTGATGCAAAAACACTCAATAAAATACTGGCAAACAGACTCCAAGAACACATCAAAACAATTATCCACCATGATCAAGTAGGATTCATTCCAGGGATGCAAGGGTGGTTCAACATACGAAAGTCCATCAATGTAATACACCATATAAACAGACTCAAAGAAAAAAACCATATGATCATCTCACTGGATGCAGAAAAGGCATTTGACAAAATCCAACAACCCTTCATGATAAAGGTATTGGAGCGATCAGGAATACAGGGAACATACCTAAACATAATAAAGGCAATTTACAGCAAGCCAACAGCCAACATCAAATTAAATGGAGAGAAACTCAAAGCAATTCCACTAAAATCAGGAACGAGGCAAGGCTGTCCACTCTCCCCATACTTATTCAATATAGTACTTGAAGTTCTAGCCAGAGCAATAAGACAACATAAGGAGATTAAGGGGATACAAATTGGAAAGGAAGAAGTCAAGCTTTCCCTATTTGCAGATGACATGATAGTATACTTGAGCGACCCCAAAGATTCCACCAAGGAACTGATACAGCTTATAAACACCTTCAGCAACATAGCAGGATACAAGATCAACTCAAAAAAATCAGTAGCCCTCCTATATACAATGGACAAAGAAGCGGAGAAGGAAATCAGAGATACATCACCCTTTACTATAGCCACAAATGACATAAAATACCTTGGGGTAACACTAACCAAGCAAGTGAAGGACCTATATGACAAGAACTTTAAGTCCCTGAAAAAAGAAATTGAAGAAGATGTCAGAAAATGGAAAGATCTCCCATGCTCATGGATAGGCAGGACTAACATAGTAAAAATGGCAATCTTACCAAAAGCAATCTACAGATTCAATGCAATCCCCATCAAAATACCAACACAATTCTTCACAGACCTGGAAAAAATAATGCTCAACTTCATATGGAAAAACAAAAAACCCAGGATAGCCAAAGGAATCCTGTACAATAACACAACTTCTGGAGGCATCACGATCCCTGACTTCAAGCTCTACTATAGAGCTACAGTAATAAAAACAGCTTGGTACTGGCATAAAAACCGACATGTGGACAAATGGAATCGAATTGAAGACCCTGACATTAATCCGCACACCTATGAACATATAATTTTTGACAAAGAAGCCAAAAGTGCACAATGGAAAAAAGAAAGCATCTTCAACAAATGGTGCTGGCAAAACTGGATATCAACATGTAGAAGGCTGCAAATAGATCCATATCTATCACCGTGCACAAAACTTAAGTCCAAGTGGATCAAGGACCTCAACATAAATCCAGCTACTCTGAACCTGCTAGAAGAGAAAGTAGGAAGTAGTCTTGAACGCATTGGCATAGGAGACTACTTCCTAAATAGAACACCAGTAGCACAGACTCTGAGACAAACAATCAATCAATGGGACCTCTTGAAACTGAGAAGCTTTTGTAGAGCAAAGGATACGGTCAACAAGGCAAAGCGACAGCCTACAGAATGGGAAAAGATCTTCACCAACCCCACATCTGACAGAGGACTGATATCCAGAATATATAAGGAATTCAAGAAATTAGACCTCAAAATGCCCAACAGTCCAATTAAGAAATGGGCTATAGAACTAAACAGAGAATTCTCAACAGAGGAAACTCAAATGGCCGAAAGACATTTAAGGAACTGCTCAACATCCCTAATCATCAGTGAAATGCAAATCAAAACAACTCTGAGATACCACCTTATGCCTGTCAGGATGGCTAAAATCAAAAACACTGAAGACACCTTATGCTGGAGAGGATGTGGAGCTAGGGGAACTCTCCTCCACTGCTGGTGGGAATGCAAGCTTGTACAACCACTTTGGAAATCAATATGGCGCTTTCTTAGAAAATTGGGAATCAATCTCCCCCAAGATCCAGCTATACCACTCTTGGGCATATACCCAAGAAATGCTCAACCACACCATAAGAGCACTTGTTCAGTTATGTTCATATCAGCATTGTTTGTAATAGCCAGAACATGGAAACAACCCAGATGCCCTTCAACTGAAGAATGGATAAACAAAATGTGGTACATATACACAATGGAATACTACTCAGCAGAGAAAAACAATGGCATCATGAGGTTTGCAGACAAATGGATGGATCTAGAAAAAATCATCCTGAGTGAGGTAACCCAGACTCAGAAAGACAAACATGGTATGTACTCACTCATAGCAGGATACTAGACATGAAACATGGATGACTTGCCTGCTACTCACATCACCAGGGAGGCTACCTGGAAAACAGGACCCCAAGAAAGACACAGGGATCACCCAATGACAGAGAAATGGAAGGAGATCTACATGAACAGCCTGGACATGAGTGGGGGTAATGAAAGGCGAGGGTTGAGGGAAAGAGAGCTTGGGGGAGCGGGAGATCCCAGCTGGATCAACAACAGAGAGGGAGAACAAGGAATAGGAGACCATGGTAAATAAAGACCACATGAGAATAGGAAGAAGCAAAGTGCTAGAGAGGCCCACAGAAATCCACAAAGATACCCACACAACAGACTGCTGGCAGTGGTCGAGAGACAGCCCGAACTGACCTACTCTGGTGATGGGATGACCAAACACCCTAATTGTCATGCTAGAAACCTCATCCAACTACTGAGGGATCTGAATGCAGTGATCCATGACTAGGCCCCGGGTGGAGCTCTGGGAGTCCAATTAGCAAGAATGAGGAGGGTTTATATGAGTGAGAATTGTTGAGACCAAGGTTGGATAAAGCACAGGGACAAATAGCCAAATGAATGGAAACACATGAACTATGAACCAATGGCTGAGGGGTCCCCACTGGATCAGGCCCTCTGAATGGATGAGATAGTTGATTGGCTTGATCTGTTTGGGAGGCATCTAGGCAGTGGGACCAGATCTTGTGCTCATTGCATGAGTTGGCTGTTTGAAACCTGGGGCCTATGCAGGATTGCTTGGCTCGGCCTGGGAGGAGGGGACTAGACCTACCTGGACTGAGTCTACCAGGTTGACCTCAGTCTGTGGGGAAGGCTTTGCCCTGGAGGAGATGGGAATGGGGTGGGTTGGGGGGAAGGTGAGGGGGACGGGAGGGGGGAGAACAAGGGAATCCGTGACTGATATGTAGAACTGAATTGTATTGCAAAATAAATTAATAAAAAAAAAAAGAACAGTAGCTTCTCTTATATCCAATGCACTGTACTTGCTGGGAACAGATGCAAGTGGTATTTCCACTGTATATGTCAAAGGGAGCCCAAAGTGACTTTGTTTACCAGAAAAGAACTGTTGTTCATAGGACAAGAGACAGCATGTGGTTAAACTTGGTTTATAAAAGAGAATTCAACATCAAGTTCCCTTACAAGAAAAACACTCTGTTTTTGAGAAAGAAGCACTCTTTTCTTTACTGTGTTTCACATGCAGCCATAACACTTATCTTGCTTATAACAGAACTATGCTCTCTAAAAACACATGTGATATCTCATTGAACTCTCCATAGGAAACTTAACAGAACAGTAGCATTTCTTACATTCAATGCACTGTACTTGCTGGGAAAAGACAATAGTTGTATTTCCAATGTGTATATCCTTGGGTGCCCAATAACAATTCTGCTTACCTGAAACGAACTGTTGTTTGTAGGACGAGATTCAGCATGTGGTTAACTCATTTTATGAAGGAGAATTCAACACTGAGTTCCCTTACAAGAAACACTCTGCTTTATGAGAAAGAATCACTCTTCTCTTTACTGTGTTTCAAATGCATCCAGAAAAGTGGTCTTTCTTAGAACAAAAGAAATGTGATTCCTAGATACACATGTGATATCTCTTTCAACTGTGATTTAAAACTGATAAGAACAGAAGGTTATCTTACATCCAATGCACTGTGCTTGCCTGGAACACACATGAGTTTTATTTCCACTGTGCATCTCAATGGGAGTCCAATGGTGACTTTTCTTACCAGAAAAGTACTATTGTTTGTAGAACAAGAGACAGTATGTGGATAAACTCAGTTTATGAAAAGGAATACCATACCAAGTTCCCTTACAAGCAACACACTCTGTTTTCAAGAAAGAAGAAATCTTCTCTTTAGTATGTTTCTAATGCATCCAGAAAAGTGATTTTACTCAGAACAAAAGTACTGTGCCTCCTAGACACACAGGCGATTTCTCTTTCTATTCTATATAGGAAACTGAAAAGAGTAGTAGCTTCTGTTACAGCCACTGCACTGTACTTGCTGAGAAAAGAGGCAAGTGGCATTTCTACTGTGTATCTTAATGAGAATGCAACAGTGACTTTGCTTAACAATAAAGAACTGTTGATCATAGGACATAAGTGGTTTTTCCACTGTGTGTGTCATAGGGAACCCAATAGTGACCTTGTTCACCAGAAAAAAACTGTTGTTTGTAAGCCAAGAGACAGGATGTGATTAAACTTTGAATATGAAGAGGAATTCAACACCAAATTACTTTACCAGAAACACACTCTGTTTTTAAGAAAGAAGCACTCTTCTCTTTACTACATTTCCAGTGTAGCAAGAACAGTGAGCTTGCTTAGAACAGAAGAACTGTGCTCTCTAATTACACAGGTGATATCTCTTTCAACTCTGCATAGGAAACTGATGACAACAATAACTTCTCTTACATCCAATGCCCTGTAGTTCATGAAACCAGAAGTGAGGGGTATTTCCACTGTATATATCAATGGCAGCCCAACCGTGTCTTTGCTTACCAGAAAAGAATGGTTGTTTGTAGGAAAAGAGATAGGACATGGTTAAACTCCATTTATGAAGGGAAATTCAACATTGAGTTTCCTTACAAGAAAAACTTTTGTTTCAAGAAAGAACTATTCTTCTCTACTCTGTTACCAATGCAACCAAAACAGTGAGTTTGCTCAGAACAAAAGAATTGTGTTTCCTAGCAACCAAAGCAATATCTCTTTCAAGTCTGCTCAGGAACTTGGTAAGAAGAGTGGCTTTTCTTACATCCAATGAACTGTCCTTACTAGGAACAAATCCATGTTCTAGTTTCACTTTGTATGTGAATGTGAGCCCAAGTGTACTATGATTTCCAGAGAAAAACTGTTGTTTGTAGGACAAGAGGCAAGATGTGGTTAAACTGCCTTTATTAAACAGGATTCAACATGAAGTTCTCTTACAAGAAACACACTTTGTTTAAAAGAAGGAAGCACTCTTTTCTGTGCTGTGTTATCAATAAGTTCTGAACAATGATTTTTCTCAGTACAAAAGAACTGTGTTTCCAACAAACACAGGCGATATCTCTTTCAACTATGCTCAGGAACTTGATAAGAACACTAGCTTCTTTTACATCCAAAGCACTGTACTTGCTGGGAAGACACCAAAGTTGTAGTCCCACTGTGTATGTGAATGTAAGCACAAGAATGACTTTGCTCACTGCAGAAGAATTGTTGTTTTTTAGGACAAGAGGCTACATGTTCTTGAACTGCATTTATTAAAGAATATTCAACACTGAGTTTCCTTAGAAGAAACACACTTTATTTTCAAGAAAGTAGCACTCTTCGCTTTACTGTTTCCTATACGACCAGAACATTGAGCTTTCTCAGAACTAAAGAACCCAGCTTCCTAGAAACACAGGCGGTATCTCCTTCAATTCTGCTGAGGAACTTGATAAGAACATTAGCTTTTCGTTCATCCAATGCAGCGTATTTTCTCGCATCAGATGCACATTTTATCTTCACTCTGTATAGGAATGGGAGCATTTGAGTGACTTTGTTTTCTAGAGAAGAACTGTTATTCATTAGACAAGAGGCAACATATGGGTAAACTTCATTTTTGAAAGGAAATTCAACTCCCTTACAAGAAACTAACTTTGTTTTCAAGAAAGAAGCAGTCTTCTATTTACTGTGTTATCAATGTGACCAGAGCAGTGAGATTGTTCAGTACAAAAGAAATGGTGCTTCCTCAAAACTTTGGTGATATCTATTTCTGCTCTGCTCAGAAACATGATAAGAACAGTAGCTTGTTTTACATACAATGCTCTATACTTGCTAAGGACAGATATGAGTTGTATTCCCACTGTGTATGTCAATGGGAGCACAAGAATTACTTTGATTACCAGAGAAGAACTTTTGTTTGTAGGACATGAGGCAACATGTGGAGATACTGTTTTTATGAAAAAGGGCTCAATACCGAGTTTCCTTACAAGGGACACACATTGTTTTCCTGAAAAAGACTCATCTCTGTTCTGTTTTACCAGTGCCAGCAGAACAGGGAGTTTGTTCAGAACAAAAGAACTGTGCATCCTAGAAACACAGGGGATATTCTTTCAACTCTGCTAAGGAACTTAATTAGAACATTAGGTTCTCTTGCATTCAACCCACTGTACTTACTATTAAGAGACATGTATTGTATTTCCACTTTGTGTGTGAATGGAGCACAAGAGTGACTTTCCTTAACAGAGAAGAACTGTTTGTAGGACAAGAGGCAACATGTGGTTAAACTGCATTCCTGAAATGGAATTCATCTCCGAATTCCCTTTCAAGAAAAATACTTTGTTTTCAAGAAAAAAAAAGTCCTCTTCTCTTTAACGTGTTTCCTCTGGGACCAGAACAATGAGCTTGCTCAAAACAAAAGATCTGGGCTTCCTAGAAACACAGTCCATTTCTCTCTCAATGCTGCTCAGGAAACTGATAAGAAACGGAGCTACTCTTACATCAAATGCACTGTCTTGTTGGGAACAGTGACTTTGCTTACCTGAAAAGAACTGTTGTTTCTAGGACTTGGGACAGCATGTGATTAAACCCCATTATGAAGAGGAATTCAACACTGAGTCCCCTACAAGAAACACATTCTGTTTTTGAGAAAGAAGCACTCTTGTTTTTACCTGTTTCCAATGTGACTGGAACAGTGAGCTTGCTCAGAACAAAAAAAAGTGCTTCTTAGAAACACAGGCAGTATCTCATTCAACTCTGCTCAAGAAACTTATAAGAACAGGAGCTACTTTTACATCCAACCCATTGTTGTTGCTGGGAATAGATGCGAGTTATATTTCCACAATGTATGTGAATTGTAGCTCAACAGTGACTTTGCTTACCAGAAAAGAACTGTTGTTCCTAGGACATGGGACAGCATGTGGCCAAACTCCGTTTTGTAGGGAAATTCAATACCAAGTTCCTTTACAAGAAACATACTCTCTTTTCAAGAAAGAAGCACTCTTCTCTTTACTGTTTCCAATGTGATCAGAACAGTGACCTTGACCACATTGAGACTCTGCCTGCCATATGATTGGATTAAGGGTGTGGCCTAACTCTGCCTAACTCTGCTTATTGCTCACTTATGGCTTTGCTATGTGACCTCTGATCTCCAGGCAAAGTTTATTTATTAACAAAAAAATAAAATCACATTTCAGCACAATTAAAATATCACCACAGCTTCTAATGGAAGCAACATCTCTTTCAACTTTTTTGTGATGTGAATTCATCAGTGAGTTCCCTTGAAAGAAACAAACTGTGTTTTTTGAGAAGGAGAACTCCTCATTTTATTGTATTTAACAATATGACTAAAATAGTGGGATTGCTCAGAAGAAAGGTGTTTCCTAGAAACACAGGTGATTACTCTCAACTTTGCTTAGGAAGGGGATAAGAACAATGAGTTGTCTTAGGTACAATGCACTGTAGTTGCCGGTAATAGACAAGAGTTTCCTTTCAACTGTGTATATTAATGTGTGCAGAAACAGTGACCTTGTTTACAAGAAAAGCACTGTTGTTTCTATGACAAAAGGCAACATCTCTTTCTATTGTGCTTGTGAATGTGAATACAACCCTGGTTCCTTTACAATAAATGCACCATGTTTTCTAGAAAGAGGCACTTCTCTTTGTAATATACTTAGCAATGTGACAAGAACAGTGAGCTTGCTTAAAAGAAATGTGTTTCCACCTAGTTGCCAGCCAGCAGACAGAGCTCCTGTGATAAGGCAGCCTTCTCACAAGACCTCCCAGGGGACCCTGCAATCTACATGCCCTGCACCCATACCCATCTGTCCAAGACCCTAATCATCTCCAGTTGCTTGGAAATAAACCCCCAGCACTATTCGGTCCTAGAGGTGAGTGACTCTTTTCATATCCAGTGAGGCTTACCCCTATGACCCTTCCATGGGCCTCAACCATTCCCCAGAGAACACCCACCCAACTCTGACACAATTGATGGCCAGCAGGCAGGGCTCCTGCGGGAAGGCTCCCCACTCTCTAAGCCCCCAGTGGACCCAAAAAATCTATATGCCCTGCACCCATACCCATCTGCCTGAGACTCTAGTCCCTTCCTGAGGCTTGGAAAACAACCCTCAGCTTTCATCCAGCCTAGAGCTCTCATCTGGCCTAGAGAGCTCTCACTGTGCCTAGAGAGAGAGCTTTCATTGGACAAAGAGCTGTCATTGCACCAAGAGTAACCTCAGGAGACAGGAAATCTGCCAGCCCTTATTAGACCAAGAGTGGCTTTCTGAGAAGTAGAATCTGCCACCTCTCAATGGACCAAGAGAGGCTTCCTGAAAAACAGAATCTGTCAACTCTGACTAGACCAAGAGCCCTGATAAGACCAAGATTGGATCCATGAGTCACAGAATCAACTAGCTTGGGTTGACCCAAGAGCAGTTCTCTGAGACAGAGAATCTGCCTACTCCAATTGGACCAAGAGCTAAGATTAGACCCAGAAGGGCCTCCTGAGACACAGAAACAACAAGCACAGAGTGGACCAACAGCAACTCACTCAGATATAGTCACCTCTTATAACTGTTAGATGAGGAGATGGGCAGATGTCAAGGCAGAAATACATACAACAACATAAAGAGCAATACAGCATCACGAGAACCTAGCCCTCCTCCAACAGCAAGACCTGAACATCACAAGGTAGAGAAAAAGCAGAAAAAAAATGATCTTAATAATAGCATCATGAAGATGTTAGAGGCCTTTCAAGAAAAAGTGGAAAAGAAAATTGAGGAAAAGACAAACAAAAAAGTAGAAGGAATCAATAAAGAAATTGAGAAAAAGGCAAACAAAAAATTGGAAGAAATCTATAAAGAAATATAGGAAAAGACAAATAAAAAATTGGAAGAAAGCAATAAATCCCTTAAAGAAAACCATGAAAAAGTTATTAAATAGGTGAGGGAAACAATTCAAGACCTGAAAATGGAAATTGAAACATTGAAGAAGACACAAAGAGATGGAATGCTGGAAAAATCTGAGTGAACAAATAGGAAACACAAATGCAAGCAAAACCAACAGAATACAAGAGATGGAAGAGAGGATCTCTGGTGTAGAGGATATAATAGAGGAAATGGATTCGACAGTCAAAGAAAAAAAACAAAGCCAAAAAGTCATAACACAAAATGTCCAAGAAATATGGAACACCATGAAAATACCAAACCTAAGAATAATAGGAATAGAGGAAGGAGAAGAATACAAACTCAAAGGCACAGAAAATATATTCAACAAGATCATAGAAGAAAACTTTCCCAACTTAAAGAAAGAAATGCCTATGAAGATACAAGAAGAGTATATAACACCAAACACACTAGATTCCCACAAAAAGTCCCCTTACCACATAATAATTAAACAACTAAATGTACAGAATAAAAAAAGACTATTAAGTGCAGCAAAGGAAAAAGGCCAAGTGACTAATAAAGGCAGATGGATCAGAATAACATTCGATTTCTCAATGAAGACTTTGAAATCCAGAAGGACCTGGACAGATGCAATGCAGACACTAAGAGACCATAGATGCCAGCCTAGACTAATATACTCAGTAAAATTTTCAATCATCATAGGCTGAATGAACAAGACATTCCAAGACAGAACCAGATTTAAACAATACCTACCCATAAATCCAGCCCTACAGAAAGCACTAGAAGGAAAATTCCAACCTAAGTAAGTCAGATACACCCACAAAAACACAGGCAATAGATAACCCCACAGCAGTAATCCACAGAGAAGTAAACACACAGTACCACCAAAACATAACAGGAACTAACAATTACTGGTCATTAATAACCCTTAATATCAAAGAAATTAATTCACCTATAAAAAGACACAGGCAAACAGAATGGACCTTCTCTAAAATTGACCACATACTCAGTCACAAACCAAATCTCAACAGATACAAAGAAAAAAAAAGAATAACCTACTGTATTCTGTCAGGCCTCAATGGTTTATAGTTAGATTTCAACAACAACAAAAATTACACAAAACCTACAATCTCATGGAAACTGAATAATGCTCAAATGAATCATCAATGGGTCAAGGAAGAAATAAAGAAAGAAATTAAAGACTTCCTAGAGATCAATGAAAATGAATATACCACATACCCAAACATATGGGATGCAATGAAAAAATAGTGCTAAGAGGAAAATTCATAGCACTAACTGCTCACATAAAGAAGTTGGAGAAATCTCTCACTAGTGACTTAACAGCACACCTGAAAGCTTCCACTGCTGGTGGGAATGCAAACTTGTACAGCCACTTTGGATATACATATGGCACTTTCTTAGAAAATTGGGAATCAACCTCCCTCAATACCCAGCTATACCACTCTTGGACATATACCCAAGGAATGCTCAATCACACTACAAGGACACATGCTCAACTATGTTCATAGCAGCATTATTTGTAATAGCCAGAACCTGGTAACAACCTAGATGCCCTTCAACTGAAGAATTGATAAATAAAATGTGGTACATATACACAATGGAGCATAGAAAAAAATAACAACATGAAGTTTGCAGGCAAATGGATGGAACTAGAAAATATCATCCTGAGTGAGGTAATCCAGACTCAGAAAGACAAACATGGTATGTACTCACTCATTCATAAGTGTATGTAAAGCAAAGGATAGCCAGTCTGCAACTCACAACTTCAGGTAGGCTACCTAGTAAAGAGGACCCTAAGAAAGACAGGGATTGCCCAACAACAGAGAAGTGGATGAGATCTACATGAACAATCTGGGGGTGAGAGGGGTGGGGGACGGCAAGGGTCAGGGGAAAGAGCTTGGCGGGGCATGAGGTTCTGGCTGGATCAGGAACTGAGCGGGAGAATGGGAAGGGAGATGCCATGAAAAATGAGAACCCAATGGGAATAGGAAGAAGCAGAGTGCTAGAGAGGTCCCCAGAAATCCACAAAGACACCTCCATGATAGAGTACTAGCAATGATCAAGAGAATGCCCGGACTGACCTACTCTAGTGGTCGGAGGGCCAAACACCCTAACTGTCATAATAGAACTCTCATCCAGTGACTGATGGAAGCAGATGCAGAGATCCACAGCCAAGCCCCAGGTGGAGCTCCAGGAATCCAATTGATGAGAGAGAGGAGGAATTATATGAGAAAGAGATACTGAGAACATGATTGGAAAAAGCATCAGGACAAATAACCAAACTAGTGGAAACACATGAACTGTGAGCCAGTAGTTGGGGAGCGCCCATGGGACTAGACTGGGCCCTCTGGATGGCTTAGACAGTTGACTGGCTTGATCTGTTTGAGAGGTCCCCAGGCAGTGGGACTGGGACCTGTCCTTGGTGCATGAGTTGGCATTTTGGAGCCTAGGGCCTATGCTGGGACACTTTGCTCAGCCTTGGTGTAGGAAAGAGAGTACTGAACCTGCCTCAACCGAGTCTGCTGAGCTGGGATGACTCCCCAGGGGAGACCTTTCCTTGGAAGGGTGAGTGGGGAGCAGATTGGGGGGAAGGGCTTGGGGGGATGGGAGGACAGGGGAATCCATGGCTGATGTGTAAAATTAAATTAATTGTAAAATAAAAAATAAAAAAGGCATGTGTTTCCTAGAAACCCAGCACAGGTGATCACTCTTTCAACTTTGCTTAGGACAGTGATAGGAACAATGAGTTGTCTTAGATCAAATGCACTGTAGGTGCTAGTAACAGACACGAGTTATCTTTCAACTGTGTATTAGAATGTGAGATGAAAAATGACTTTGATTTCAAGAAAAGTACTGTTGTTTCTATAATGAAAGCAAGGTCTCTTTCAATTGTGTTTGTGAATATGAATACAACTCTGAGTTTGCTTACAGTAAATGCACTGTGTTTTCTATAAAGAGGCACTTTGGATTGTACTATATTTATTAGTGTGACTAGTTCTTTGAGGTTGCTCAGGAGAAAAGAAGTGTGTTTCCAAGAAACAGAGGGAATTACTCTTTCAACTTTTCTGAAGAATGTGATAAGAACAATGAATTATGTTAGGTCTAATGCATTGTAGTTGCTAATAGTAGATAGGAGTTTTCTTTCAACTCTGTATATAAATGTGAGCAAAAAAGTAATCTTGTTCCAAGAAAAGCATTTTTGTCTTTATAAGAGGCAACATCTCTTTCCACTGTGTTTGTGAATATGAATACAACTGTGAGTTCCTTACAAGAATTGTTCTTTTTTCTAGAAAGAGACACTTCTCATTGTACTGTATTTAGCAATGTGACTAGAACAATAAGGTTGCTCAGAATAAGAGAACTGTGTTTCCTAGAAACACACGTGATTACTCTTTCAACTTTGCTTAAGAATGCAATAAGAAGTCAGGCGGTGGTGGTGCATGCCTTTAATCCCAGCACTCGGGAGGCAGAGCCAGGCAGATCTCTGTGAGTTCGAGGCCAGCCTGGGCTACCAAGTGAGTCCCAGGAAAGACGCAAAGCTACACAGAGAAACCCTGTCTCGAAAAACAAAAAAAAAAAGAATGCAATAAGAATGAGTTGTCTTAGATTCAATGCACTGTAGTTGCCACTGACAGATGCTAATTGTCTTTCAACTCTGTATTTGAATGTGACAAGAATAATAACTCTGCTTACAAGAGAAGCACTGTTATTTCTTAGACATGAGGCAATATCTTTTTCCACTTTGTTTGTATGTGTATTCAACAATGAGTTCCCTTGAAAGAAACACACTGTGTTTTTCAGAAAGGGAACTTCTTATTTTATTGAATTTAGGAACATTACTAGAACATTGAGCTTGCTCAGAAGAAAAGTGTTTCTTAGAAACACAGGTGATTACTCATTCAACTTTGCTTAGGAAGGGGATAAGAACAAGGAGTTGTCTTAGATCCAATGGACTATAGTTGCTAGTAACAGAAACAAGTTGTCTTTCAACTGTGTATATGAATGTGAGCAAAACCGTGACTTTGCTTACAAGAAAAGCACTGATGTTTATACTAGAGGAAAAATCTAGTATAAAAATCTCTTTCAACTGTGAATAAATCAGTGAGCTCCCTTACAAGAAATGCACTGTGTTTTCTGGAAAGAGGCAATTCTCATTGTACTATTTTTAGCAATATGATTACAACAGTGAGCTTACTTCAAAGAAAAGAACTGTGAAACACAGACAATTACTATTTCAACTTTGCTTAGGAAGGTGATAAGAACAATGAGTTGTCTTAGTTCTAACACACTGCAGTTAGTAGTAACAGACTCATATTTTAATTCAACTCTGTATATGAATGTGACCAGAACGGTGACTTTGCTCACAAGAAAAGCACTGTTATATCTAATACAAGACCCAACATCACTTTCAGCTTTGTTTATTATATGAATTCAACAGTTTGTTCCTTTGTAAGAAACACTGTGTTTTCGAGAAAGAGCCACTACTCCTTTTACTGTATTTATCACTCTGACTAGAAAAGCGAGCTTGCTCAGCAGAAATGAAATGTGTTTCCTAGAAACATAGGCAATTACTATTCCAACTTTGCTTAGGAAGGTCATAAGAACAATGAGTTGTCTTGGATCCAAGGCTCAGTAGTTGGTAGTAAGAGATGTGACTTGTCTTTCATATGTATATGTGCATGTGAGCAGAACAGTGACTAGCACTGTTGTTACTATGACAAGAGGCAATATCTCTTTCAATTGTGTTTGTGAATGTGAATACAGCAGTGAGTTCCCTTGTGATAACTGTACTGTGCTTTCATGAAAAGAGGCACTTCTTATTTTATGGCAGTTAGCAATGTGACTAGAACATGAGCATGCTCAGAAGAAAAGAATTGTGTTTCTTAGAAACACAGATGATTACTCTGTCAACTTTGCAAAGGAAGGTGATAAGAACAATGAGCTGTCTTAGATCCAATGCACTATAATTGCTAGTAACCTAAATGACTTGTCTTTAAAATATAAATATGAGCTAAATAGTGACTTTGCTAACAAGAAAAGCACAGTTGTTTCTACAACAACAGGCAACATCTCTTTCAAGTGTATTTGTGAATGTGAATACAATAGTGAGGTCCCTTACCAGAAATGCATTGTGTTTTCTAAAAGGAGGCACTTCTCATTGATTTGTATTTAGCAATGTGACTAGAACAGTGAACTTGCACAGAAGAAAAGAACTATGCTTCCTAGAAACGCTGTTGTTTACTCTTTCTACTTTCTTTAGGAAGATTAGAAGAACAAAGAGTGGTCTTAGATCCTATGCACTGTATTTGCAAGTTACAGATGCTACTTGTCCTTCAACTCTACATGTGAATGTGAGCAGAACAGTGACTTTCCTTAAAAGAAAAGCACTGTTGTTTCTACGACAAAGGTGACATACATCACTTTCAACTGTTTTGTAAATGTGAATACAACAGTGAGATCCCGTACAAAAAATTCTCTGTGCCTTTCTAGTAAGAGGCAATTCTCTTTTTACTATATATTGCAATGTGAGCAGAAGAGTGTGCTTGCTCAGAAGAAAAGAAATGTGTTTCCTAGAAACACAGGCAATTAATCTTTAAACTTTGTTTAGGAAAGTGATAAGAACAATTACTGTTTTTGATCAAATGCCCTGTCATTGCTAATAACAGACATAACTTGTCTGTCAACTCTATATATGAATGTGAGCAGAGCAGTGACTATGCTTACAAGAAAAGCACTGTTGTTTCTACAAGAGGCCATATATATTTCAACTGTATTTGTGAATGTGAATAAAACACTGAGTTTCATACAAAAAATGCACCTTGTTTACAAGAAAATTGTACTTCTCATTATACTATATTTAGGAATGTAACCAGAACAGTGATCTTTCTCAGAAGAAAGAAATGTGTTTCCTAGAAACACAG